>NC_083575.1:90441605-90759105 GCF_027579695.1 Neoarius graeffei | reverse complement strand
CGGTTGTTGCTAAAACCGGTGACGTCCCGTCCCGTCCTGGGTTTTAGTAATTGCCTGAGCTGAGCAGTAATGGCGGAGTACTCAGTATGGAGAAAATGGAGAATGAGTGGAGCAGCCGTCTGATTTCTCCGCTGAATATGCTTCCCCCCCTTGCCTCAGCAGCAATATCTTGCCCTTATGTGGAAGAAGCGAATGAACGGAGAACTGAATGAACAACTGAAAGTCAGATTGTTTCAAAACAATTGGCCACAAGGTCGGCCTTCAAGAAGCGAGAACGCAGACGGGTAAGCTCCGACTCTCATTTGTTGACCTGCATTTAGATTAATACATGTAACTTGTATTGTGTGTTTAAGTTAGCGGTATAAGATTATTTAATTTGCTTCAGAATGTGATCGTCTCAGTTCATCTGATTATTTAATTAGCCTTTTACGTTTTATCAGTGAAAATGCATGCATGTACATGCATGTTACATAAGTTATAACACCCATCCTGTTTTAATGAGAGTCAACCCACAATCAGTGGAGTCAAATCAGTCTTAGTTGAGCGAGTCGGTAACGGTATTTCTTACTTTCACCATAAATTTTTATTTATATGACTTTGGTCTATAGCTGTAAAAGGCCTCGGCCTTAAAACCGGTTACCGCTGTGACGTCACGCACTCAGGGCTGGCTGGCTCAGCGGGGCAGCTCGAATGCCAACTTTGCGGTCGATTTTAACTCTAAAAAAATTATATATTTTTTAAATTCCTATTTATGCAGCATACAAAAGTCAAAGATGGAGATACTATCCACTCAGAAACGTATTTAAAAATAAAGGTTCTGCGTATCTGCTTTTCACGGTCACTCCATTTATCTGTGATTTTTGTTTTCCTTTTCCATTTTTAAAAGGTGAGGGTGAGCTGGGAAGCTTTGAGGTGCGTGCTTCCGACAAGAAACATGACACCAGCCAACCGTATCCAACATGCTGTTCATGCATAACCCACTCAGATCTCACCAGTCATGAGCTCGCAGCCCCACCCCATATCACAAACACACTTGGAGGAAGAACATGATGGGAATAGTACGTATAAAAATAACGTTTACTTATAATGCGCTTGTAGCGATGATGTTCAAGTAAGAATGATTGAGCATTACTCATTCCAGAAGACGACTCGTGTAACTGCTGATACAGAGCTGCATTTTTAGAAATGACTGATCAGCTATTTGCATACCGGCGCATTATTCTCAGAAACCCGTCCCACTCTTTTCTCAATAATAAAAACATAGAAATGTCAACGCGAAAATGCTGAGAGATTAAATCAGTCTGGTTGTCAACGAGTTGCATAATTGTCCATTATAGTGTTACCAGTATAGTATCAGCCAGCACGTGGAAAAAAGTGTACACACGTACGTATTCTTTAGCTCTATGACACTATATACACACGGTATAAAAGCTTCAGACTGGCACTAACAGTGGTAGCTAATGTGGAGTACTGAGTTCTGATCTATGAGCATTTAAAAAGTAAACTAGGAGGGCACTCAGACCTCCACCAAGACTATCTCGCAATGTTGGTAAAAGAGAAACTGAACTCCTGGCCCTGCCCCGTGACTCAGATCCACTCTAAAATCTAACGGCTGGCTCTTTGGCCCATGCGCCACCCTTCCACCAAATTTCATGGAAATCAGACTGGTAGGTTTTGCGCAATCCTGATGACAGACAGACGAACCGCACTGAAACTCTAACCTCCTTGGTGGAGGTAATGAGGGTGACGAGGCAAGGCCAGGACAGCACATCAAGGTTGGACATGGCAAACGGGCTCCTGTGGGCCTGTTCTCCAAAAATAAAAATAATAAAAATAATAATAATGGAGCGGAATAAATAAAACGTTCCAAAACCAGGGACTTTTTTCTTTTTTTAAATGATCAACTGGAACATCATGAGCTCTGTGGCAGCGCCTGAGGTGGGAACGGAGCTCCAGAGTCAGCGAAACATGGCCATTATACACGGTGCATGCATCCAATACTTCAGGGCTCGTTTTGTTTCAAAGATACTGGACAGCTTTTTTAAAACAATATCATGTGTGAGTGTGTGTCAGTTGTTATGATGCAAAGCTATCGAACACGTTGGAACAGACGATTCCATTTCGGTAACATTGCAGGTTCTCCATGAAAGAACGTAACCATGAAACAGTGTGCGCGCTCCATCTTCGAAATCTACAGTACGATCGATTGATTCAGACAGACATGCCGTGTCCATAAATGTTTGCGGTACCTTTGTTGCTGTAGTCGTCGATCATGACGATCTCGGCGAGGTATTTGGGCGGCGTCCTCTTGATGACGCTGTGTACGGTCCTCATCAGAGTGGACCAGCCCTCGTTATGGAACACGATCACCACGCTCGCCGTCAACAGGTTCTCATCATAGTGCCAATACTTACACCTGAGCACCACACACAAAAAGTTAGAGCACAAATATCACACAAGTCCTAGACACAGAGTACATTTTATATACACGGATACACGTAAGCCGTTACATGGCACAGTTAAGACTGAGCCGTGTGTGTGTGTGTGTGTGTGTGATCTGCCATGTTGGGGCATAGATACATGGACGTGCACACAGACGAGACACAGTGCTCAACAATCTTCTGCTGTTGTAACAGGATACACACACACACACACACACACCTCCATACTGTGTGTGAGGCAGGAAGGCAGCATGTTGCTCACGGTTTCCTCTCTGTGGAACGCAGTAATGCCAAGCCCCAGCACCATTTCCTCATTCACTCACACACAGACACACTTACGCTGCAGTTTGACAAGTGTGCAGCCTGTGTACTCAAGCTCACACGTGCGCGCGCGCGCACACACACACACACACAGTTAGAACTAAACTCCAGAGCTACAGAAGTCTGGGGTTATTTTAGCCTGTGTCAGCTCGAACAGATCAGACACAATCAGTGGAGAGAGGCGTGTGTGTGTGTACACTCATGTACACACGTTTTTATAGACTACTGAGGACCAAATGTCCCCACAAAGATGGTAAAATCTGACAATTTAGACTTTGTGGGGACATTTGGATGTTCCCCATAAGGAAACTGCTGTTTTGTGGGTGGTTTTTTTTTCCCCTCCGTGAAACAAAAATTGAAAACACACAAGAGCCAAAAAGTTTCCTTTTCATTACCTATCGTGGCTATTTAATCCAAAACTTTCCTAAAGCCACGTGAGGTTGATGGGGGAGTCTCCTGACACACATTCTAGATAAAGCCCGCACGAAGAGTTGAAATGAAATCATAAGGCGTAGTTTTATTCCATCAACAATCCAGTTGACTTTTCAGAAGTGAAACAAAGTCTATAAAATAAAAAAGTGGCACTCAACAATAAAGCGAAAAATTACGCGGTCGGAAAACCGTTTCCTCTCCGCCACCTAACCTGCTGTACACCAGATCAAACCGACTAATTAAAACACCTGCACATTCGCGCACGGTGGTGTAGTGGTTAGCACGGTCGCCTCACAGCAAGAAGGTTCTGGGTTCGAGCTCAGCGGCTGACGGGGGCCTTTCTGTGTAGAGTTTGCATGTTCTCCCCGTGTCCGTGTGGGTTTCCTCCGGGTGCTCCGGTTTCCCCCACAGTCCAAAGACATGTGGTTAAGTTAACCTGGGACGGCCTTGGGCTGAAGTGCCCTTGAGCGAGGTACCGAACCCCTGACTGCTGCCCGGGCGCTGTAGAACGGCTGCCCACTGCTCTGGGCGTGTGCATGTGTTCACTGCTTCAGATGGGTTAAATGCAGAGGACGAATTTCACTGTGCTTATGACAAATCAAGGCTGCTTCTTCTTCTAAGTGACGCATGTCTGAGGAGGAGCTACGCGTTCACGTCACACATAACAGGTAAGTACAAGAGCTGCAGGCTAGATCAAAGGCAAGTAAATTAATATCTCATCTCATCTCATTATCTCTAGCCGCTTTATCCTTCTACAGGGTCGCAGGCAAGCTGGAGCCTATCCCAGCTGACTACGGGCGAAAGGCGGGGTACACCCTGGACAAGTCGCCAGGTCATCACAGGGCTGACACATAGACACAGATAACCATTCACACTCACATTCACACCTACGCTCAATTTAGAGTCACCAGTTAACCTAACCTGCATGTCTTTGGACTGTGGGGGAAACCGGAGCACCCGGAGGAAACCCACGCGGACACGGGGAGAACATGCAAACTCCGCACAGAAAGGCCCTCGCCAGCCACGGGGCTCGAACCCGGACCTTCTTGCTGTGAGGCGACAGCGCTAACCACTACACCACCGTGCCACCCAGTAAATTAATATTTCATAAGTTAAAACTACAACAATGAAATTTAATAATAATAATAATAATAATAATAATAATTTAAATTCTTGCAAGTTTTTAGATCAACTTCAAGATTCCAAAATGTGGCTCCAACATCCTGGCCCCTAATTGTCAAAGCTGTGGCAGGACAATTGCCAACAACAATATACAATGGAGCCATAATGCACCATCAAATAAACTTATTATAACTTATCTGATCCTTCTTTACCATGATACATACCTCAGTCATTAACATCAATCAATTATAGCATGTCTGTATAGGCAATAACATACTGTAATAATGTTCGGAAAGGATTAGGAAGACGTAAATAACTAATCAAATCCAAACCCTCTATACCACCGATAAATCAAACGTCACTTTCCGCCATAATAAAAATATATATGAAAACAAAAAGCAACAAACAAAAAAGAAAAAAAAGACATACCAACATGGTATAATATAGACCAAATCATATATACAGATACTTATTATGTTATACATACAATACATATAGACAGTACATACATAACTATACACATATCCATACGTACATATAATTACACACACACACACACACACACACACACAATACTCCTTATGACATCCAGCGCTGATGTTTGTTATCTATAGAAGATAACAAACATCAGCGCTGGATCAGGGAGGCCATAGAGATCCGTAAGCGAAGTCCGAGGACCATCAACCGAAATGAGGGAGCATACATGCTCTCCCATACCTGGAGTGCCATCTTGCAGGGGACGAACTGACAGTAGAAGGCGTGACCGACCTGTCAATCCAGACAGGAAGGCCACGCCTTCGGAAACATCAGCTGATAAAAGATGCGTCACCAATAACATCCAGTGACACTCTGAGGAAGACGACAGTCGTACGTCGAAACATGTCAGGTAAACAAACCTAAAAAATTAGATGTCTGATAAAAAAGAAAAAACTAACAATATTCAATATAAGACATAATGAACGTAATCGAAAAAGCAAAGAATGCAGAGTGAATTATAGTCCAGGACGTGCTTAGCTTTACTCAACACAGATATGCTTCTTGATAGTTTCATTAGTATGTATTTTATATGTGATTTCCAAGTAATTCTATCATATATTATAATTTAATGAGAAACTATTTTGATCAAACCAACTTTTTAACCTGCACAGTTCTGAAGAGATTGTTTTCTAACTCATGTAAATTTGTTCCAGAACAAAACATATTCGTGTCATCTGCAAATAATACCATCTTAAATATCTTCTATACATTGCACATACCATTTATATAAAGGCTGAACAGTTTAGGACCCAATACTGACCCCTGGGGGACACCACAAGCAATATTCAAACGAGTTGACACAGAGTCACCCAACTTCACAAATTGTGTCCTGTTGCTCAAATAACTTCATCTCATTATCTCTAGCCGCTTTATCCTGTTCTACAGGGTCGCAGGCAAGCTGGAGCCTATCCCAGCTGACTACAGGCAAAAGGCGGGGTACACCCTGGACAAGTCGCCAGGTCATCACAGGGCTGACACATACAGGGAGTGCAGAATTATTAGGCAAGTTGTATTTTTGAGGATTAGTTTTATTATTGAAAAACAACTATGTTCTTGATGAACCCAAAAGACTCATAAATATCAAAGCTGAGTATTTTTGGAAGTTGGAGTAGGGCTTTCTTAGTTTTAGCTATCTTAGGAGGATATCTGTGTGTGCAGGTGACTATAACTGTGCATAATTATTAGGCAACTTAACAAAAAACAAACATATACCCATTTCACTCATTTATTTTCACCAGGGAAACCAATATAACAACTCAACATTCACTAATATACATTGCTGGCATTCAAAAAAAAACAAAAAAACAAATCAGTGACTAATATAGCCACCTTTCTTTACAAGGACACTCAAAAGCCTGCCATCCATGTATTCGGTCAGTGTTTTGATCTGTTTGCGATCAACATTGCGTGCAGCAGCAACCACAGCCTCCCAGACACTGTTCAGAGATGTGTACTGTTTCCCCTCCTTGTAGATCTCACATTTGATGAGGGACCACAGGTTTTCTCTGGGGTTCAGATCAGGTGAACAAGGAGGCCACGTCATTAATCTTTCTTCCTTTAGACCCTTTCTGGCCAGCCATGCTGTGGAGTACTTGGATGCGTGTGATGGAGCATTGTCCTGCATGAAAATCATGTTTTTCTTGAAGGATGCTGACTTCTTCCTGTACCACTGCTTGAAGAAGGTGTCTTCCAAAAACTGACAATAGGACTGGGAGTTGAGCTTGACACCATCCTCAATCGAAAAGGTCCCACAAGCTCATCTTTGATGATACCAGCCCATACCAGTACCCCACCTCCACCTTGCTGGCGTCTGAGTCGGACTGGAGCTCTCTGCCCTTTGCTGATCCAGCCACGAGCCCATCCATCTGGCCCATCAAGACTCACTCTCATTTCATCTGTCCATAAGACCTTAGAAAAATCAGTCTTGTGATACTTCTTGGCCCAGTCTTGACGTTTCATCTTGTGTGTCTTGTTCAGTGGTGGTCGTTTTTCAGCCTTTGTTACCTTGGCCGTGTCCCTGAGTATTGCACACCTTGTGCTTTTTGACACTCCAGTGATCTTGCAGCTCTGAAATATGGCAAAACTGGTGGCGAGTGGCATCTTGGCAGCTTCACGCTTGACTTTCCTCAGTTCACGGGCAGTTAGTTTGCGCCTTTTTTTTTCAACGCGCTTCTTGCGACCCTGTTGACTATTTTGAATGAAGCGCTTGATTGTTCGATGGTCACGCTTCAAAAGCTTGGCAATTTTAAGAGTGCTCCATCCCTTTGCAATATACGTCACTATTTTTGACTTTTCTGAGTCCGTCAAATCCCTCTTCTGACCCATTTTGCCAAAGGAAAGGAAGTTGCCTAATAATTTTGCACACCTGATATAGGGTGTTGATGTCATTAGACCACACCCCTTTTCATTACAGAGATGCACATCACCTGGTATGCTTAATTGGTAGGAGGCTTTCAAGCCTATGCAGCTTGGAGTAGGCCAACATGCATAGAGAGGGTAATGTGGTCAACATACTCATTTGCCTAATAATTCTGCACTCCCTGTAGACACAGACAACCATTCACACTCACATTCACACCTACGCTCAATTTAGAGTCACCAGTTAACCTAACCTGCATGTCTTTGGACTGTGGGGGAAACCGGAGCACCTGGAGGAAACCCACGCGGACACGGGGAGAACATGCAAACTCCACACAGAAAGGCCCTTGTCGGCCACTGGGCTCGAACCTGGACCTTCTTGCTGTGAGGCGACAGCGCTAACCACTGCACCACCGTGCCGCTCCAAATAACTTCTTATCCAATTTAATACAACTCCACTGATCCAATACTGTTCAATCTTATTAATTAATATATATCATGATTAATAGTATCAAAATGGTTTTGGAGATCAATAAATATCCCAACGACATATCATCTACAGAGTTACTGATTTCTTCAGTTGATTCCATTAGTGCCAGCTCTGTTGCTCTACTTGCTCTAAATCCATATTGAATCCCCACCAAAGTCCATGCCGTGCATATGTACAGTACATAGGGTAAGAGAGAAAGTCTAATGAGTGTAAATGTAGTGCAAGAGTGAGAAGTCCATGTACGTGAAGATCAAGGAGTGTAAATGTGGTGCAGAACTGAAAAGTCCATGAACGCACAGGTAAGTACTGATGTATGGGAACGCAGAGAAATGTTCAGGTTTGTCAGTATATGTAAAAGCATGCATATTGGTAGGAACTTTGGAGTCGGACACTGTCAAGCTCTTAAGCTGATTGTTCAGCTTCAAGGAGCAAGCAAAGCACGTCAATAGGCCACTGGTTTTGATTTTCAACAACACACTGCAGACAAGATCTTTGGGCCCTGACAGGGTCTTCACTACCTGACCTAATGGCCAGGAGTTCCTTGGTGCTGTCGGGTCCACTACGAATACAATGTCATTCACCTTGAAGTTTCTCTTGACTTAGGCCCACTTTTGCCATTGCTGCATCAGTAAGAGATATTCAGTAGTCCACCTTTGGCAGAAATTGTACCTGCTTCCATCGTTTCCTGACATACAAGTCATCTTTGCTGAAGAGTCCAGGTGGAAACAGGGGTTTGGTCTTCAACTGCAGAAGGTGGTTTGGTGTAAGGGGTTCAAGATCATTTAGGTCACTGGATACAGTGGCGATAGGCCGGTCGTTGAGAATAGATTCGACTTCACACAAAGCGGTCTGTAGCATTTCATCGTCCAGTGTTTGCTGCTTCAGCACTGAAAACAGTACCTTTTTCACTAGCCTGATGAGCCTTTCCCACACTCCGCCGAAGTGGGCTGCAAATGGTGGATTGAATCGCCACTTGACGTGATTGTTCAGCAGAGCATTTTGAATCTTTTGGTGGTCTATCTGGGTCAATGCTGCTTCTAATTCCTTCTGTGCACACATGAAGTTGGTGCCACAGTCTGTCCTGATGGTCCGTACCTGTCCTCTCCAGCATAGAAACCGCTGAATGGCATTGATGCAGGAGTCTGTGTCCAACCTGCTGGCCACTTCCAGATGAATGGCTCAGCTCGCCAGACAGGTGAATGTCACTCTAATGTTTCACATGGGAGTGCCCTCTCTTGACCTCTACAGGTCCAAAGTAGTCAATACCTACATGAGAGAAGGGTGACAAGTCTGGAGTGACACAATCCTCTGGCAGGTCTGCCATTTTCTGTACTCCAACTTTGGCCCGCATTTGTCTGCAAAAGGCACAAGATTTTATTATTTTTCTGGCACAAGAGTTGGCAGAAGGTAGCCAGAATTTCTGTCCGAGTCTTGCATATCCGGACTCGCTCGCGTCACAGAAGTGATGCAGCTCAGCAATTCTTACGATACCAAAGCTCTCAGGCTTTATGCACCTGTCTACTTCAAATCTGCTTGGCTGGTCCAACTTGTAAGCCATCTTTGCCAGGGTCTGGCCATTTGGTCAGGAATTACTTCGTCCCATCCATATTTTTCATGGCAGAACCTCTGCAGGATCTGTTTTGCTTTGAGAACAAAAGGGGGAAAGGAGACCTAGTGGGTCATTGATGGAGCTCACCCCAGAAAGGATGGCTTGTCTGGTAGGAGCTCTGCTTTTGACAGCCACCTGGAAGGTCAAGTTATCCTTCTGGATGTTTCACTGGATCCCTAATGCTCTCTCAAGAGGTGGTTTCTCTCAGTCCAAGTCAAGCCGTTTGACGAGTGCGTCTCGGTGACTTTCTGGAATGGTTTCTAGGAGTTCACAAGAAAAGCATACATGTTTTGATGGTCTTACTGCCTTTGGGGACTTTAACTTGAACCGGAACAATAGCCAGAGCACATTCCTTACTGGCCCCTGTTGCATGATCAGCTGAAACCAGTGCACCCTCAACAGGAGTTTCTTTTGGGTTTGTGGGATTCGGTGGAGTTTGCTGCTTTGAGTTAACACTGTCAGTGTGTAGGATGTTTCCTTTTGCAGATTTGACAGTCCATTTTCTTATTATAACCCTTGCTCATATGGCCCTTTTGAAGATAGCTGAAGCAGTGACCATTTCTTTTTCAGATGTTCAACCCTTTTGTCGTGTGGCTCTGATGTGAATATTGCACAGTCTGCGATTAGATGTTTGCCTTGACAGAAAGTACATACAGGCAAAACAGCAGTGGTGTTAGTTTGCTAGAGCACTGTAGATGTCTGTCTTTTTTTTTTTGTTCCTCAGCCGGTGTCATAGTGATAACAAAGCTCCCTTCTTTAAGCGTCTTTAAGCCAGAGATTCTAGATTTCAGCACTGTGCCTTTAATGGGAGAAGGATCTTTAAATGTCTCCGAATACAGGATGCAACAAGACACCTGACTGTGTCTCCAAGAACTCTACAAGATGTCTGAATCGAACACGAGTGTTGTTTCTCTGAGCAAATTCATACACTAGGGTCCGCCATCTTTCGCGGAGCTTGGATACAAGCAGTTTCAAATTCGATGCAACGTTCAATTCATCCATGTATTCTAGGTCTTGCATGGCATTACAACATTCTCTCAAATACAAGGCATAGGCATGAAGTGATTTTCCATCATCAGCCTTAATGGCTGTCCAGTTCAAAACCTTTTCCAAGCAGGCGTTTGTGATTTTCATTTCGTCACCCAAGTGTCTCTTGAGCAGTTGTTTGGCTTCAGTGGAGCCTCTTTGAGGATCCATGTGCATGCAACTACGCACAAGGGTTTTGGCTTGCCCTGCTATGAACTGCTCCAGAAAATACAGCCTATCCTGATGGCTGCTTGTCTGGTCTCCATGTGTGCTCTTGCACACTGAGCAGAGTCACGCCCCACCAAGCACCCCTGCCAAGCCAGGTAAGTAAAAAGCAAGCGGCTTGGCAGGTTCCCTATTGGGTGGCACGGTGGTGTAGTGGTCAGCACTGTCACCTCACAGCAAGAAGGTTCTGGGTTCGAGCCCAGCTGCCGACTGGGGCCTTTCTGTGTGGAGTTTGCATGTTCTCCCCGTGTCTGCGCGAGTTTCCTCTGGGTGCTCCGGTTTCCCCCACAGTCCAAAGACATGCAGTTAGGTTAACTTGGGGTGGCCTTGAGCTGAAGTGCCCTTGAGCAAGGTACCTAACCCCTAACTGCTCCCTGGGTGCTGTAGTATGGCTGCCCACTGCTCTGGGTGGGTGTGTGCGCTCGTGTGTTCACTGCATCAGATGGGTTAAATGCAGAGGATGAATCTCACTGTGCTCGAGTGTGCATGTGACAAAGGTTTCTTCTTCTCTGAAAGGCATGAATAAAAGACTGGAAAGACAATGGGTCACCATCGAACACTGGTACTTCCCTCTTTGGCAACAAAGAAATATTCTGCTGCCTAAACATGAGATCAGTGAGCTCCTTTTGATTTTGAAGCATTATCCTGATATCTTCACTGTTGTCATGACTGGACTCACCATGAGGGCTAGTTGAAGATGTAGCCACCTGAGCGCTACTTTGAATATTCTGGACTGCTTTCTGAAGTGGAGTCTTGGGTACTGTCGCAACAAGAGCAAATTCAAAAGCAGAGGCATAAGCAAATGTGAGTTCTGTGTTAACTTGCTTACTTTCTTCATAGTACACATTCATTACATCACCCTGCTGTTCAGCATCGTCACTGAGCACTTGAAGTTTAGTATCTGCTGCACCCATTTGTGCTTGTAACTCCATTTGTTCCCTTTTTTATTTTAAAACCGCTTCCTCTATCTGTAACGCGTGCATCGCTGGTAAAACTTTAGAACGTGCCTCCAGAGCGGCCTTTTCTGCCACGGCTATTTTAGCAAAAGAGGACTCCAGTGGTTTTAGAAACACTGGAGATGCTGTCTTTTGGTTCAATAGCTGCTTGCAGATTTTGCTGTTGATTTTTCCAGGTTTCGACCTCTTTCATGAAGTAGTGAAAGTTTGGAATTCTAGGCTCATGATCATTTTCCTTTTCATCATCAAGGAGATCTTGCACGGATTTATGCAGTTTTAAAATCATGAATATACAGAGGTGCTTGAAAGTTTGTGAACCCTTTAGAATTTTCTATATTTCTGCATAAATATGACCTAAAACATCATCAGATTTTCACACAAGTCCTAAAAGTAGATAAAGAGAACCCAGTTAAACAAATGAGACAAAAATATTATACTTGGTCATTTATTTATTGAGGAAAATGAGCCAATATTACATATCTGTGAGTGGCAAAAGTATGTGAACCTCTAGGATTAGCAGTTAATTTGAAGGTGAAATTAGAGTCAGGTGTTTTCAATCAATAGGATGACAATCAGGTGTGAGTGGGCACCCTGTTTTATTTAAAGAACAGGGATCTATCAAAGTCTGATCTTCACAACACATGTTTGTGGAAGTGTATCATGGCACGAACAAAGGAGATTTCTGAGGACCTCAGAAAAAGCGTTGTTGATGCTCATCAGGCTGGAAAAGGTTACAAAACTATCTCTAAAGAGTTGGGACTCCACCAATCCACAGTCATGTCAGAACATGTCCTGACATTTTCCTTTAGAATTCACTGGTATAATTCAGAATTCATTGTTCCATCAATGATGGCAAGCTGTCCTGGCCCAGATGCAGCAAAACAGGCACAAACCATGATTGTGTACAAATGGAGGAAATTCAAGACCATTGTTCCCCTCCCCAGGAGTGGTAGACCAACAAAGGTCACTCCAAGAGCAAGGTGTGTAATAGTCGGCGAGGTCACAAAGGACCCCAGGGTAACTTCTAAGCAACTGAAGACCTCTCTCACATTGGCTAATGTTAATGTTCATGAGTCCACCATCAGGAGAACACTGAGCAACAATGGTGTGCATGGCAGGGTTGCAAGGAGAAAGCCACTGCTCTCCAAAAAGAACATTGCTGCTCATCTGCAGTTTGCTAAAGATCATGTGGACAAGCCAGAAGGCTATTGGAAAAGTGTTTTATGGACGGATGAGACCAAAATAGAACGTTTTGGTTTAAATGAGAAGCGTTATGTTTGGAGAAAGGAAAACACTGCATTCCAGCATAAGAACCTTATCCCATCTGTGAAACATGGTGGTGGTAGTATCATGGTTTGGGCCTGTTTTGCTGCATCTGGGCCAGGACGGCTTGCCATCATTGATGGAACAATGAATTCTGAATTATACCAGCGAATTCTAAAGGAAAATGTCAGGACATCTGTCCATGACCTGAATCTCAAGAGAAGGTGGGTCATGCAGCAAGACAACGACCCTAAGCACACAAGTCATTCTACCAAAGTTAATGTTTTGGAATGGCCAAGTCAAAGTCCTGACCTTAATCCAGTCGAAATGTTGTGGAAGGACCTGAAGCGAGCAGTTCATGTGAGGAAACCCACCAACATCCCAGAGTTGAAGCTGTTCTGTACGGAGGAACGGGCTAAAATTCCTCCAAGCCGGTGTGCAGGACTGATCAACAGTTACCGCAAACGTTTAGTTGCAGTTATTGCTGCACAAGGGGGTCACACCAGATACTGAAAGCAAAGGTTCACATACTTTTGCCACTCACAGATGTGTAATATTGGATCATTTCCCTCAATAAATAAATGACCAAGTATAATATTTTTGTCTCGTTTGTTTAACTGGGTTCTCTTTATCTACTTTTAGGACTTGTGTGAAAATCTGATGATGTTTTCGGTCATATTTATGCAGAAATATAGAAAATTCTAAAGGGTTCACAAACTTTCAAGCACCACCGTAGCCCAGTAATGCTTTCATATGCTCCTCAAACTGATCTTCGTTTTCAACAAGTAGAGCTTTAAATTCATTAATCTTCCTCATGCATACCCCTAATTTACCTCTGCGCGTTGCAGAGAGAGATTTTAAGAGCTCTGCGGCCTCCTCGGCAGTCTGAGGTTCCACGTTGGTCGTTTTGCTTTAAACAGTTCACAGTTCTCTTTGTTTAAGTATCTTCAAAACATTCAAATCATTAAGTTCAAACAATAAAGTTTCACTGCTTGCGTTACCGTCTTGCTTGTTTACATGCCTTATTTTAAATCAGACCTGGGCATTTTCCAGCCCGCGGGCCGCATCCGGCCCTTTGGTTCATTCTGACCGGCCCGCGTAAGGTTAATTAGAAATTACAAAATAAACGTATTTTCTAATTTTACCTCATGCATGGACTGAATGTGCATTGCTTTTATTTTGAAGTTGTGTTCAACAAAAACACAATGCGCGCGACATGAACATGACATGAAATCCCACGAAACCTAATCCCGCGATAACTACTTCCGTAATTTGTCCAGACCAACCACAAACTTGTACGTCATCCTTCAAACGGTCCAGCCAATCACATAGTGTGACGTCACCAGCAGGCGCCGGAGCCCGAGCCGATCTGTAGATCTGATTCCTACACCGAATCGACTGATGATCATCTGTCAGCTGTGCTTCGCATCTCCACCTCAGACATTCAACCTGACTCTGATGCACTCGTTAAAGACCAACAGAGACTAGATTTCTCTCACTGAACAAATAAAAAACACCAAATGAGGTGATTAAACTACAAATGTGGGCATCATTATTATAATATCATGTATTTTGTTTGATATTTGGAGCAGAAAGACAATATTGTTATGTCTTTATTGTGTTTTGGGCTGAATGTGACTGAAAAAAAAAGGTACAAACGTTCACATTTTGTTAACCATTGTTTTGGGAAGTTTGATTGAATAAATGACATTTTTTGTAAGGCAACCTCGTTTTTTCCAGACTCTTACCAGTCTTAGCCGCTTGTAAAAACAATGATATTTATTGCTTTATATAAAGAAATGCAATTAATATTATGCAGAATTTAGTTCAGCCTTATGGTCCGGCCCTCCACTAAATTTTCTGTTTCTCATGTGGCCCTATGGAAAAAATAATTGCCCACCCCTGTTTTAAACATTCCTTTCCAGCATACGTTCGTTCATGGAATTGCATGGTTACTCACGACCGATGCGTTGTTTCATTCATTCAACCACGTCCTTCCACAACAAACTTTTCCACAGTCCATTACTGTGGATATAATCCACGGAGATATGATCCACTCGGTGATCCTTTGAAAAACGGTCGGTCTTCGGTGTAGTTTTCTGACTATTATAGTGGCCATTTTAATCCAAAACTTGCCTAAAGCCACGTGAGGTTGATGGGGAGTCTCCCGACATACATTCCAGATAAAGCACGCACGGACTGTTGACGGAATAAATCTACGCCTTATGATTTCATTTCAACTCTCCGTGCGGGCTTTATGTGGAATGTGTGTCGCGAAACTCCCTATCAGCCTCACGTGGCTTTAGGCAAGTTTTGGATTAAAATAGCCATGACAATGACTGAGGTTAAGGTTAGGGTGAGGTCGAGGTGCCGGCACAGTGTTAATTAACTGCTATAATAATTGTGTCAAAGGAAGGTCCTAACAAAGATCTGTGTGGGTGTGTGTGGTTACAGGAAGGTCTGTGTGATATAACAAACAGCTCAGGCCTTACGCAGAGTGAGACAGCTCGACTGTGCAGAGTTTCGTAATGATGAGCGCTCTCATCGATAGTCAGAACACACGTCTGTAGATACAACAATGTAAGAGTGTGTGCGCGTACAAATCTGATGAGATAAAGCCTGTCGAAGACAGCGCGCACACACAAGCAGGATTTAGTACACAGCACTTTTATTCTGATAAACCCGAACACAACTCAGCCAGAGAGAAAACGTGGGTAAAACGTGTGTTAATTAAAGCCTGCACTGAAACCAGATGAACAGGAAACATCCACACAGCCGGCATCATTTACTGCATCACTGCCCTTTTTGATACACTATCGGGCCAAATGTTTGTGGACATGTTTGAAATGTGTGTGTGGTATATTAGTTCATCTTTCAAAATGGATATAGATGTTGAGGTTTTTTATTTCTTTTTGTTTAAAAAGTGTCAGTTGCTCAAATACAACCAACTTCCGACTGGCAAAACTGAACAGTGAATATAAAGAACACTTTATTATAATTCGGAAATTATTACTCCAAATTACTGAGCAATACAGCGACATCAGAGCCTTGAGCGGATTAAGACTTTCAGAAAACGGAGCTGAAATCTGCAGGATCACAACACGGAACAAGACGCACGACAGCTCATGACCTTTGGGTTCCTCCTGATCATCTCGATGTCAGACGAAGATTATTGGCTTACGTTGGACCAATAACATCCCATCAAGAATCAGGATCACGACCATCGACCTCAAGTTTAAACAGCATATATAATATAAAAACCGTCATGCCTTGTTTTAAACGTTCCTTTCCAGCATACGTTCGTTCATGGAATTGCATGGTTACTCACGACCGATGCGTTGTTTCATTCATTCAACCGCGTCCTTCCACAACAAACTTTTCCACAGTCCATAACTGTGGATATGATCCACTCGGTGATCCTTTGAAAAACGGTCGGTCTTCGGTGTAGTTTTCTGACTATTATAGTGGCTATTTTAATCCAAAACTTGCCTCAAGCCACGTGAGGTTGATGGGGAGTCTCCCGACATACATTCCAGATAAAGCACGCACGGACTGTTGACGGAATAAATCTACGCCTTATGATTTCATTTCAACTCTCCGTGCGGGCTTTATGTGGAATGTGTGTCGCAAGACTCCCTATCAGCCTCACGTGGCTTGAGGAAAGTTTTGGATCAAAATAGCCATGACACACGAGGGCAAGTCAAAAAGTTCTAAGACTGATGTTATAATTTCAAAAAGAATTCAAAAAAAGGAATTCTCCGATGGAAACATCGCTTGCAGAAGGTTTTTAGACTTAAATGGAGAATATGTAGAGAAATATGACCTATGGTCATGAGCTTTCGGTAATGACCGAAAGAACAAGATCGCGGATACAAGCGGCCGAAATGAGTTTCCTTCGCAGGGTGGCTGGGCGCTCCCTTAGAGATAGGGTGAGAAGCACAGTCACTCGGGAGGAGCTCGGAGTAGAGCCGCTGCTCCTCCACATCGAGAGGAACCAGCTGAGGTGGCTCGGGCATCTTTTTCGGATGCCTCCTGGACGCCTCCCTGGGGAGGTGTTCCAGGCATGTCCCCCCGGGAGGAGGCCCCAGGGAAGACCCAGGACACGCTGGAGAGACTATGTCTCTCGGCTGGCCTGGGAACGCCTCGGTGTTCTTCCCGAGGAGCTGGCCGAGGTGTCTGGGGAAAGGGAAGTTTGGGCTTCCATGCTTAGACTGCTGCCTCCGCGACCCGGTCCCGGCTAAAGCGGAAGAAGACGAGACGAGATATAGAGAAATAGCTTTGTTATTTTCATAAATAAAAAAGGTGTTTTTTTTCATTTGTCTTCGAACTTTTTGACTTACCCTCATGTATATATATAAAAATATATAAAAACACTTCCTGCAACAAATACGCTACACACCGACTAAAAACTTCACATATGTGAGACGTCTTGTGGAAACATTTGAACGATATGAATTGTTCGTTTGTTTATGTATTAGTTTGCACTGGCACAAATTGTGAGGATCTTTACACTTGATTCTTCTTCTTCTTCTTCTTATTATTATTATTATTATTCTCCTTATGTTTTTAGGACGCCATTTCTCTCTCAGTTTTCAACCAATCACATGAATACCTCTGGGCTGAATTACATTGCTATGACTTTTGGTGCTGATCTGGATCACTGATCCAAAATGATCCATGAAAAACAGGAATTTTTTTCCCCCAAAATCACTTAACTGTCAATTTTCATGATACCCCCCCCCCAAGTCAAGGTTTGTTTGTTTTTTTTGTTTTTTTCCAGGGTGGCAGGACGTAACTTTTCCTCACCAAGCATCATTCTCTCTCTCTTACCGTTCCGGATCTATAGGGTACGGTGACCGGACATCCTGGTTTGTAACAGCTAGTGTAAATCACTGTGACTTGCGTCACAGTCTCTATCGAGATATTTTTACAGTTCGTCCTGGAGTCTTTTGATCAAAATGCTTAAAATCAACATTATTATTAAGTAACTAGGTTTCGAGATGAACTAGATCAGTCCAAATATCTATCAACAGTCTTTGGAACTTTTTAACGGATATATTTTTGTCTAATATCGTATTGATTTTAGTTTTTTAATACTGTCGTTTAGTTTTACAAGAAGTGTGAGGTTAGCACGAGCTAAACTGGTTTATTAACCTTCTGAAAATAAAGTTTTTTTTAAAAAAGTACATTATTGTACCTTTAAAGTGCATATCCTGGACCAATTTAGTGTTTTTTTTATATGAAAGTATGTCCCTTTACACACTCATCCAGAAGGGTAATTTTGCACAAGGCCATCTGTCTACAGCAGAAATAAATAAATAAAATGCGTCTGGAAAAATCCCAAGGGAGTCTGGAGCCAGATTCGTGACGTTACTTGCGGAAGCGCCAGCAGGCTGCGAGAGCTTTGCACGGTTTCAGTGCACAGCCTGTGTAGACCAAGCGCTCCCATTTCTCTCTCATTGTCCGGTCTTTTGGAAAACGATGAGTACTAATCCCATCATGATTGGTGTTACTACACCCTCCTACCATACATCTGTTAACCATTTTAATAATTACGTGATAACGTTGAAGAAATTTGCAGAAAACCACCAGGTCGTTTTCTCATAAACAAACCAGCGCTGACGTAGGATTCAGAAGGAGGCGTCCCGCATGCGACGTCACGAAAATCAATGTTTGCTGGGAAATCCAAATGCCAAGTTTTTTCAGAGGCGGACCAATTCAACTCAAATGGTTTGATTTCAACTGAATTTTTCTGGTATTGCGCAAGGTAAAAAAATTGCAGAGAATGCAGAATGAGAGATATTTGACCAAAGTTTAATATAAAATAGGAGAATTACATTGATCTTGCTCCTGAATTTACCCGTAATATGCACTTTAAGGGTACAACGGCTCGTCACTGGATCAGTACCCTCTAAAGGTACTTATTTGTAGCGTTTATGTCCTGCTTGGAAACATATATGTACCTTTTTGGCCCAAATAGTTACCCTTGAGGTCTAATAATGAGCCCTAGGGGGTATATTAGTGTAGATTGTACCTTGGGAGACAGAAATGGACTCCAACTGTACCCCTATTTCTAACAGTGTAGATGCCATGATGTAATTATAACCAAAGGTGTGTGTGTGGTGTGCGTGGGTGTAGAATGGTGGATTAGATATCGGATATCTGGGAAAGATTTGAATTTGGACTGGAACTGTTTCCACACCGAGAGACGTCACGGATTTTATACTTATACTGTATTTTATTCAGTTTATTATACATATAATGTAAGTGAATTGTGTGAAAGAAAGGAGTTTAACTGTAAAGTTGTTTCACAGTTATTCCATGAAACAGAGTCGTGCATGAGCTAAGAGCAAGGCGGCACGGTGGTGTAGTGGTTAGCGCTGTCGCCTCACAGCAAGAAGGTCCTGGGTTCGAGCCCCGTGGCCGGCGAGGGCCTTTCTGTGTGGAGTTTGCATGTTCTCCCCGTGTCCACATGGGTTTCCTCCGGGTGCTCCGGTTTCCCCAACAGTCCAAAGACATGCAGGTTAGGTTAACTGGTGACTCTAAATTGAGCGTAGGTGTGAATGTGAGTGTGAATGGTTGTCTGTGTCTATGTGTCAGCCCTGTGATGACCTGGCGACTTGTCCAGGGTGTACCCCGCCTTTCACCCGTAATCAGCTGGGATAGGCTCCAGCTCACCCGCGACCCTGCACAGGATAAGCGGTTATGGATAATGGATGGATGGATGGATGAGCTAATAGCTGAGTTGCATAGCACCAAGTTGTCTAAAAGCCGTGTACGATGAGATTGAGTGGAATAACTGCTTTATTCTGTCCACATTCACTGGATTTTGAGAAACTGAGCTTTTTTGTTGTTGTTGCAAATTTGATAAATAAAAACTTTATCCAAAATGGCTGATGAAATAATTTCCACTTAGAATGTAAACAAACCGGCAAAATGACAGGAGCAATTTGTGAAAAATGCCATAATAATAATAATTCTTGACTTTTTTTTAAAAATATACATTCTTGCCATCAAATACTTTCATTCCATATTGTTGCTGTTTTGTATTTTTTGGGGTTTTGGTTTTGAGTCGAGTTTTTATTTCGTCCTCGGTTGGTTCAGCGACACGCTCCACCATTTTGTTATTCTCTACTCACGGTATACGAGCCGATATCCTAGTAGTAAAGTAGCCAATCAATCAATCAATCAATCAATCAATCAATCAATCGTGTGCGATTGCTCATATCCAGTGAATGCAGAGAGAATAATCAAGGTTGTATCGTTCCATCTCTAATTAGAACTGTACATTTTTTGGACCAACGTCACATCACTGTAGGTGTAAAAGTACAGACTGTCGCGGATCTGTTGCAGTTTGGAACCCGTGAACCCCACCCACCCCCACTTATTTAGCTAGTGGCTCATTCTCCGCTCTGCCTGGTCAAAAGTCTCCAGCCATCGGCGATACTGTGGTCAGAAATGGTCAGTGACGCAGGTTTGATGATGATTAACACATACACACTGTGCAGGGAAAAAAAAAAAAAACGATGAGTTTTAGTCTAGGGCGGCAGGGTGGTGTAGTGGTTAGCGCTGTCGCCTCACAGCAAGAAGGTCCGGGTTCGAGCCCCGTGGCCGGCGAGGGCCTTTCTGTGTGGAGTTTGCATGTTCTCCCCGTGTCCACGTGGGTTTCCTCCGGGTGCTCCGGTTTCCCCCACAGTCCAAAGACATGCAGGTTAGGTTAACTGGTGACTCTAAATTGACCGTAGGTGTGAATGTGAGTGTGAATGGTTGTCTGTGTCTATGTGTCAGCCCTGTGATGACCTGGCGACTTGTCCAGGGTGTACCCCGCCTTTCGCCCGTAGTCAGCTGGGATAGGCTCCAGCTTGCCTGCGACCCTGTAGAAGGATAAAGCGGCTAGAGATAATGAGATGAGATGAGTTTTAGTCTCTAATAGCACTTTACGACTAAGCAGCGGTGTGGTGTGGTGTTGCGTTGCGCAGCTCAGTAAATTACCCACAATCCTCTACGTTAATGCTATTTCGTGCTTAATTGAGTTACCCTTCTTCCCTAGGCACCATGAGATCCGATCCAGGACGTGGTGAAGTGAGGAAAAAAGAAAAAAAAAAAACACCCACAGTGGCTAAAATAAATATCTTTGGAGACATGACTAAGATCTTGGCTCGGTGAATGGATTCTGGAACGGCTCTGGTTTTGATCCGAGTGATGTTCCGTCACTATACAGTGTGAGCCAATATTGTACTTTATTTCATTGCTTCTGGTTCGGTCCGTTTGGACCCTATGCAGGATCAAACAAACAAACAAACAAAACAAGACACCCCATGTAGTGCTTTTACACACACACACACAAAAAATCTAGTCAGGTTTGAGGTCTACTGCCTCTGTATTCTTGCTAAAAATTAAGAAGTATTGGCACACCTAGAAATGTTTGGCTGTGTGGGCAGGCATGATGTGAAATCTCCTTGTTCAATAAAAAAAATTAAGTATTGGCACCCTTCGTGTGTATGCTTGCACACGCCCTTCTGTTAAAACTGATATCTCCGATTTCATAATTTACTCTAGACAAGAGCACGATAAACATCAAATGGTGGCTGTTGTTGGTTCCACCTTCCGAGTACGATTTGATCAGAAAGCTATGCAGTCGAGAAGCGCTATAAAAGTAAAGCTACATGGCGAACAACAAGGGGGGAAAAAAAAAAAATGATACCAGTCCACAAATAAATCAGAGAAATGCAAGCATACTGAGATCAGCTGCACAAGACTTCAGGTTGAGTAAACATCCTGCTGGAGAACTAGAGTGAGCAGGGCTGAATGCAGAACTACTCTAATTTTGTGCATGTATGCATGCGCACAAAATAGTCATTTTAGAACACCAGGAACGATCGGTGTGACAGAACGAGTAGAGCCACTTGTCTCCATGACGTCCTGACTGTCGTGCAGAGCTTTATAGTCAAGTCTGCACCTGAATGAACATGTCTCGCAATAACACCGACATCCAAACTCCTGGATCAGGTGACTGACAGAAGAGCAAGGGAGCTGAACAAAGCGCAAGCACCGGTGAGAAAGAAAAAGAAATTGGAGAAAAGAGATTAACGGGAACGTAAAAGGGACGCCACCTGAATCACAGACCTTTTGAGTAACGTAGGTGTGCGCGCGCGCGCTAGGGAATAAAAGACCAAATAAGAAAATGAAAATGTGTGTGTAAGGGAGAAGGTCTTGTTCTGTATGAGACTGACACTACGTTCACACTGCAAGGCTTAATGCTCAATTCCGATTTTTTTGTGAAATCCGATTTTTTTGTGAGGTCGTTCACATTAACAAATATATGCGACTTGTATGTGATCCTCAGTATGAACGAAAAGCGACCTAAAAGTGTTCCGCATGCGCATTGCAGGATACGATGACGTCACACGCAGTGAGCATGGCCAGTGTTTACGGAAGTAACCTAAAGTTTCCTGTGTATGACAGTAGCCAGCATGGAGTACCTGGCGATGATGCGGTTGTTGTTGCGACGGAGCCAGAACATGCACAATAGCCTGATGTTAAGGAGGAGGTTGAGAAGGAAGAGGGCAAGGGTTTTGGCTCAGGCGTTCTGCGGGGTAGTGACTGCAACCTCCGTTCAAAGGAACATCAAAGCCATGTTGTTGTAACTTTTTTTGAGAGACCCGCCGCCTACTTCAGCGCAGAATAGTAACGTTTGTGGCTTGTTGATGACGTGTAAGTCGGATGAATGCGACCTGGCGGTTCAGACTGAAGTCGCATATGAAAAGATCGGATAGGAATCGGAATTAGGACCACATATCCAAACGGCCTGGGTCGGATTTGAAAAAAAATCGGATCTGTGTCGTTCATATTGTCAATAAAAGATCGGATACAGGTCACATATGGGCGAAAAAAATCGGATTTGAGTCACTTCAGCCTGCAGTGTGAACGTAGTGTGAGAGAAACTCACTGAGAGAGAGAGGGGAAAGGAATCAGTCGACTTACAGCACAAAAGTGTGGCCTTGAAGAGCAGCACAGGAGCCTGAATAAGAGTCTGTGAGATGACAGAACACAAACCTACAGTACGAAGAAGACACCCACCACACACACACACGGTGGCTGAGAGACTCCCCATCCTGTTCATGAATCAGAGTTTGTTTCCTGTCTGCTTTATTAGCTGATAGTGATCACACATCTGCGTGATAAAGTTACATTTTAATTCATCGTTTTCTCTCCAGAAATGTAATCTTAAATTATTTTTAGCTTAAATATCTTTTTTTTTTTAAAAAGTGCCGACTTCTTCCTTGAATTAATAATCTAAGTGAGCGTATGTAAATTTTTGACCCTGTATGTATAATTTTGACCATGTGGGTTTTTTTTGTTGGTTTTTTTTAATTAAAGATGTATGCTGTACAAATCAATCATTCTACCACAGAAAAAGAACAGTTCAAAGAAATTACTGAAAGCCCAAATATTGCCGTGACATTCATATCCAACATGACATTCATGTCACTGTATGCAAACTTCTGACCAAAACTGTATATGCTGCATGACTTACCGAGCCTGAGATCTAGTGGATACAAATCACACACACACACACACACACAATTGTCATAAGCAACCCTAAAGAAGCCGAGTGTGAAGCGTTTGGGTGTAAAATAAGCCCTGATCATTTTGTGTCATTCTTTTGTTTATTTTTATTCACTGAGAAAAGCGATCTTTGTAAACAGCAAGAATCGTGTTACTATGAAAACAGTCATTGTTGACTAGTACCTGTGTCAGTACTGCATATGCGTTATCTCGCCAAGTGAGATTTAAACTTCATAAAAGTGCAGTCTGTTGATTCATGGAGTTTGTTGCCAGTAAAAATCACATGGGTACAGAAAATTTCTGATTAGATTTTTAGAATTAGAAGCTTTTGTCACTTATACATTACAGCACAGTGGAAAAAGAGCATGAGAGTGAGAACAGTGGCGCCTGGGGATTTTTTTCAAGAATTAGAAGCCTTTATTTGATGGCTCTGTGTAACGAGGATAAAACAGCGTTCTTGGGTGCCATTAATGTCACGGCTGGACATCCGGTTTCAGTGCAAATGTTTGCATCCAGGTAAGCCTATTTTTAGCAATAGCAAAACTTTTAACACTCTCAGGTCGCCGACCCCCCACAGGGGACTTTTAGGACTGTTAGTAAACACACATCTAAAGCTCCGCGAGTTTTTGTGCTAGAAACATTCAAGTAACACCACTAGAAACCTTGAATCTTCTAGTTTTCAAATATATATATATATATATATATATATATATATATATATATATATATATATATATATATATATATATATATATCTTTAAAACAAACTTTATCTTTAGCAATTTGTAAAGAGAATAAAAACAAATCTTACAAATTTCGGTACTTCAGCCAGCAGCAGCCTCTTAACGACACACCCATCAACTATTCACATGTCAAGCACATGGAACATCAGTGTCGTCATTCGCTCATTGTGTAGCAAGGGGAGGTGAGAACACGCCCCATTTCACCGGTATAAACAAGTGCACATGTTCACTTGTTTCCATACCAACTGAGAAACTTTGAGGAATGGCTAATGCAAGGAAGATGTCTCACTAGTGGTTATCATGCTTTTTCGGTTAGCGAATAGGGAGAACTACATTACATTACATTTAGCGGACGCTTTTATCCAAAGCAACTTACAATTGAGAAAAACAACCAAGCTACAGTAAAACATAGGAAATCATAGAGTAAGAAGAAGAGAGTGCATGTTAGATGGTTAGTGGGTTGTTAGGATAGGAGGTGCTCTTTGAAGAGAAAGAACTAGTTGATCGAAACGTGCTGTTATTTTCGTCAAGTTTTGAAAACATTTTTCTGTTGCCAAACTATGTTTCACTGATTTACAGTAATTAGTTACCCAAGTCAACATGCCCTGCATAGTCATAGTTTATCTTCATTGCTAACTTTAGATTTATTATAGTCCGTGCATAAGTCTATGCATAAGATTATGAAGTGTAGCTTTGGCTTTTAGGGCTTCTTTTCTTTGCAGTAACTTTCCAAGCAGAGAGGTGTGGGGGCAGGGAGGTACGGGGCCAGGTGCAGAGAGGTACAGGGGCAGGGAGGTACAGTGGCCAGGGGCAGGGAGGTACAGTGGCCAGGGGCAGGGAGGTACAGTGGCCAGGGGCAGGGAGGTACAGTGGCCAGGGGCAGGGAGGTACAAGGGCCAGGAGCAGGGAGGTACAAGGGCCAGGGAGGTACAGGGGCCAGGGGCAGGGAGGTACAGGGGCCAGGGGAAGGGAGGTACAGGGGCCAGGGGAAGGGAGGTACAGTGGCCAGGGGAAGGGAGGTACAAGGGCCAGGAGCAGGGAGGTACAAGGGCCAGGAGCGAGGAGGTACAGGGGCCAGGGGCAGGGAGGTACAGGGGCCAGGGTCTTTGACAAATGGACTATTGACAGTGATGGGGGGGAGGGGGGATTACAGGTGAATTACACCTACCTCATCAATATTCATTTGAAAGGGCAACTGACTTTGGAGAAAACAAAGGTAGTCTGAAGTTTCTACAATTAGTATTGAAACTACAGAACGTTTCTGAATGCTGTTCTTACTTTTATGTAGCCAACACCTATGTTTACAAGGTTCAGACTTCAAAAGTCTTGTGCAGATATATTTATAGTGGGTTTTTTTACAAGGTTTGAAGACTCTGAAAATAGTTTTTTGTAAGGTTGTGTTTGCACTTAATTTAAATAAAAACAAATTTAATTACATTCACTTTACTCTCATGTTATTATTGCTGAAGGTGTCCAGAATATAACCATGTGTGTCACTTTTGCATGGATGTTTTTAGTTAGATGAAATACTTAAAAATGTCAAGGTTTATCAGACTGCCACAGAGTGTCTGACAGGCCCAGGACCTCAGAGTGTTAAAGTGGATAAATTGAGGTTATAAAGGTTTTATTTTTTTTATTTAAACACATGGTGGGCAAATCAGGGCACTTTCTATGATTGGCAAATGACATTTATTTTGGGGCTTTCTTTGACTTTAAAGTGGCATTCCACCATTGGATGTATTCTTTGGCATAAAATACGACAACATATATAAACGGTATCACTAGATAGAGAAATCTTTTAGCTTCAAAATGATATATCAAACAATTTTTTGACAACGACAAGTATATTAATTTTGCGACCAAAGTCACCTACCCTTTTAATTTCCGCACGGTAGTGAAACGTGATGTCATCGGCAGGTTCCCCTTCTTGTGTACCACGTGACGTATCCTACCTCTTGGATTTGTCCTACCAAGCCTACTGCGCATGCGCGAAATCGCCTACTGCGCATGCGCGAAATCCAGGAGGGTAGGAAAATTCAACACAGTAGTTTTGTCCTACCGATCAGCTGGGCTGATCGAAAATCGGTGAGTATTTCACGCATTTGCCGATTTTTATGTTTTGTGCGTATTGGTCGAGTCTTTGGCCGAGTCAAATAATTTATAATGACTTGTTGCGAATAATAAAATGGTCTGCATGAGAACTTGCTAATTGTAATGGCGTCATGTGTTCTGCGCATGCGCAGTAGGCTTCGCGCATGCGCAGTAGGCTTGGTAGGACAAATCCAAGAGGTGGGATAACTTTACAGAACACCGACACGTGGTACACAAGAAGGGGAACCTGCTGATGACATCACGTTTCACTACCGCGCGGAAATTAAAAGGGTAGATGACTTTGGTCACAAAATTAATATACTTCATCTCATCTCATCTCATTATCTCTAGCCGCTTTATCCTTCTACAGGGTCGCAGGCAAGCTGGAGCCTATCCCAGCTGACTACGGGTGAAAGGCAGGGTACACCCTGGACAAGTCGCCAGGTCATCACAGGGCTGACACATAGACACAGACAACCATTCACACTCACATTCACACCTACGCTCAATTTAGAGTCACCAGTTAACCTAACCTGCATGTCTTTGGACTGTGGGGGAAACCGGAGCACCCGGAGGAAACCCACGCAGACACGGGGAGAACATGCAAACTCCACACAGAAAGGCCCTCGCCGGCTTCAGGGCTCGAACCCAGGACCTTCTTGCTGTGAGGCGACAGCGCTAACCACTACACCACCGTGCCGCCCATTAATATACTTGTCGTTGTCAAAATTTCTCATCTCATCTCATTATCTCTAGCCGCTTTATCCTTCTACAGGGTCGCAGGCAAGCCGGAGCCTATCCCAGCTGACTATGGGCGAAAGGCGGGGTACACCCTGGACAAGTCGCCAGGTCATCACAGGGCTGACACATAGACACAGACAACCATTCACACTCACATTCACACCTACGCTCAATTTAGAGTCACCAGTTAACCTAACCTGCATGTCTTTGGACTGTGGGGGAAACCGGAGCACCCGGAGGAAACCCGTGCAGACACGGGGAGAACATGCAAACTCCACACAGAAAGGCCCTCGCCGGCCCCGGGGCTCGAACCCAGGACCTTCTTGCTGTGAGGCGACAGCGCTAACCACTACACCACCGTGCCGCCCGTTGTCAAAATTTATGTTTGATATATCATTTTGAAGCTAAAAGATTTCTCTATCTAGTGATACCGTTTATATATGTTGTCGTATTTTATGCCAAAGAATACATCCAATGGTGGAATGCCACTTTAAGCACACAAACTTCCTCCAAGGACAATAACTGACTATGATATGCAAGTCTGTTTGGACATATTTCTAAAACTATCATAATTATGTTCCAACATGTGTATCCCAGAACGCGAGTTGGCCTAGGGGAGATCAGGAGTTCTACTCATGCTCGGGTCATACCAAAGACCATCATTTTTAAAAAAAAAAAAAAAAAAAGGGGGGGGGGTTTCCTACTGCCATCTAGCAAGGCATGCTGCCATACAGATGTGACTGGGGAGTCAAACTCTCATGGTTACCAGGGGACCCGCCCCCCACTGTAACCCTAGCTATGTGAGAGGCTGAGGGCTACGGAAATGGAGATCAGCGCCACCATACGGTGTGGGAAGGACTTTAGACTTAGACTAGATGTGTATCTCGGAGGATTATGTGGAATGCGGAGGGTGATATGGAGCCATCGTATTTCTAAATGGGCTATATTTCGTTACTATCGAGCTTTACTCCCATCTACTGGATTTTAAGATGTATGGCGTTTTTCAGTGCAAATTTCCACCAGGGTTAAAATGTCATGTCATATCTTGCAACGTTGGCGAAAGTGAAACCAAACTGGTGGATCCGCCCTGTGACTCAGATTCGCTCCAAAACGTAACGGGTTCTTCCTTGGCCCATGTTGCACCTTTCCACCAAGTTTCATGGAAATCGAGTTGATAAGTTTTGCACAATCCTGCTTAAAGCAGCCCAACAAAAACATCAGCTTTTGTTTTGTTAAACCAAGTCCAAAATTTTCAGACTCAAATCCACCACTATCCTCAAACCGATGATGTCAATATGCACATGCTGAGGTCAAATGCGTGTATTAATTTTATTCCCTAAACATCATTTCAATTTATAATGAATTAAAACTGACCTCATTCTCAGGATCATGCTGTTGGAGGACAAAATACCGAGTGCGAACAAAGCCAATGACATCCATCACTTCTATATTCACACACATACAAAAATGGGTGATGAATTCCACAAAATGTCCTCAAAACATGCCATTTTTGGAATTACTTTAGATTTATACATAATAATAATAATAAATAACTGAGGCGGCATGGTGGTGTAGTGGTTAGCGCTGTTGCCTCACAGCAAGAAGGTCCGGGTTCGAGCTCCGTGGCCGGCGAGGGCCTTTCTGTGCGGAGTTTGCATGTTCTCCCCGTGTCCGCGTGGGTTTCCTCCGGGTGCTCCGGTTTCCCCCACAGTCCAAAGACATGCAGGTTAGGTTAACTGGTGACTCTAAATTGACCGTAGGTGTGAATGTGAGTGTGAATGGTTGTCTGTGTCTATGTGTCAGCCCTGTGATGACCTGGCGACTTGTCCAGGGTGTACCCCGCCTTTCGCCCGTAGTCAGCTGGGATAGGCTCCAGCTTGCCTGCGACCCTGTAGAACAGGATAAAGCGGCTACAGATAATGAGATGAGATGAGATAAATAACTGATCTCCAGGCTGAGCTGCACCCCTCATGGTGCTCCTGCCTTTAATAAAGCACACAGTGAAGAGATTCAACCACAAACATTTACCCAGTCAGTCAGTCAGTCAGTCAGTCAGTCAGTTTCTGGTCATGTCTTATTTAATTATCAGGAATTATTTATCTACAGAAAATCTTCAGGTGATTAAAATGATTTGGTTGCATATTAGAGTAAAACATCTGGCACAATCCAGGCCTGGAGGAATGAATGAGCGCGTGAATATATTTGGGCAGACAGCACCACCTTCTGGTGAGGGGATTTATTCATCACAATCTTTAAGAGTTTTATGACTGGAACAGTCTGAATCTGAAAATTTAAGTCATGTAAAAGTTTGATACGTGAATGATGTGCTTGAAAAGAAAAAAAAAAAAAAAAAACAACGTGATCTAGTTCTTAGGACTTCATATGCAAACTCATATCTCTGACTTGGGGGGAAGAAAGAAGGAGGAGGAGGAGGAGGAGGAGGAGGAGGAGGAAAAGAAGGAGAGAAAGAAGGAGGAGGAGCAGAAGAAGAAAGAGAAAGAAGAAGGAGGAGGAGCAGAAGAAGAAAGAAGGAGAAGAAGAAGCAAGAAGGAGAAAGAAGGAGGAGGGGCAGAAGAAGAAAGGAGGAGGGGCAGAAGAAGAAAGAAGGAGCAAGAAGGAGGAGCAGAAGAAGAAAGAAGGAGCAAGAAGGAGGAGGAGCAGAAGAAGAAAGAAGGAGAAGAAGGAGGAGGAGCAGAAGAAGAAAGAAGGAGAAGAAGGAGAAAGAAGGAGGAGCAGAAAAAGAAAGAAAGAGAGAGAAGGAGGAGCAGAAAAAGAAAGAAGGAGAAGAAGCAAGAAGGAGAAGGAGGAGAAAAAGAAGGAGAAAGGAGGAGGAGCAGAAGAAAAAAGAAGAAAGAAGGAGAAGGAAGAAGCAAGAAGGAGAAGAAAAAGAAGGAGAAAAAAGGAGGAGGAGCAGAAGAAGAAAGAAGGAGCAAGAAGGAGGAGGAGCAGAAGAAGAAAGAAGAAGAAGAAAGAAGGAGAAAGAAGGAGGAGGAGCAGAAGAAAGAAGGAGGAGGAGCAGAAGAAAGAAGGAGGAGGAGCAGAAGAAGAAGAAGAAGAAAGAAGGAGGAGGAGCAGAAAAAGAAAGGAGAAGAAGAAGCAAGAAGGAAAAGGAGGAGAAAAAGAAGAAAGGAGAAAGGAGGAGGAGCAGAAGAAGAAAGAAGAAAGAAGGAGGAGAAGAAGAAGAAAGAAGGAGCAGAAGAAGAAAGAAGGAGAAAGAAGGAGGAGGAGAAGAAGAAGTGGGTTTGCACTGGTATGGAAATCGAGCCACGAGGAACAGGGCAGCTATTTCAGTAATGTAAAACTCGTCAGGTTAGGTTTCCTCTAATACAACGCTGACGTGGAACTTGGACATGGAGCAACATGAAAAACTTGCTCAGGAAAGCACACACACACACACACACACACACACACACACACACACACACACACACACACCACTCCTTAATTCTTTTGAAGAATACAAAACAATACAAAAAAAAAAAAAAACAACACACACCACGACTTAACACAATACAGCATTCCAGTTCATTTCACAGCGAGTGTGTTTGTATTGATCAGACAATCACGTGAACTGGAGAACGTCACATCAGCCTCACGCTCTCACGAGCACGTTCAAAAGGAAACCTCCGTCAAAAACCACCACAAAACATTAAAAACGTCTAGAATGAAATATTTTTAATGCACCAATTTGTAGTTTTCCATTATTTTAGTCTGAAGACTTGACGAGTGATCTATGAGATGATGAGCGTGAAGCGTTGAGAGCCGATCCGTTCGAGCAGAGTGAGAGAGCTGGACAGAGCTAAAAGACTAAAGCGCTGCTGCATCGCTTCCTTTACTTGGAGATGATATCAGGGCTGAATCCCAACATGTCGATGAAAGACCACAGTTTCATTAAGTCGTGGACGTCTCTGATGATCGCATGGCGTTCAGGAAACGCAGCCACAGTAAACCGCTGGGTTTATTCAAAACAAACCCAGTTCAAGTACAAAAGTGATGAAGTCGTAACGTGAGGAGTGACGCTAAAAGGGATGAGCAGCGCTGCAGTGTGCCAATTCTCTGCGAGGTCTCGTTCACGACCTCAGGTGAGATTACAGGTAGTCGTCGACTTACGACTGCGTTTGGTTACGACTGACCGGTCGTAAACCGATCTGGTCGTAAGTCGGCCTGTGTTAAATGACCGTAAGTATATTGTGACGTGTAATGATATTGTAATCATCTTAAAGTCTTATTTTATCAACATTTTCTTATTTCATTACCTTGGCTCATTATTTGGTTTAAGTCAAACACTGCATACTCAGGGGTGAAAGTAACTTTTATTTCTTGCCGGTATATTATTTTGAGCCAAAGTGCGCGCGCCGAAAAATACACCTAATTATTTATTATCAAGCATTCACTAGGACTTCTTATCACTCAGTAGTACTAGCATAGTACTTTTTAATCACACTATCACTCTTTCATCCACCTGTATCAGTTTTTGATTATAAATAAATCGCAAACTTCATTTCAACAACACAATCGTTTTAATTACATTTTTTTTTTAGCTGAACAGTTGAAAACTAACTTTTCATTTTGGACATTGGACACAGAACAGAAAAGTGAAAGTTACTTTGATTACCAGCTGCGCCCGTTATAGCACAAGATCTGGTTAAGCCGTACGCGCGCTGGAGCTCGCTCGTTGTTTGTCCAGCGAAACACTGCACACATAATAGAAGAGGCTGGATGCAGTGTTGCCAGATTGGGCGGTTTTAAGTGCATTTTGGCAGGTTTTGAACATTTTTTTGGGCAGGAAACCGTCAGCAGTATCTGGCAACACTGGCTGGATGCTGGGCGCTGGGGCAGAAACTGTCGTACGCTCAGCTAGCTCAGCTGGGAAACACTTGCCAGTCATAACCAGACGGTCGTAAAGTCGATTGGTCGTAAGTCGCATAGGTCGTAAGTCGACGACTACCTGTATATTGTGAATATTTGTGTACAATTTGTTTGCATTTTGCAGATTAGTGATCTGATGCCCTGGACAGGATCAGGAGACGCATAACGAGCAACTGACACTTGAAAATGAAGTAGTGTGAAGACGTTTTCACCGCAGAATGGACCTTAGTGTACATACACACTGCACACGACACCACTGTGTACACACAGCCTGAGGCTCGGCCCGAGGACGAGGCGTGTGTGTGTGGATCATGAGCTTTACAAACAAACCTTTTAATCATGAACACAGAGGTCAAACAGATGTGTTTTATTTATCTTGCTGCCTGCCAGTGAATGTTTCATTATAAAATCATCATGTAGATTTTCAAACATCTGCGTTATGTAGCACTCAGAGGAAAGCGCCATCAGACAGACAGACAGGCACACAGAGAGAGAGAGAGAGAGAGAGAGAGAGAGAGAGACAGACGCACAGACAGACAAAGACACACACACAGAGACAAAGACCACACACACACACACACACGCACACGCAGAGAGAGAAAGAGAGATACGCAGAGACAGAGACACACATGCACGCAGAGACAGAGACACACATGCACGCAGAGACAGAGACAGAGAGAGACCCACACGCAGAGACACAGAGACAGAGAGAGACACACACAGACACACACACAGACAGAGACAGAGAGACACACACACGCAGAGACAGAGAGAGAGAGAGAGACGCAGAGACAGAGAGACACATGCACGCAGAGAGAGAGAGAGAGAGAGAGAGAGACACAGAGAGACACACGCAGAGACACACAGAGACAGAGAGAGACACACATGCAGAGACAGAGAGAGAGACACACACAGAGAGAGAGAGAGAGAGACACAGACACACACGCAGAGACACAGAGAGAGAGAGAGACACACAGACACACACAGAGACACACAGAGACACACAGAGAGACAGAGAGAGACACACGCAGAGAGAGAGAGAGAGAGAGAGAGAGAGACACACACACGCAGAGAGAGAGAGAGACAGAGACAGACACACACAGAGACAGACACACACACACACACGCAGAGACAGAGAGAGACGCAGAGACAGAGACACACACACACACACAGAGACAGACACACACATGCAGAGACAGACCGAGAGAGAGAGAGAGAGAGAGAGAGAGAGAGAGAGACACGCAGAGACAGAGAGAGAGACACACACGCAGAGACACAGAGAGAGAGAGACACAGACAGACACACACACGGAGACAGAGAGAGAGACACACACGCAGAGACACAGAGAGAGAGAGAGAGAGAGACACACAGAGACAGAGAGAGAGAGAGAGAGAGACACGCAGAGACACACACAGAGAGAGACAGACAGAGAGAGAGACACACACACACAGGCTCCTCTCCTACTCAAAGCCACAGATAGTTGAGCAGTGTCTAGAACTGATAACACTTTCGTTGCCTGCTCAGAAATGCAGTAACGGAAAAAAGTTAAACTAACCAGCTCTCAATAAATGATGAGAGAAGAAAGTTTATAAACAAATAACCGATCTCCTTCCTGCAGTGCTACAGCTCTGTGCTTTCGCTCAGTTTAACAGCTCACGGCTTCAAAAACAAAAAACACTGCAACCCAAAGCACGAGGTCCGTTTGGCTCGCTTCACTCCCTCCATTCGGGTCGATTCGTTTAGTTTACGCCTCGGTATCCCGTTCCACGGAAACAGGTGTGTGGGGGGGGAATAAAAATACCACCTGCCCAAGGTGAATCAGATCTGCAGGATTTGCTCATGATGCGAACTGAGAAGGTTGACTTTTTACTGTAAAATCCCGTGTAATGTCAGCGTGCATTAATCATTTAGCCCGTTCAGCTGCGTGCAGTTTCACTGTAAACGCGGTGCACATCAACGGTCGGGACACTGTGGTACGCGTTCCAAAAGTTACGAGCGCTACAAAAACAGCTGATTCCTCAATTCCTTACAGAGTGTGTTAGGAGTGGAATTACAGTCAAATAATCCTGATCTTTCCAGAAGAACTCAGAGAGAGAGAGAGAGAGAGATTTTTTTAATTGCGGCGTGATTTACAAAACAAGGCTGGATTTACAGTCATGTTAACCATAATTATTTTAAAAAAGTGAAGAGTCTGAAAAGCCACAATCTGAGTAGTGAAGCCGTTTTTAATCGACACATTCATCTCTTCCATTCCTGCATGAAAAGACGTTTTGCAACATCACAGAAAGGCATGTGTTTGGAAACAGGGTGTGTTTTAACGTAATAAACAGAGTCTACAAAGGTGTGAGCACTCTGTCAACTCCATAAATGTCAAAGCAGGTGGGGGAAACCATCCACACACCACCTGATCCTCAGGTTAAACAGACTGAGCTTTACTGGATACATTCATTTATATACCAAAGCCAGTCGTATGTATGTATGTATAAATAAATAAAATAAGCACCATACTGAACACGTTAGATCAGGGGTTTTCAAAGTGTGGGAGAGTCCGCCCCCCCTCAGAGAGCAAATAAACAACAGCACCCCCCTCACAATTTTTGTTGTTGCTATACTTAATGTTCCATTCGTATTTAAAAAAAAAAAAAAAAAAAAAGGGTTGTTGTACACATTTTTTTCTTTTACACATTTTAAACATCTGTGCTTTTTAAAACATCTTGTTTTACACATTTTAAACATCTCATAGCATCGTTAGCTATCACCTCTTGGCAGACAACACACTGTGGCAGTGGAGCATCTTCAGATCCAGTCCATGAAAATCCAAACTTTAAATAATCGTGGTCATACTTCCTTCTTTTTCCAGTCCCCCAGGATTCCGCGGGCCTTTTTTGTGATTGTTGCAGGCTAAAATGTCTGATGTTGCGGGGGGAGGTGTCCAAAAAAATTGCGATGAAAGTTGCGGTGTTTTTTAGGTTTTTGTTGCGATTACATTACGGGAGGAAGTGAAAGTTGCGAGAAATTGTTGCGATTTTCTCTTTTTGTGATTAAAATTGAGTGATAATATTTAATATTAAGTTATTACTGAAAAACTATTGATTAAAAAAACAAAAGACACTGAGAAATGGTCCTATAAACAACTTTACCAATATAAAAGATTACCAGGACTACAAAAATGCAGAAAAATAGGCTTTACTTATCCAAATGCACCTGTTGGTTCAAAAGTTAAAGTGCATAGAACCTCACAGCACAACATGAAGTTACCTTAAAATATAATATAAATGCCTCAGCTTTCATGTAAGAAAAAAAACTATTAATACTAGTACTGTGTGCAGGCAGTCTCTCCCGAAGACTAAATTAAACGGCTCAGGCTTCATAGAAGAAAAAAAAAAAAATTGAACAGAATGATGCTGAAGCTGCCTGAACAATGGGAAAATAAAATACCATTTTGGCAAAAATGTTGGCATCCATTAATTTCTTGTATTAAGTAAAAAAATAAAGTGCGCACAGTCCTTCACTGTAAACATAACACACTTTCAGTAACAGAATTTAAGCCTACATAAAACACTGACTCGCACATGCAGTGTTGCCAGATACCGCTGACATTTTCCAGTCCAAAATATGTTCAAAATCCGCCAAAATGCACTTAAAACCGCCCAATCTGGCAACACTGCGCGCATGCTGCTTCTCTTGAACGTATACACGGGAGTAAGGCGGAAGGTAGTTTGTCGACGTCACCTCAAGACGACGCCAACGATTGGTCAAATTTGCAGGAAGGTTGCGGTGATTGGATATAATTGCAACACCGCTCTGAATTCGCGGGGATTGGTTGAATTGCAACATCACGAAATCCTGGAGGGTCTGTTTTTTTGCTTGGCCCAGACTCTGTCTCCTCACTCACTGTAGCTTTAGGTACTAAAAATCGATCCATTTTGTCTCTGGCAAAGGCTAGCTGAAGTTCGCTAAATGTCTGCAATAGTAACTTATTCTGGCTTATGTTTCCTCACGTTGCGCCCCCCCTGAAGAACTCTGGCGCCCCCCCAGGGGAGGCGCGCCCCACACTTTGAAAAGCCCTGCGTTAGAGAATTTAGCCACAATGTGTTTTTCTTTTAATGGCTGAATACATTTTTACCGCTGAAAAACACCGAGCCGTATTTATCCAAAAGTGGTGTAGAAAATGTTTGTGCAAGCCAAATCAAAGAACTGAACTTTCCTTCAGTTTAGGTTTAGGAAAGGCTTGGACTAAAGCTCTTTGGATGTAGTGACGCCCACAAAACTAAAGAAGGAGGTAAAGCACACAGACGACAGCTCGAAGCACGAAATGAATGATCAGGGTAAAGTCAGAAAGTCAGAACTGGAAGTTATTTTGATTCACCTCGAAGTGAGCGCTAAATCTAAAAATCAGCGAGGTATTTATTTCCAGCTTACGACTCTGCACGGAAATGTCGGCTATTTCTTTTAGCAGAATTGAATTATTCTTTTATTTAAACTTTTAAAATCACATTAATTACTTTTAGTCATAATCATGACCACGAGTCGGCCTAGTGGTTAGCGTGTCCACCTCTCAATCAGGAGATCATGAGTTCTACTCACGGTTGGGTCGTACCAAAAACCATAATAGCAAATGGTACCTACTACCATCTGGTAAGGCATGCTGCAATACAGATGCGAGTGGGGAGTCAAACTCTCAGTTACCAGAGGACTAGCCCCCCACTGTAACCCCAGCTGTATAGGTGAGGGGTCAAAGGCTATAGAAGTGGAGAGCCGTGCCACCCAGTGTGCCTTAAAGTGCATATCCTGGACCAATTTCACTGGTTTTTTTATATGAAAGTATGTCCCTTTACACATTCATCCAGAAGGGTAATTTTGCACAAGGCCATCTGTCTACAGCAGAAAAAAATAAAATAAAACGCATCTGGAAAAATCCCAAGGGAGTCTGGAGCCAGATTCGTGACGTTACCTGCGGAAGCGCCAGCAGGCTGCGCAAGCTTTGCACGGTTTCAGTGCACAGCCTGTGTAGACCAAGTTTAGCAGCTAGCGATTTTGCATTGAAATATGGAATTGTCACCTGAGCGCAATGTTACTTCACCTTTGGATGAAGAATATAATGAGATGTCAGAATTATTTCTTACCCTGGCAACAGTCAACTTGTGAATTGCCGATTTTCTTGGTCTTTTTCTCGGCTCTGCTTTGGTCCTCGGCTTCCGGGTGCCTCGCACAAAGCGCTCTCATTTCTCTCTCATTGTCCGGTCTTTTGGAAAACGATGAGTACTAATCCCATCAAGATTGGTGTTGCTACACCCTCCTACGATACATCTGTTAACCATTTTAATAATTACGTGATAACGTTGAAGAAATCTGCAGAAAACCACCAGGTCGTTTTCTCATAAACAAACCAGCGCTGACATAGGATTCAGAAGGAGGCGTCCCGCACGCGATGCCGCAAAAATCAATGTCTCATCTCATTATCTCTAGCCGCTTTATCCTTCTACAGGGTCGCAGGCAAGCTGGAGCCTATCCCAGCTGACTACGGGTGAAAGGCGGGGTACACCCTGGACAAGTCGCCAGGTCATCACAGGGCTGACACATAGACACAGACAACCATTCACACTCACATTCACACCTACGGTCAATTTAGAGTCACCAGTTAACCTAACCTGCATGTCTTTGGATTGTGGGGGAAACCAGAGCACCCGGAGGAAACCCACGCGGACACGGGGAGAACATGCAAACTCCGCACAGAAAGGCCCTCGCCGGCCACGGGGCTCGAACCCAGGACCTTCTTGCTGGGAGGCGACAGCGCTAACCACTACACCACCGTGCCGCCCGCAAAAATCAATGTTTGCCGGGAAATCCAAATGCCGAGTTTTTTCAGAGGCGGATCAATTCGCCTCAAATGGCTTGATTTCAGCTGAATTTTTCTGGTATTGCGCAAGGTAAAAAATTGCACACAATGTGACCGATATTTGACCAAAGTTTAATATAAAATAGGAGAATTACACTGATCTTGCTCCTGAATTTACCCGTGATATGCATTTTAAAGGCTTGGTTAGTATTGGGTCAGGAGACTGCCTGGGAAGACCAGGTCCTGGCTTACTAATCATGGCAATGGGTGGTCAGAAGGTATGTTGGCATTCTTTACCAAGTTAGCGCTCTAGCACTGACAGAGTCAGGTGGGAGACAGTTCCACAGTGGTATGCAGCAAGCAAAAAAGGAGTACGAGTCGATAGTAGCAGGTCATGATGTTCGTCCTTCAGGGTCGAAGATGACCATGACTTCAATTTGGTGGATTCAATGTGGGGATTTCGTCCTGCCACTTTATAAGAAAGAGTTTGTGGAGGCAGGTCAAGTGGAAGTGATTGAGCTGCTTAGCGTTTAGCAGGAAGAAGCTTGTATGTCTTGCAATGTGCCTTTCTGGTACAGGAAGTATTAACAGACATGCCACTAGGAAAAGGCAAATCAACCAAGTTATCCTGGATCTTGTAAAAGAAAGAAAGGTCCATCAGTGTCCTTTGGTCTTGAAGTGATGGCCAGTGAAGCTCGTTTAGTAAAGACGACACATTTGTAGATCTCCGATAGTCGTTAAAGATGAATCTGGCCCCACGCCTTTAAACCAATTCTGTGGTTGTAATTCTTTTGCGGTATAAGGGCTCCAAGCTGTACAAGCATACTCGCTGATGGGTTGTACAAGGGCTTGATATGCAAGTTCTTTAACATTACGCGAAGCAGAGTACATGTTACGTTGTAACACAGCAAACACGCAGTTTGCCTCCTTTGGTACTTCCTCACATTGTTTAGTCCAGTTCAACGTACACGATATGTATACTCCAAGGTGCTTTTGGCACAAATCTCATTTGCCACTGAGAAGCCCAAGCCTCCAGGAGTTGAAAGTCTTCTTGGAGGATAAGATGGTTGTCAGGGTTTTCGATTTTCTTGTACATAACTGTCATCAGCAAACAGTTTAATCAATGATTGTGTAACTTCTGCTAGGTCGTTTATGTAGATGAGAAATAAGATTGGGCCCAAAACAGTTCCTTGGGGAACACCAGACTGGATTAGAGACCATTTGGAGCAAGTTCCGTTGATGCCTACATGCTGATGACGTTCAGTAAGGAAATCTTTGAGCTAAAGCTGCAAGTTACCACGCATTCCATAGTAATCAGCTTTGCTAAGCAACTGCTGGTGTGGGATGGAATCAAATGCCTTAAGCCTCACTTACAACCCGCCATAAGTGTTTTGGACATGCACAGGTCACAGGGTTTGGTAGCTTGCAGCCGTGCCGCAGGGTCGCGGTGAACCCAGGGGAAAGTTTGGGAAATTGTATTTTCAGCTGAAAATTTAATCGGGGGTCTGGGGCGGAGCCTGGTTGGGGGTCCAGGGGGCCGAAGGCCCCCGGAAGCTAATGAGTTTTATACATTTTAGACCACCAGAAATGGTCTCAGATTGCTCAGTTGAATAGGGTTAGGGTTAACACTCTATATTCTCTATTAACACTCTATATTCTATATTAACACTCTATATTCCCACCAGTTGCTAAGTAAACTTTTCACCATTTCTTGTTTATTGTCAATCAAATATGTGAGTGGAATGTACCAAAGCAAAAAACAAATACCAGCAAAACATTTCTTACACAATTCTGAATGTGGGTACAGGTTCTCCATTAATTTTTGGGTACGAGTTTGTTTGGGTACGAGTTCGTTTTGGGTACGAATTTACCGCATCCCCCTTCCACTTATCTGCATGGCATTTTCACAAACAATATAAATTTTTTCAAAAATATTTTAATATCTTATATGATATTTACCTCCGAGTGTGTCTTCCTGTCAGTCAAATGAGTGAGAGGTGACGTTTCCAATGAAACTGGTCGGTCGACAAGTGTATGCTGGCTCTGTCCACTGGCTGGCCCGATCTTGAACGCCGATCCCAGCGAATAGTGAGGACGAATTCTGACTTTTTCCGCATGTTTCTTCCCTTTTGAAGCATGTTCAATCAAAGCAATGCACCCGCGAGAGCCATAATTAATAATGTCATTGCAGTAGATACATTGGGCTTTGCCGGGAGTGTCACATTTTCCAATGAAATCGGACAATTTCTCAACTACGTCTTCAGTGGTTTTGCCGATTTTTATCTTCAAAGTTACAGTTCTCTCTAACCAGTCCCAACGGAATTTATTCTTCACGTCTTTATCTATCACCTGAATAAGCGATTCGTTTTCTTTTGTGATAATTTTCACCATTTTGAAGCTCTTATTTGCTGTTACATCCTCAATCTCCGGCCTCGTGGAGCGCCATGTTGAATGAGTAAGAAAGCGAAATGCGAAGAACCAATCAGAACGAAGCTTACATGTGACATTTTGGCCTTTCCTATCTATGCTCGTTTACCATTGGTCAAATTGCGATATTTCTCTCTCAACGGCCAATCAAATACAGTGTACGTTCTGAACTGCCGATGTAAACAGAGCCTTGTTCCCGATGGTTGACCGGGTCAACACATACCTAACCCCCCCTAAATATTTTCTCCTCGGATTTAGACGATTCACAAAAATGACCCCTGGGTTGATAAAATCCGCGGAATTCCGCGGATCCGCGGAAAATTCCCATCCCTGCACTCATAACTTGCGTGTGATGCAAGCCAGGAGTGGGTATAAAACCAGCACGTCTGCAGCATTCTGCATCTGTCTTTCGACTGAAGAACATTGGATATTTTGTGGGAAAAATTAAAAAATTTTCAGCTTAAAAAGTTTAGAAAATGGGGCCCAAGAAGAAGCGAACAAAAGTGAAGTAACCCAGCCTGAAGCAGCAGAGGGGGAGAAGGAGGAAGAGTCTGATGATGGTAGCAGCACCGGCGAGCCCTGCATGGACAGGGAGGAGTTTGTCTTCAAGCCGGCAGAAAGCACAGCACCCCGCCAGAGGGATTTTCAAAGGTAAATACACAAGGACATCCCGACACCCCGTCCCACCACTCAGCAGGAGCAGGACAACAGCGCGGAGTCAAAGTGTGTTTCAGTGCTCAAACTGTTGGGCTATTTAGTTGGGATTTTTTTTTACAATGTAATAAAATGCGTTATTCCCTTAAACTCATGTTTTATTATTTGATGTTTGCATGGTAAATTAACACATACTCAAATAAAAACAGCAAATGAGATGGTCTTCTTCCCTTCTACAATGCTACACACTACAAGATCGGTTCCTTGGTTCCTCTCCAATATATATACATATATACCCAGAGTCTTGCCTCTCGTGTGCTGCGTCCAGGTCACGTGCGCTACGTGCACGCCACACATGGGGTAGAAAGTGAGATGTACTTCTGTTTTGCGGGCTGCACAAATAGCAAGTGTGGAATACTTGTGTAGTACTTCTGAGGCACTCATGAGTCTTACGGTCATCGCAAAAAGCCCCTACTAGCCGTGCTGCTGGCTTAGTTCAGGCGTACAAAATGAGTACGGGTCCCGTACGTAGTGTATGCGTTCTTGATTTGTCGCAAGACCCGTAGAATTTGCATGTGCAGGACCAAAAGTCTCCACGGGCAGTCTGCGACCTTCTACAGCGCTGAACACACGCAAGTGTCGCGCAAGTCTCAAGCACGGTTTTGCCAAATTTTTTACCGTAGACAGCCTGTAGCAGCACGTACGGCGGGTTGTGAGTGAGGCTTTAGCAAAGTCTAAAAAGACTTTGAGGTCTAAGTCTATTTGTGTTCGCGCACTTTCTTAGTATTGTTTAATTAGCACCAGGACCATAAAGCAACGGATTTCCACAAACTTTTCTTAACGCAATTCTTATGCGGCATTCCATTTAGCTTGGCGGTCAGAGCTGGCAACGATGTTCCAGTACAAATCGGAAAACCCATACCAGTTCTAGACCTTGTTAGGCATACCAGTTAATACGACGCGTTACTGTACGCATACAAACACCAGAGCAACGTGTCCACAGATAGACATTGGACAAATCTGTTTGTACCACTGATAGAACGAGACACAAATAAGACGAAAGTGCGAATAAACAGTACATTATTTACGACTGCTGATGTACGGAGAAGCCATCTTGGATTTTGAAGTCGGGGTTAGTGAGGTTCCTGCGACTTTCCGAGTCAGAAATCTGACTTCCGGTGTTCTAATTGATATTTCCGACTGGGAACTCGGAAATCCCGACTTCCCAGTACAAACAGAACGCGCCATTATTCTGTGAAGACCAAACTTCCTGTGTCAACACTCACAGGAATGACTGATATGAATGAATCAATCCGTTCGTATCCAGCTTGACAGCAGTTGAAGTTAGAGTCTGGAAATGTTTCAGATTAAACTTTAAAGCGGTTTGCTCCTGAGTGAAAGGGAACCTTACGTACCCTGCTCAGGTGGACATACTCGCCTTCTTGTCTCACCTGGGCATCGCACACGTCTCTCAGCTTACACAATCGCATGCACACACAGCACTCTACTATAAACACTGCACGAGCAGGAATTTGAAATGATCTGCTCCCTGTAAGCGCACCACCACCTGACCTTGTGTTCGTGAATAAACCTGGCTCATCCTCGAGATTAGATTCAATATACAGGGATGAGAATGAAAAATATTTAAAAAGTCTGAAAAAACCAGGGCGGGGCCCATGGCCCAGGGGGCGGGGCCCATAGCCCAAGGGGGCGGGGCCCAATGATTTTTGGCTATTTTTTTATTTATTTTTTTTTACCCCAAAACCATTAATTTTATCAGCAAAAAGTTGCAATGTATTTGGAAATAAATTCCCCTTCTTGGTGGACTCCCAGGTGAAAATGATTAATATGGTACAAGACACTTGTTTTTAATCAATTCACATTTGATGATTTCAAAAAATCAATGCAACTTTTAACATAAACGAGCTCTACAGTATTATATTTCTGCATTTTTGCTATTCATGTCTTTGAATGCTCTAATCCTTTACAATGAAGTGCAAACCAGAAAAAAGTTCTATCATATAATTCTCTTAAGCTTTCTTCTGACGTTATCATGGTAGCAGGAGGTCTTGCATATTAAGCAGGCAACATTCAACATCACTCATCACTTCCCTTTCAACTGTTGTGTGGACTAACGAGGTTTTATCTGGACAGGATGTTGTGTAATGTAATGCAGATACCATACGGTCAATTTGAAGATCGAGATGGTGATTTTGAGTTAAAGAACAGGCATGTACAATGGGCATTACAAATTGGAAAAAAAATTTTAAAAATCAAAAACTATAAGTTCATCTCGGCCTAAAAAAATGTGGGCAGACGCTCCCGCGCGGCACATCCCAGCAATTCCCCCCCATGAAATGAGCAATAAGTAGGAGAGTTATACACGGTATCATACCTAAAATTTTATCAGAAATATAGATATGATACTATGATTCTCCCCAACATGCTACATTAGACAAGCTAACCTCATTTATAAAAAGATGCACACTTATATATGACATGTATTTGATATATATGATGTATATTCATACATTGTTACTTTACGGAAATCTTCAATAAGTTTGGTCTTTTCATGCCAGCCTGTTGTAGACCTATAATGCACATGAAATGACGCTCCTCACCTCAACATGTCCTTTACAATCATTTAAGCCACCATGGGCAATGCTGAAATCACTGCTGCAAACAGTACATCGCGCGAAACTGTCATTATTTTCTACCCTTATTAGACAGGGAGATTCTTTTGTGTAATCTGAGCTGAAGTGGGTTTTGTACTTTTGTTTTTTGGGGCGCGCGCTCTCTCTCTGCTATGCCGGTCGGTCCTCGAGAAAAGGGATAAAAGCCCACCCACACTGAAAGCTGATTGGCTTATTTTGCTGAGTAACCCAATCAGGATGCTCTTTGTCTGGCATGCGCTACATGAACAGGCACACAGGCAGTGTTGCCACATTGGGTGGTTTTAAGTGCATTTTGGCGGGTTTTGAACATATTTTGGGATGGAAAACGTCAGCAATATCTGGCAACACTGCACACAGTCTCCCTCGCGCGCGCACATTCTAAGATGCGTGATGCAGACCTTAATGTTGCGCGCGCACGCTCTTGCTCGCTTCTATCAATATGCAGGAGACTCCCGGAAGTTCTGGGAGACTTGGGATGTCTGTGTTATAAGGTGACCACAGATCGTTAATCATCCCCCCCCCGAAAATTTCTCAACGGATTTACATCGATCTCAAAAACGATCATTTTGGTCTGAAAAAGTCGGAAATCCGCCGATCGGCGGAAAATTCTCATCCCTGAATATAATGATATTGTAATGCAGAGGAAATAAAGTCTGGTGAGGAGGAGCTGGTTTGCCTTTCTCTCTAGCTTTGGAGATTGAAAATCAAGAGAGCAGCTCGGGTGAATTTTCACTGGATGCAGACACACTTAAATTGGGACTTTACATCACAGACGTGAAGGTACACCAGGGGTCAGTTCCACTGCAGCTGTACAAGACGGTTAATTAATTCAATATTGTGGACTCAAAATGATGCAACTCGTCATTCTGATTGGTCAGGAGATTGGGAAAAAAAATTTAAAAATAAATAAAAAGCACCTGGCATGACTCAATCACTCAGCACTTTTTTGTAGAAGCTTTGTTACTAAAAAAAAAAGCAGCTTTTTACTGCAACTTAAGCATGATGGTGGCAGCACTTTTTAAAAGCAGCTGCAGTCTGGCTAAGACAACGACAATGACAAATAAAAGTTGACAAAGAGACAACAACCATGAAGCCAACGACAAAGACAGAAGAGGGAAATAATATATAAATAAATAAATAAATAAATAAAAAGACGACAACAAAGGCGACACGGTGGTGTAGTGGTTAGCGCTGTCACCTCTCAGCAAGAAGGTTCTGGGTTCGAGCCCCGTGGCCGGCGAGGGCCTTTCTGTGTGGAGTTTGCGTGTTCTCCCCGTGTCCGCGTAGGTTTCCTCCGGGTGCTCCGGTTTCCCCCACAGTCCAAAGACATGCAGGTTAGGTTAACTGGTGACTCTAAATTGAGCGTAGGTGTGAATGTGAGTGTGAATGGTTGTCTGTGTCTATGTGTCAGCCCTGTGATGACCTGGCGACTTGTCCAGGGTGTACCCCGCCTTTCGCCCGTAGTCAGCTGGGATAGGCTCCAGCTTGCCTGCGACCCTGTAGAACAGGATAAAGCGGCTAGAGATAATGAGATGAGATGAGACAAAGGCGACAACAAAAAAAAGTCGACAAAGACAAAACAAACAAACAAAAACATCCATGAAGATCTCCCCCCCACAAGAAAAAAAGACAAAGAGGACCAAAAAAAAGGAGAGAGGATAGGATGAAGAAGACACTCCCCCCCCCCCCCCAAAAAAAAAGAAAGGGCAACCAGGAAGCCAACATCCACGAAGGAGAAAAAAAAAAAAAAAGCCAGATCACACAGATGACCATGAAGACAAAAACTACCTGCTTTTTACTGCAACTTAAAAAAAAAAAAAATGATGGTGGCAGCACTTTTTAAAAGCAGCTGCAGTCTGACTAAGACGACAACGACAAATAAAAGTTGACAAAGAGACAACAGCCATGAAGCCAACGACAAAGAAGGGAAAAATAAATAAATAAATAAATAAATAAATAAAGATGACTACAAAGACGACAAAAAAAAATGTTGACAAAGACAAAAAAAAATAAAAAATCCATGAAGATCTCTACCCCCCAAGAAAAAAAAAAGACAAAGAGGACCCAAAAAAAAAAAAAGGACGAAGAAGACAAAAAAAAAAAGACCAGGAAGCCAACAGCCACGAAGACCAAAAAAAAGACAGATCATGCAGATGATGACCACGAAGACAGCAATGAAGACAAAAACTACCTGCTTTTTACTGCAACTTAAAAATAAATAAATAAATAAATAAAACATGGTGGTGGCAGCACTTTTTCAAAGCAGCTGCAGTCTGGCTAAGACGATGATGACAAAAAGCCGACAAAGATGACGCAGAAGACGGCCCAAAAAAAATTTAATAAAATACGAAGAAGACAACTACTCTCCTCAAATTACTCTGACTGCAGACATATTTTTAAAGCTTTTTTTTTTTTTTTAAATACGCCTTTCTTCTGCTCAGATCTCTAAAAACCTAACGTTTCCAGTCCTGTGAAGAACTATGAACAAGGGAATAGACGGAAAAAAGCTTTTCATTTTGAAATATCACTCATTAGTGACGTTTGAAACGCTCTCCGCTACTCACTCTTCATGCCGTAAGTCGCCGATGCTCCTGTCCAGTGAGATCATGTCGCTGGCCACCATGTTGAAGCCGAACTCTTTAATGCTGGCCTGCACCGAATCGTGATACTCCGCTCCCAGAACGAACGGCTTGCTGCCTTCTCCCGGCCCTCCGGGGACCCCTGGAGGTTCTGGTTCTTTGGGTTCGAAGTTGCCCAGGGTCCCTCTACGCAGAACCGGGTCCGAATAGACATTGGTGTGAGGTTTAAATGTGATGTACTGCTTCTGAATGATGTTCTGCTGGTCCTGAGCTCTGAACTTCGGGTTCAGGTTCGGCTTGTCTCCTCCTCCTCCGTTTCTCTGCCTGATGGCTTCCAGGTCCACTTCCACTCCTTCCACGTGAGGCCAGGGCACCACGGCCTTGAACTGATCTCCGACGTTGTTCGGAAGATTCGGGATGGGGTTCGGGGCATCTTTGACTTCCTGAAAAGAAAAAGAAAGAAAAAAAAAAAAAAAAAGTGTTGTCACGGTGAAGAAAGATGTCATTCAAAAAACTAGAAAGCAGACAAAAAAAAAAAAAAACAACTTGCCATTGCAAGATCAGTTTAACCTGAAGAAGAAGCAAGGAGTTTGCTGCTAGGCATTTTATCTTGATATCAACATGTGAATCAGTCTTACAAAAGATACAGTTGTGTGAAATGAACTTTGGACGACATCGCAAAAGACAAAGGAGTTTATACAGCTCATGGACTGTGAATTAGGCCTCAGAGGAAGTCAGTCAGTCATTCATTGTTGCAAAAAATAACACCAATTCTCTAACCAGTCTTTCCCCATTTCTTCTTGACGTATCTGTTGGAAGTTTGCCAGAGGTGATAATCTGCCTCTTTTAAAATGTCATCACGGCAAAAAAAATATTATTGTTCGTTAAACGTGTGCATGCACAGAAGCAAGATGAATCTCATCTCATTATCTCTAGCCGCTTTATCCTGTTCTACAGGGTCGCAGGCAAGCTGGAGCCTATCCCAGCTGACTACGGGCGAAAGGCGGGGTACACCCTGGACAAGTCGCCAGGTCATCACAGGGCTGACACATAGACACAGACAACCATTCACACTCACATTCACACCTACGCTCAATTTAGAGTCACCAGTTAACCTAACCTGCATGTCTTTGGACTGTGGGGGAAACCGGAGCACCCGGAGGAAACCCACGCGGACATGGGGAGAACATGCAAACTCCACACAGAAAGGCCCTCGCCGGCCACGGGGCTCGAACCCGGACCTTCTTGCTGTGAGGCGACAGCGCTAACCACTACACCACCGTGCCACCAGCAAGATGAATATTTTCAGAAAACAAACCCAAGGCTCTTAAAAGTAATCTTGGAAAAAATAAAATATTTAAAAAAAGCGTGTCCGAAAGTCAGAAACCAAAGAGATGATGTCGGGCAAATATGTCAATCTTAATATACAGTGGGGCAAAAAAGTATTTAGTCAGTCACCAATTGTGCAAGTTCTCCCACTTAAAAAGATGAGAGAGGCCTGTAATTTTCATCATAGGTACACTTCAACTATGAGAGACAAAATGAGAAAAAAAATCCAGAAAAATCACATTGTCTGATTTTTAAAGAATTTATTTGCAAATTATGGTGGAAGATAAGTATTTGGTCAATAACAAAAGTTCATCTCAGTACTTTGTTATATACCCTTTGTTGGCAATGACAGAGGTCAAACGTTTTCTGTAAGTCTTCACAAGGTTTTCACACACTGTTGCTGGTATTTTGGCCCATTCCTCCATGCAGATCTCCTCTAGAGCAGTGATGTTTTGGGGCTGTCGCTGGGCAACACGGACTTTCAACTCCCTCCAAAGATTTTCTATGGGGTTGAGATCTGGAGACTGGCTAGGCCACTCCAGGACCTTGAAATGCTTCTTACCAAGCCACTCCTTCGTTGCCCGGGCGGTGTGTTTGGGATCATTGTCATGCTGAAAGACCCAGCCATGTTTCATCTTCAATGCCCTTGCTGATGGAAGGAGGTTTTCACTCAAAATCTCACGATACATGGTCCCATTCATTCTTTCCTTCACACGGATCAGTCGTCCTGGTCGCTTTGCAGAAAAACAGCCCCAAAGCATGATGTTTCCACCCCCATGCTTCACAGTAGGTATGGTGTTCTTTGGATGCAACTCAGCATTCTTTCTCCTCCATACATGACAAGTTGAGTTTTTACCAAAAAGTTCTATTTTGGTTTCATCTGACCATATGATGTTCTCCCAGTCCTCTTCTGGATCATCCAAATGCTCTCGAGCAAACTTCAGATGGGCCTGGACATGTACTGGCTTAAGCAGGGGGACACGTCTGGCACTGCAGGATTTGAGTCCCTGGTGGCGTAGTGTGTTAATGATGGTAGCCTTTGTTACTTTGGTCCCAGCTCTCTGCAGGTCATTCACTAGGTCCCCCCGTGTGGTTCTGGGATTTTTGCTCACCGTTCTTGTGATCATTTTGACCCCACGGGGTGAGATCTTGCATGGAGCCCCAGATCGAGGGAGATTATCAGTGGTCTTGTATGTCTTCCATTTTCTAATAATTGCTCCCACAGTTGATTTCTTCACACCAAGCTGCTTACCCATTGCAGATTCAGTCTTCCCAGCCTGGTGCAGGTCTACAATTTTGTTTCTGGTGTCCTTTGACAGCTCTTTGGTCTTGGCCATAGTGGAGTTTGGAGTGTGACTGTTTGAGGTTGTGGACGGGTGTCTTTTATACTGATAACGAGTTCAAACAGGTGCCATTAATACAGGTAACGAGTGGAGGACAGAGGAGCCTCTTAAAGAAGAAGTTACAGGTCTGTGAGAGCCAGAAATCTTGCTTGTTTGCAGGTGACCAAATACTTATTTTACCGAGGAATTTACCAATTAATTCATTAAAAATCCTACAATGTGATTTCCTGGATTCTTTCCCCCCATTCTGTCTCTCATAGTTGAAGTGTACCTATGATGAAAATTACAGGCCTCTCTCATCTTTTTAAGTGGGAGAACTTGCACAATTGGTGGCTGACTAAATACTTTTTTTGCCCCACTGTACATCAAGTGAAATCCACAAAACCATCATGCAGCAGCTGAGAAGACAGGTGGAGTGTACAAGTGAACGTGTTCAGCACAGGCTATAAATAAGTGTAGCATGTCCTTAATGCCCGGTTCCACAACACCGATAACTAATCACTCCAACTCTGACTGTCCCTCTGCCTGAATTTAGTTCCAGTCTGGAGCAGAAACACCACAACTATAACCCTGACTATAATATCGTTTGGTCCTGACACTCCGGAAAGTAAAACACACACAACTCAGGAATACTCATGGAAGTTTTTTCCAAGTAGTAGCACATTATTCCGAGTCGTACTCTACAGCCTGAACTCCAAAACAACCCGTGTACACACTCCGGCGGTTGATAGAATACGGATAGGTCACGGATTACGGAAATATAATTTAAAAAAAAAAAAAAAGGATACAAAATATGGAGCGGCGACAGATTTTAATAAAAGATGCTAATAATTTACGGATTGGTCACGGACGTTTCAGTATATTACAGATTTCATACGGATGACACATCGCAGATAAAAAAATTAAGAAATCTGAAACAATTAAGGGTTTGGACTGATGAAGTTCAGAATTAAAATATCTTACCTGCATTTATATATTTATTTTATTAATTTACTATTGATATTTCATGGAAAATAATCACATATCCGTGAATAAAAGATCCATGCTTCGTGTTATATTTTTTTAATTTTCCGTGAATCCGTATTCCATGACTTCATGACACGACAAGGATGTACAAAGATGCTCGGGGGGAAAAACAGCACGTGCTCAGACAACGTCACGTGTAAACAGTTACCTGATTGCTCAGATGTTTTATCAGATCAGGTCTGGAAAAATGGCTCCAGAAGCAATCTCAGCGATACGGATAAACCCAGGCCTGAGCTGTAGGGATTGAAATCGGTCTGGTGTGAGCACTGACCACATAAACCGCAGGAGACTGATTTATAGTTACCAGCATTGTGGGACCGGGCCGTAAGTGTTTTTTTTTTTTAATATCATCTGCATTAGTGCCAGATTAAGAGAAACGTAATTTGCAGGTCACTAAATGAAGAACGATATGGTATAACAGACACAGAGACTGTCTGCTCTCACAGACGCAGAGGAACACAAATTTATCCAATTTGCTAAAATTATCTTTGCTTTAGATTTTCTTGTCCAAGGCCATTTTGTACACAGTGTAGGTTTAAATGTGATGCACTACTTCTGAATGATGTTCTGCTGGACCTGAGCTCTGAACTTTGGGTTCAGGTTACAGCTGCTTACCGCACGCAAGTGTACCGTACACAGTACCATAAGCAGCGGTACCACATAGTGGTGCTTGAAAGTTTGTGCTCAAACCCTTTAGAATTTTCTATATTTCTGCATAAATATGACCTAAAACATCATCAGATTTTCACACAAGTCCTAAAAGTAGATAAAGAGAACCCAGTTAAACAAATGAGACAGAAATATTATACTTGGCCATTTATTTATTGAGGAAAATGATCCAATATTACATCTCTGTGAGTGGCAAAAGTATGTGAACCTCTAGGATTAGCAGTTAATTTGAAGGTGAAATTAGAGTCAGGTGTTTTCAATCAATGGGATGACAATCAGGTATGAGTAGGCACCCTGTTTTATTTACCCTCCCCAGGAGTGTAAATAAAACAAAGATCACTCCAAGAGCAAGGCCACAAAGGACCCCAGGGTAACTTCTAAGCAACTGAAGGCCTCTCTCACATTGGCTAATGTTAATGTTCATGAGTCCACCATGAAAGCCACTGCTCTCCAAAAAGAACATTGCTGCTCGTCTGCAGTTGGCTAAAGATCACGTGGACAAGCCAGAAGGCTATTGGAAAAATGTTTTGTGAACAGATGAGACCAAAATAGAACTTTTTGGTTTAAATGAGAAGTGTTATGTTTGGAGAAAGGAAAACACTGCGTTCCAGCATAAGAACCTTATCCCATCTGTGAAACATGGTGGTGGTAGTATCATGGTTTGGGCCTGTTTTGCTGCATCTGGGCCAGGACGGCTTGCCATCATTGATGGAACAATGAATTCTGAATTATACCAGCGAATTCTAAAGGAAAATGTCAGGACATCTGTCCATGAACTGAATCTCAAGAGAAGGTGGGTCATGCAGCAAGACAACGACCCTAAGCACACAAGTCGTTCTACCAAAGAATGGTTAAAGAAGAATAAAGTTAATGTTTTGGAATGGCCAAGTCAAAGTCCTGACCTTAATCCAATGGAGATGTTGTGGAAGGACCTGAAGTGAACAGTTCATGTGAGGAAACCCACCAACATCCCAGAGTTGAAGCTGTTCTGTACGGAGGAATGGGATAAAATTCCTCCAAGCCGGTGTGCAGGACTGATCAACAGTTACCGCAAACGTTTAGTTGCAGTTATTGCTGCACAAGGGGGTCACACCAGAGACTGAAAGCAAAGGTTCACATACTTTTGCCACTCACAGATATGTAATATTGGATCATTTTCCTCAATAAATAAATGACCAAGTATAATATTTTTGTCTCATTTGTTTAACTGGGTTCTCTTTATCTACTTTTAGGACCTGTGTAAAAATCTGATAATGTTTTCGGTCATATTTATGCAGAAATATAGAAAATTCTAAAGGGTTCACAAACTTTCAAGCACCACCATACACAGTACTGTAAGCAGGTGTAAGCAATCACTCTGAAGGATAAGAAAGAAAGTTGGATGATGATTAACTAGGTTCCACTGCGTTCTGAGATATGATTAATGCTGTATTGTCAATACGGTGCCACGTGTCCTTTGATGCTGCCGCCTTAACACACACACACACACCCAGTAGGGTCAGAGTCTTATTCCTCAACACATTAAAGCTAAACTAATCAGTAATTAACACCATACCAGGGGGAAGAACATACGATGATGGCAATCCCATGGTTACTCTCGTCCAACAGACTATGATCGTGAGCTGTCTGGAGTTTCATGTGTTCTCTTCAGCACCGTTCCCACTCTTATCAAATTCTCTGACTTCCACTGATTAAAAAGCTCAATTTCCATGACTTATGTACAACAAAAACACAGACTGCTTTTGTGCTGAGCAGACAAAAACCAACGACTGTATTTTAAACCTATCAATTTGCAAGCTTTAGTTTTGAGTTCATGGACATCTGCAGCACAAAACAAAGCTTTTGCTGCTTAAACATCATGAAATAGCTCGATAAAGAAAAATACTGCATGGAAAATATCACATTTTGATCAACGGCAACCAAAATTAACACACACACACAAAACGTACATGAGGAAGCCATGGTCTAATGGTTAGAGAAGCAGTTTTGGGACCAAAAGGTCGCAGGTTTGATTCCCTGGACCAGTCGGAATGGCTGAAGTGCCCTTGAGCAAGGCACCTAACCCTTAACTGCTCCCCAGGCTGCTCGCTCTCAGGGTCATGTTATAATCTAATGTAATGGAATACAACAAACAAAGTTCACTGATATTCCATGACTTGCTTCCCCCCGCCACAAAAAAAAAAAAGAGCTGTAGAGCACCGATGTCTTAAAAATAATGAAATTAAATGTTAATGTAAAAAAAAAAAAAATTATAAAACAGTAAGCAGTAACCCTTACAAAAAAAAAAAAAAAAGGTTATTCAAGTGCGCTTCTAGTCTACTTCTTTTACACTAAAAATAAAAGCGTATGCTTTTAGCTTACTTTTTATTTACTTATCAGAGATATACTTAATAAGGTTATACATAAGTATACTTGGCTTACACTACCGTTCAAAAGTTTGGGGTCACCCAGACAATTTTGTGTTTTCCATGAAAAGTCACACTTTTATTTCCCACCATAAGTTGTAAAACGAATAGAAAATATAGTCGAGACATTTTTCTGGCCATTTTGAGCATTTAATCGACCCCACAAATGTGATGCTCCAGAAACTCAATCTGCTCAAAGGAAGGTCAGTTTTATAGCTTCTCTAAAGAGCTCAACTGTTTTCAGCTGTGCTAACATGATTGTACAAGGGTTTTCTAATCATCCATTAGCCTTCTGAGGCAATGAGCAAACACATTGTACCATTAGAACACTGGAGTGAGAGTTGCTGGAAATGGGCCTCTATACACCTATGGAGATATTGCACCAAAAACCAGACATTTGCAGCTAGAATAGTCATTTACCACATTAGCAATGTATAGAGTGGATTTCTGATTAGTTTAAAGTGATCTTCATTGAAAAGAACAGTGCTTTTCTTTCAAAAATAAGGACATTTCAAAGTGACCCCAAACTTTTGAACGGTAGTGTATACTGAAAAGTATATAGAAAAGCTTATACTTCAACTTCTGATCAAGATATACTTAACAAAAGTGGAATAAAGTACTAAAATATATTTGTGCCTTGTGTTTAAGTGGACCTGCCCTGTAGTTGTGCTTATCCTTTTGATAGTAACCTAAAAAATACTTCTTTTGCACACATATCGGCTTCTTTGTGATACACGGCAGCATGTTTTAAATCCCATCTTTTAAACCTACATGTGCCATAAGTTTGTGGTCAGCTTTGGGGTGGAATAGCTTAAAGTGCATCTCACGGGTAAATTCAGGAGCAAGATCAATGTAATTCTCCTATTTTATATTAAACTTTGGTCAAATATCTGTCACATTTTGCATTTTGTGCAATTTTTTTTTACCTTGCGCAATACCAGAAAAATTCAGTTGAAATCAAACCATTTAAGTTGAATTGGTCCGCCTCTGAAAAAACTTGGCATTTGGATTTCCCAGGAAACACTGATTTCCGTGACGTCGCGTGCGGGACGCCTCCCTCTGAATCCTACGTCAGTGCTGGTTTGTTTATGAGAAAACGACCTGGTGGTTTTCTGCAAATTTCTTCAACGTTATCGCGTAATTATTAAAAAGGTTAACAGATGTATCGTAGGAGGGTGTACTGTAGCAACACCAATCTTGATGGGATTAGTACTCATCGTCTCCCACATTGCGCTCAGGTGACAATTCCATATTTCAATGCAAAATCGCTAGCTGCTAAACTTGGTCTACACAGGCTGTGCACCGAAACCGTGCAAAGCTCTCTCAGCCTGCTGGCGCTTCCGCAGGTAACGTCACGAATCTGGCTCCAGACTCCCTTGGGATTTTTCCAGACGCGTTTTGTTATTTTATTTTTTTCTGCTGTAGACAGATGGCCTTGTGCAAAATTACCCTTCTGTGTAAAGGGACATACTTTCATTAAAAAAAAAGAAAAAAAATTGGTCCAGGATATGCACTTTAAGAGTAAACAGTGTTGGAACTTAAACTTATCTTTTATGGATATAGTGTTATTAACTAGTTGTATATAAGCAGTAACTAATCGTATATATCCAATATGCTGTAAAGTATACTTTTATAAACTAAAAAGTGGACTAGAAGTGTGTAATGAGTAAACCAATAGTATATTTCCAGTATACTACAAAGTATACTTTCGTAAACTTAAAAAAGTGGACTAGAAATGTAAAACAAGTAAACTCATAGGATATTTCCAGTATACTATAAAGTATGCTTTAGTAAACTAAAGAGTGGACTCCAACTATAGAACTAGTAAACTATTAGTATATAAAAGTTTACTTGTGGTATACTTGCAGAACAAAATAAAAAATGCTAGTTGTATACGCAGAGTTTACTTCTCTTAGATTTAAAGTATACTTTTAATAAACTAAAAGTGAGCCAATTTAGTCCCAAGAAGTATTAGATTAGTTTACTTACAAGTATACTGCAAGTACATTGATATCAGTATACACATAGTACACAAACGTATAGTTAAGGAAATATACTTTAACTTTACTTAAGCATACTTTTTGATAAGATTATCCATAAGAAATGAATAAATACAAAGGCAGTATTTGGTATGAGACAACCCTTTGCTTTTATAATAAATAAATAAATAATCTTCTTCTTTTGGCTGCTCCCGATTAGGGGTGGCCACAGCGGATCTTTCGTCTCCATTGCTCCCTGTCTTCCGCATCCTTCTCTACCACACCTGCGAGTTTCATGTCCTCTCTCAGCACATCCATGTATCTCCTCTTTGGCCTTCCTCGTTTTCGTTTGCCTGGCAGCTCCATCCTCAACATTCTCCTTCCAACATGCTCTGCATCTCTTCTCAGGATGTGCCCGTACCATCTCAGTCTCATCTCTCTTAGCTTCATTCCCAAGCTCTCCACATGTGCTGTCCCTCTGATGTGCTCGTTCCTTATCCTGTCCAACCTCCCGTCGCAAACCTTAACATCCTCAACTCCGCCACCTCCAACTTTGCCTCCTGTCTCTTTGTTAAGGGTACAGTCTCCAATCCATACATCACAGCTGGTCTCACTACTGTCTTATACATCTTACCTTTCACTTTCGCTGGGACTTTCCGATCACAAATGACTCCCGAAATCCTTCTCCAACTGCTCCACCCTGCCTGCACTCTCTTTCTCACCTCACTATCGCAGCCCCCATTTTCCTGCACAGTTGACCCCAGGTACTTGAATTCACCAACTTTCTTTCCGTCTGCTCCTTGCATCTTCACTACACTCTCATCCACGTTCTCACTGATGCACATGTATTCTGTTTTGCTTCTGCTCACCTTCATTCCTCTTCGTTCCAATGCATACCTCCATCTCTCCAAACCCAACTCAAACTCCTTTCTATTCTCACCACATATCACAATATCATCCGCAAACATCATGTTCCATGGTGACTCTTGCCTCACTTCGTCCGTCAAGCTATCCATCACTATGGCAAACAAGAAATGACTCAAATGACTGGAAAGAGAAATGGTGTTGGTATTGTTTTGAGGGGAGAGTTGGTCAACAACTCTCCCCTCAAAACATTCCCAGTAAAACCTACAGCTCATTTCCGTATAAAACTGCACTACTGGACCTGAGAGTACTATTATTATCTCATCTCATCTCATTATCTCTAGCCGCTTTATCCTTCTACAGGGTCGCAGGCAAGCTGGAGCCTATCCCAGCTGACTACGGGCGAAAGGCGGGGTACACCCTGGACAAGTCGCCAGGTCATCACAGGGCTGACACATAGACACAGACAACCATTCACACTCACATTCACACCTACGCTCAATTTAGAGTCACCAGTTAACCTAACCTGCATGTCTTTGGACTGTGGGGGAAACCGGAGCACCCGGAGGAAACCCACGCGGACACGGGGAGAACATGCAAACTCCGCACAGAAAGGCCCTCGCCGGCCCCGGGGCTCGAACCCAGGACCTTCTTGCTGTGAGGCGACAGCGCTAACCACTACACCACCGTGCCGCCCTATTATTATTATTATTATTATTAAAATAATAATAATAAGTACTCTCAGGTCCAGTGAGTGCAGTTTTATACGGAAATGAGCTGTAGGTTTTACTGAGCGTCTTCCAGAACCAGCCACAGTTCTTCTGGACACTGTCACACTCACTTCTTCATTTTGCACCAGAACCTGAAAAGTGCTCTCTTATATAATATGCCGCTCAGATCCAAACTTTTTTTTTCTTTCCCTGTAACATTTAATTTTGTGCTGGGAAAAAAAAAATATATATATAATGTTTTGACTCGATAATACATAAGTCATTAAATAGAAATATATAACAAAGTTTGTATAAAAAAAGGATGAATGAATGAATGAATGAATGTGACGGGTTTGGATCTGTCTGTAGTGAAAAAGCTGAATTGAGAAAGTATGATCTAGAAATACAAGTCCTTTGCCGCTTCAGAGGTTCTGTCTCACAGATCCAGGAGCAACGGACATCACTGACGCAGACACAGCAGCTCAGAGATGTTTCTGAGTTCCCTGAAAGAGAAATACAATTACACACACACACACACACACACACACGAAAGAGTGTGCTGTCGAGATATATGATTAGGAAATGTAATTTCAGGACGCCGAGCTGTCTGAGTGTGATCGAGCGGCTTCAACAGGATTGGAGAATCAGTGATCAGGAGAGCTTTATGAAAAACACAGAGTGGAGAAGGATGGAACTGAAATTAGCCAAGACAAGCAGGAAGCAAGCCAAACAAATCTCTCTATCAGAATGAATGGATGAATGAATGAATGAATGAATGAATGAAAGTTGTGGTTGATATGGAGCAAGAAGTTATCATGAGGACTAAAAGATCAAGGATAACTTCCATACAAGACATATTACTTTATATATTTATACAAAGAAATCATCTTTCATTCTCTGTTATTGCTGTATTTATTATTTCCTCGAAACACTTCCGGGTTGAGGTCCTGCATCATGCCTAGTGGTCTTCACATAGCTTAGCTTAAAAAAAAAAAAAGTGCATATTTATTTCAAGAATACAACTGTAATACAAAATATAACGTCCATACTTGTTAAAACGCCTGTTTATATTTTATTTTTTGTTAAACAGTAATCTGTTATTCTAATTTCACAGTGAGCTCACTGGAAAGATAGCTATCTCCATGACAACGGTACGGGTTAGCCTGTTAGCACGTTGACGTTTACAAATGAGCCAGACTGAACGGACCAAATGCTAACGGCTAATAAAGGTCTTGTAAACAAAACAAAGAATGAATAAATCAAACAACATAAGAGAAGAGAATAAGTGATCGAATAAAGCACTCACGAGTTTGCCGAAAGGGGTTTCATCGCCTGGTTTGGGAGACAGAGAGGACCAGAGCAGCACCAGCCCCAAAAATGTGCCGATTACTAACAAACTCCGGAGGATAAACCCGACTTTTAGCCTCATTGTGCAAACTGTAAGGTCGACACAATAATCAATAAACTCCTAAACCACCCAGAGCCAGCTGAACGCTCAGTGCTAGCTCTGGAGAGTCGGTGAGTGAGTCAGTGAGCGAATGATTCCTCCACACTTCCCTTTATTATAGACGAGGAAGCGAGTCGAATCAAACGAATCGGTTCTTTGTTTGAACGAGTCATTCGAACCAAACGATTCACAACAAGAAAGTCGAAGCATCAGCTTTTGTCCTCAAGTTCAGTGAGTCAGACAAGGAAGTTGCTTTCATTCCAATCTGACTGAGGGAAGTAATATTGTGTCACAAATTTCAGCAGTGCATATGAAATAGCTGCAAATCAGTATCAGAAATGCCTCCGAGCTTCTTTTAAAACAGGGAGATAATAATAATAATAAGGTTCAAGATTAGATTAGATTAGATTAGATTAGATTAGATAGAGGCGGCACGGTGGTGTAGTGGTTAGCGCTGTCGCCTCACAGCAAGAAGGTCCAGGTTCGAGCCCCGGGGCCGGCGAGGGCCTTTCTGTGTGGAGTTTGCATGTTCTCCCCGTGTCCGCGTGGGTTTCCTCCGGGTGCTCCGGTTTCCCCCACAGTCCAAAGACATGCAGGTTAGGTTAACTGGTGACTCTAAATTGACCGTAGGTGTGAGTGTGAATGGTTGTCTGTGTGTCAGCCCTGTGATGACCTGGCGACTTGTCCAGGGTGTACCCCGCCTTTCGCCCGTAGTCAGCTGGGATAGGCTCCAGCTTGCCTGCGACCCTGTAGAACAGGATAAAGCGGCTAGAAGTAATGAGATGAGATTAGATAGAACTTTATTGATCCCTTTGGGAGGGTTCCCTCAGGGAAATTAAAATCCCAGCAGGATAAACAGTGGTGTAGTGGTTAGCACGGTTGCCTCACAGCAAGAAGGTTCCGGGTTCGAACCCAGCAGCCGGCGAGGGCCTTTTTGTGTGGAGTTTGCATGTTCTCCCCGTGTCTGTGCTCCGGTTTCCCCTACACTCCACAGACATGCAGTTAGGTTGACGTGGGGTGGCCTTGGGCTGAGGTGCCCTTGAGCAATAGGGTGCATCAGTTGCCCCCTAAAAATGAAAAGTTCCTCTGATCATGATGCATTTTTGCTTTTATGTTCCTTTTGGTAAGAAAACACACTGGGTGAAATATTTTGACAAAATTCAAAAGTGTAATGGTGGCACCAGGAGCTCAAAGTTATGGAAAAAGCTGCTATTTTATGACTTTTATGACAAAATTTCAATCACTTTTCATGAAACATTATGGCACCTTATACCTGTAGAGTATACCAAATATCTTAGATACACATTTTTAGTACATATTCTAAATATATTATCAAGCACAGTTTGAGTTTTAGCTGTTCATTGAATCATTGTTCAACTACTTTTAAACAATACAAATGTATTATGAATCACATTAATGCTTCTCAACCCCTCGCAAAGGTTCTTAACATGATCTCTGGCTCACAAGAAATCAATAAATGGAGTCCAACATTGTGATTCAAACCTTACGCGAAAACATAAGCATTTTTTGGCAAAAAATGAACCTCATGGTGCCACCATTAGACTTTTGAATATGGTCAAAACATTTTATAGGAAGTCTTTATTGATGAAAAGGAACACCCAAACAAAAATGCATCAGATTTTATGAAAGTGAGGGCAACTGATGCACCCTATTGAGCAAGGTACCTGACCCCTGACTGCTCCCCGGGCGCTCTAGTATGGCTGCCCACTGCTCTGGGTGTGTGTGTGTGTTCACTGCTTCAGTAAATCCAGAGGATGAATTTCACTGTGCTTGAAGTGTGCATGTTTTCTTAAAGAGAAAACTTCTAGATACATTAAATTAAATAGGGGCGGTATGGTGGTGTAGTGGTTAGCACTGTCTCCTCACAGCAAGAAGGTTCGAGCCCAGTGGCTGATGAGGGCCTTTCTGTGCAGAGTTTGCATGTTCTCCCCATGTCCGCGTGGGTTTCCTCTGGGTGCTCCGGTTTCCCCCACAGTCCAAAGACATGCAGGTTAGGTTAACTGGTGACTCTAAATTGACCGTAGGTGTGAATGTGAGTGTGAATGGTTGTCTGTGTCTATGTGTCAGCCCTGTGATGACCTGACGACTTGTCCAGGGTGTACCCCGCCTTTCACCCGTAATCAGCTGGGATAGGCTCCAGCTCGCCTGCGACCCTGTTGGGCAGGATAAGCAACTACAGATGATGGATGGATGGATGGATATACAAATATAAAAAAAAATGAGATATGAAAAAAATTCACATTCAAGAAAGATTCCCCCCTTCCTCTCTTCTCCATATCTTATTCTTTTTATATTTGTATATGTAAATCTCATCTCATCTCATTATCTCTAGCCGCTTTATCCTGTTCTACAGGGTCGCAGGCGAGCTGGAGCCTATCCCAGCTGACTACGGGTGAAAGGCGGGGTACACCCTGGACAAGTCGCCAGGTCATCACAGGGCTGACACATAGACACAGACAACCATTCACACTCACATTCACTTCTACGCTCAATTTAGAGTCACCAGTTAACCTAACCTGCATGTCTTTGGACTGTGGGGGAAACCGGAGCACCCGGAGGAAACCCACGCGGACACGGGGAGAACATGCAAACTCCACACAGAAAGGCCCTCGCCGGCCACGGGGCTCAAACCCGGACCTTCTTGCTGTGAGGTGACAGCGCTAACCACTACACCACCGTGCCGCCTTGTATATGTAAATACTTAATTTAATTTAATTTAATTTATCTAGAAGTTTTTTCTCTATTTTCTATTCTCTGTTTATCCTGTAATGATGCTGCTGGAATCTTAATTTCCCTGAGGGAACCCACCCAAAGGGATCAATAAAGTTCTATCTAATCTAATCTAATCTAATCTAATTATATTGCACATTTATATTGCACATTGTCCAGTATTGCTTTTTGTCAGGCTAGGCTACTGCTCCTTCCCGTCCTCCGTCCTCCTGTTACCCCTCCTCCCCCCCAGAGAGGAGTTGTACAGTCTGATGGCGTGAGGGACAAAGGAGTTTTTGAGTCTGTTCGTCCTGCACTTGGGAAGGAGCATTCTGTCACTGAACAGGCTCCTCTGGTTGCTGATGACGGTGTGCAGAGGGTGACTGGCATCGTCCATGATGTTCAGAAGTTTGTCCATAGTCCTCTTCTCTGCCACCGTCACCAGAGAGTCCGACTTCATGCCGACCACAGAGCCGGCCTGCCTGATCAGTTTGTCCAGCCTGGATGTGTCCTTCTTGGATGTGCTGCGCCCCCAGCACACCACGGTGTAAAACAGGACACTGGCGACCACGGACTGATAAAACATCCACAGGAGTTTCCTGCAGATATTAAAGGGCCGCAGCTTCCTCAGGAAGTACAGCCTGCTCTGTCCTTTCCTGTACAAGTGGTTGGTGTTGCAAGTCCAGTCCAGCTTGCTGTCCAGCCACAGCCCGAGGTACTTGTAGGAATCCACAGCCTCCACCTCGACTCCCTCGATCAGAACTGGTCGTGACCTTGGTCTGTGGAAGTACAGCCTGCTCTGTCCTTTCCTGTACAAGTGGTTGGTGTTGCAAGTCCAGTCCAGCTTGCTGTCCAGCCACAGCCCGAGGTACTTGTAGGAATCCACAGCCTCCACCTCGACTCCCTCGATCAGAACTGGTCGTGACCTTGGTCTGTACAGCAGGCTGTACAGCCACAGCCCGAGGTACTTGTAGGAATCCACAGCCTCCACCTCGACTCCCTCGATCAGAACTGGTCGTGACCTTGGTCTGAACCTCCCAAAGTCAATGACCAGCTCCTTGGTCTTCAAGGTGTTGAGCTGCAGATGGTTCCTGTTGTACCAAACGGCAAAGTCCCTCACGAGGCTCCTATACTCCTCCTCTCTGTCATCCCTGATACACCCCATGATGGCTGTGTCATCGGCAAACTGAGGACTTTTGAAACATCCATGCATGCTCAGAAAATAAAGCACATTATTATCCATACAGGACACTTTTTCCATGGAAGAAAAACGTGTTCTATTCCCTTCTAGTGGGTTCACTGATGGCATGCAATATTATCATCATATCGCTCATCCTACATGTATTATGCCGCTCTTCCCAATGAAGAATGAGCATGCGATATTGTGATAATATTGCATGCTGTCAAGACAACATGGCATCACACATAAGAGCTCATGCGAAGATCCAATGACAAAACTTATCTGCTGCGCATGCGCACAATCATTTCTTTGTCGTCAGGGAAAGAGAGAAGACGAGGCTAATCCAGTGCTAGGTTTAAGCACTAAATACATAAACTGAAACTAAAGATGCGCTGAACACCTGAAAGGCTATTAAACTTCATGATATAGTCTTCATGCATATTTACAAGAGAAAAACATACCAACGGACATCGAAAAACTGGAAAAGAGACACATCGGGGATGTAAAGCTTCTGCGCTCACGGGCGACTGTGACAGTTTGTAAACAAACATGGCCACCATTTTTGCTTCATTAAAGTGGAAGATTTTGAGAGAATTTTGGCTGCCAGGTTGCTCCACTGTGTGTAGTTGTCGATGTTGATTTTAAAAGTAACTAAGTAAATTGCACAAGGATAATAATAATAATAATAATAATAGCGCGGGCGGCACGGTGGTGTAGTGATTAGCGCTGTCACCTCACAGCAAGAAGGTCCAGGTTTGAGTCCCGTGGCCGGCGAGGGCCTTTCTGTGTGGAGTTTGCATGTTCTCCCCGTGTCCACGTGGGTTTCCTCCGGGTGCTCCGGTTTCCCCCACAGTCCAAAGACATGCAGGTTAGGTTAACTGGTGACTCTAAATTGACCGTAGGTGTGAATGTGAGTGTGAATGTGAGTGTGAATGGTTGTCTGTGTCTATGTGTCAGCCCTGTGATGACCTGGCGACTTGTCCAGGGTGTACCCCGCCTTTTGCCCATAGTCAGCTGGGATAGGCTCCAGCTTCCCTGCGACCCTGTAGAAGGATAAAGTGGCTAGAGATAATGAGATGAGATTAGATAATAATAATAATAATAATATTCAGCTTGACTGCACTAGCATTGGCCTGCGCTATCATGACACCAGGTGGAAGGTACCTGCACTGCCGCGCTAACAGCACCGAGTCGTGGGTAAGCTAGCATTGGCCTTCGAGAATGCTGATATGAAGAGAGTGTGTATGTATAATAATAATAATAATAATATTGGCTGGCTTTGAGTGGTATATCAGATATATTCCATTCAGCTACTTGTCTTCGACTCGTTCAATATCATGCTAGCTGAATGGAATATATCTGATATCGAGTAGCTGAATGGAATATATCTGATATACCACTCAACGCCAGCCAATATTCTTTAATTATTGTACCTTTAGGGGTACAACAGCATGTCACTGGAGCAGGACTCTCTAAGGTACAGATTTGTACCCTTTATATACTGCTGGGGTGGCACGGTGGTGTAGTGGTTAGCCCTGTAGCCTCACAGCAAGAAGGTTCTGGGTTTGAACCTCATGGCCAACAGGGGCCTTTCTGTGTGGAGTTTGCATGTTCTCTCCGTGTCTGTATGAGTTTCCTCCTACAGTTCAAAGACATGCAGATTAGGAAACCCAACCACTGGGGTTGTACAAGCCAGTGCATCCTTAGCCTGGTCCCAAGCCTGGATAGATTGGGAAGGGTTGCATCAGGAAGGACATCCGGTGTAAAACAGATCCTCGCAGGAGCAGCTGGAAGAAGATATACTGCTGGGGAACATACATGTAACTTTTTTGTCCTAAAAAGGTACACATGGTTACCTTGGGGGTGGGACGGTGGTGTAGTGGTTAGCACTGTCTCCTCACAGCAAGAAGGTCCGGGTTCGAGCCCAGCAGCCGGCGAGGGCCTTTCTGTGTGGAGTTTGCATGTTCTCCCTGTGTCTGTGTGGGTTTTGTCCGGGTGCTCTGGTTTCCCCCAAAGTCCAAAGACATGCAGGTTAGGTTAGTTGGTGGCTCTAAATTGACCGTAGGTGTGAATGTGAGTGTGAATGGTTGTTTGTCTCTATGTGTCAGCCCTGTGATGACCTGGCGACTTGTCCAGGGTGTACCCCGCCTTTCGCCCGTAGTCAGCTGGGATAGGCTCCAGCTCGCCTGCGACCCTGTAGAACAGGATAAAGTGGCTTCAGATAATGTATGGTTACCTTGAAGTCCAGTAATGAGCCTTAGGGGGTAAATTAGTATAGACTGTACCTTGAGGGACAGAAATGGACTACTACTGTACCCCTATTTCTGACAGTGTGTGGACATCTTAACTGTCCCTAGCTCGTAACCTTAGGCCCACCTAAAGTCGACAGTAGTGTCTTTTAAATTAACTTAAAAAATATTAGAAAATATGCTTTTCATTCATCTTCGTTCATGGTGGATCCAAAGCCTGAGGTGGGAATACAACTTGGAAACCCATATGGACATGAAAGAACATGTGAGAGTGCACACAGACAGTAACCCGAGCTGAGGATTGAATCAGGGACCCCTGGGCGGCGATGCTAACCACTGGAACACATTCTGTCTTGAATTGTGCACTTCAGTTCATTTTCATGTTTAATATTTTCAAAGTGGAAAGTTTCTGACATGCGGTGCACTATTAACACCTGGATCGTGCAGTAAAAACCAACAAAAATGTATGGAACACTGGGAACTTTTTCAATGACCATAGCCTCATCTAGAACTCTTTGTGAATGCAGCACACTGAATTAGGAGGAACATTGTAGGTTTTAAGATTGGCAGTTTTTCCGACAATAATACAATAGCTCAATAACAGGAAGTACTGTCATTCATTTTCTATCCATTGCAGGTCGCGGGGAAGCTGGAGCCAATCCCAGCTGGCATTGGACATGAGGCAAGGGACATCCTGGACAGGTCACCAGCCAAACACAGAGAGACAAACAACCATTCACACTCCCATTAGACCGATTGGGAATTGAGAGTAGCCAGTTGACTCAATCCATGTCTTTAGACTGTGAAACGAAACCCATGCAGGCATGAGCAGAACATGCAAACTCCACACAGAAAGGCTCCAGTCGACAGCGAGATTCAAACCCAGAACCTTTTTACTGAGGTGACGGTGATGACCACGACACCACCGTGATGCCCCATGCTGTAATTAGCTTAGGGTCATTTCTGTTTAGTACCTGAATAGTCAATGGCGTAATGTGTGATTTAAGAAATATAATTTGTAGTGCGTGGCGGCACGGTGGTGTAGTGGTTAGCGCTGTCACCTCACAGCAAGAAGGTCCGGGTTCGAGCCCCGTGGCTGGCGAGGGCCTTTCTGTGCGGAGTTTGCATGTTCTCCCCGTGTCCGCGTGGGTTTCCTCCGGGTGCTCCGGGTTCCCCCACAGTCCAAAGACATGCAGGTTAGGTTAACTGGTGACTCTAAATTGAGCGTAGGTGTGAATGTGAGTGTGAATGGTTGTCTGTGTCTATGTGTCAGCCCTGTGATGACCTGGCGACTTGTCCAGGGTGTACCCTGCCTTTCGCCCGTAGTCAGCTGGGATAGGCTCCAGCTTGCCCGCAACCCTGTAGAACGGGATAAAGCGGCTAGAGATAATGAGATGAATTTGTAGTGCATGGTTTGACGTGCCCACACACACACACACACACACACACACACACGGTGTTCCTGTTCTTTGTCCAACAGAGTGCTGACTGTGGTGAGTTACAGTGTAACCTGCATCGTGAACGATTAAAGCCGTTTTAGCTACAAGGAATAACACAAAGAGAGGTTTCATCTCATCTCATTATCTGTAGCCGCTTTATCCTGTTCTACAGGGTCGCAGGCGAGCTGGAGCCTATCCCAGCTGACTACGGGCGAAAGGCGGGGTACACCCTGGACAAGTCGCCAGGTCATCACAGGGCTGACACATAGACACAGACAACCATTCACACTCACATTCACACCTACGCTCAATTTAGAGTCACCAGTTAACCTAACCTGCATGTCTTTGGACTCTGGGGGAAACCGGAGCACCCGGAGGAAACCCACATGGACACGGGGAGAACATGCAAACTCCGCACAGAAAGGCCCTCGCCGGCCACGGGGCTCGAACCCGGACCTTCTTGCTGTGAGGCGACAGCGCTAACCACTACACCACTATGCCGCCCGAGAGGTTTCATTTCTTTATTTATTCATTTAAATGGGAACAGCTCTGAACATTTTGAGCTCTCTCTCTCTCTCTCTCTCTCTCTGTCTCTCTCTGCTCTAACACTCTTAATCCTATTTATTTCAGGCTTTATAATGAGCTAATGAGATGAATCAGTTGTGTTTGAGCTGAGGCATGCTGGGAAGGAGATCCCCAGGACTGAAATTGAAAATCCTCTGGCCTGCACTATTTCTGGATCAAGCTCTGAATGATCAAAGCAATCAAATCGCACCTGATTTGATTCACTTAATCGGGATTGTTCGAAAGAATTGACTCATTCAAGTGATTCATGAATCGTGAATCCCAAGCAGATACTGTTTTCTTGCTCCAGGCAAAAGTTTGAGTGAGAGAAAGAGAGAGAGAGAGAGAGAGAGAGAGTGTGTATGTGTGTATAAGCGCCACGTAATCTCACAACTAAACACACACGGATACTTGTCTGAGCACACGGATATTAATATATGTTTGCTTTTGTGGCTCTTAGGGCGACACACATCTGTCTATGACTGAATTCCAGAGGTGGACAAAGTACCAACTTCATTACTTAAGTCAAAGTAGAGATCCCGCTGGTCAAATGTTACTCCGATACAAGCGAAAGTTGTCCAGTCAAATTTTTACTCAAGTTAAAGTACTGAAGTACTTGCTTTTAAAAATACCTAAGTATTAAAAGTACATTTTCTGTCAACGCATTGTTGTATTATTGCCACAATGCTTACAAAACCTACCGCCGTTACCAAAGACAGAAATGTGAATTCACAAAACGAACGCATGCTGTGCCATCATGGCGGTTTAACGTTAAGCTAGCTAGTCAGTGAAGCTCCACCTGACATGCTAGCAAACTCTTTTCAAACTCAAAATCATATTGTGTAGTGAATGCCACTAGAAAAGAAACATTTCTACATTCTGTTTATTTGGCAAGATTATGCTGAAACATTTCTGAAAGGACTTCAGATAAGTTAACGTTATTCATCTTAGCATAACTCAGTTTTTACATGCTAACTAACAGTGTCCACGTTAACTAGCTATGTGTAAACGTTAGCCGTGGACAAGGCTATGGCTACTTGGCGAGCAAATCCATAGAATGTCATTTGACTAACCAGACTGCATAGCTACGTTTGCAACGTTATCGCTAACTCTAAAAGCACAGACAACTTCATTGCAAGCTTTCTCTTGGAATAAAATGTTTATATCCTTCAATATGCTTCCGCAGGTCGGACGGCGGGCGGCACGGTGGTGTAGTGGTTAGCGCTGTCGCCTCACAGCAAGAAGGTCCGGGTTCGAGCCCCGTGGCCGGCGAGGGCCTTTCTGTGCGGAGTTTGCATGTTCTCCCCGTGTCTGCGTGGGTTTCCTCCGGGTGCTCAGCTTGCCTGAGACCCTGTAGAACAGGATAAAGCGGCTAGAGATAATGAGATGAGATGAAGTCGGATGGCGAGTTTCTGTAGGCTGTGATGCGGTTCGTTTTTGGCAAACAAAGCAAACATTCAAAACAAAACGAATCTAATCCTTTCAGAAAACTGAAACATGGGTTCTAGCTATAGCCATGAGTGCGTGCGTTCTCCAGAAGAACCGCCTCCTTCCATTCTGCCATCAACTGATCGTATTAAATAACGCTGCTGAGAAATCACTGATCTTGATTTTATACAGTCTATGGACGTGACGTGACCCTAGTGATTACTGATCGGCTCTCAGTGTCACCTGCGAAAAAACTGATCACGTTTTAGAAAAGAAAAGAAAACCTGTTCACTTTCAAAGCGGCTTCATAGTAACAAGTAACGAGGAGCTTGATAGAAATGTAGTGGAGTGAAAAGTACGATATTTGTCTTTCGAATGTAATGAAGTTAAAGTCATTTCATTTCATCTCATTATCTGTAGCCGCTTTATCCTGTTCTACAGGGTCGCAGGCAAGCTGGAGTCTATCCCAGCTGACTACGGGCGAAAGACGGGGTACACCCTGGACAAGTCGCCAGGTCATCACAGGGCTGACACATAGACACAGACAACCATTCACACTCACATTCACACCTACGCTCAATTTAGAGTCACCAGTTAACCTAACCTGCATGTCTTTGGACTGTGGGGGAAACCGGAGCACCCGGAGGAAACCCACGCGGACACGGGGAGAACATGCAAACTCCGCACAGAAAGGCCCTCGCCGGCCACGGGGCTCGAACCCGGACCTTCTTGCTGTGAGGCGACAGTGCTAACCACTATACCACCATGCCGCCCAAGTTAAAGTCATAAGTTTCCAAAAAAATTAATACTCAAGTAAAGTACAGATACTCAAAAAGTGTACTTAAGTACAGGACTCAAGTAAATGTGCTTCGCTACTGTCCACCTCTGCTGAATATATGTGTAGATCTACTTCAAGGACAAATACAATTTACCCCCCCCACACACACACAGGTGATAAGTCTTACTCAAGTGTTCAGCCAGCAGAAGAGCTCCTTGTTATAGATTCTACACAGATCTAAGAAAAGATCTTCCCTCTCTTTCAGTTTTGATGATGGTGATGGAGATCATCGCTCCAAAATCTGGTTGTGTAAAAGCCATAGTATGTGATTTACATCATTTTCATCCTCATTAACCCATTCGGTGAGTCCTCCTGGAAGAGACCACGGCCATCAGGATAGAAACGGTTCATTATCTGATGACGTGATCAGACAGAAGAACTTTGATGAGCAGTGAGTGATGATTCCCTCAAAGCGACCAGTTTGAAGCTCTGAATGGACAATTTGAGTGTTGTTGGACAGCAAATATACAAAACTCTCAAGTATTGTAAAGAATCTAAGGATCAAATGATTATATTGTGACCAGATTTCAATTCATTCTTTGTTCTTCAGGAATGCTGAGAACAACCTGCTTGTATTGGCTTGCTGGGTGTGCACACTGCGAAAACTGAAATAAACAAATAAATAGTTCATTAAATAAAGTTAAACCAGTTCATTGAATCAAATTCACTTCTATTTGTCTGGCTCTTTGACCTTTCTCACTTTTGAAACTCTGACCTTCTCACCAAGCAGCTTTGGATGGAGATTGGATGGAGATGTAGTGTCAGTGTACTGCCCTCTGGTGGACTTGTGAAGTCATGAACGTTTCAGTTTGGATCCAACCTCAGGCTGACTCAGAGTGACCAGAAGACGTGTTCACTAAATCAAGAAATTGTTGATACATGTACTGTATATCAGAATGGCAGGTTTCTGCAGAGTGCCACCTCACCTTCTCCTTGTGTCCATCTGGGTTTAATCCATGTTCTCTGGTTTCCTCCACCCAACTGGGAGGATAAATTGTGAAAATGGATGAACCGTCACGTGTCACATGAACTCGTCAGCAGAAGATCAGTGTCCAGAATGATAATGACATAGTATTAGTTATTTATGTCTCGAACTGAACCCTCATCTTAATTTTTTCATCTCAACCCTCAATAAAACAAACAAACAAACAAACAAACAAACAAACAAGCAAACAAAAAATCCAACAGCCTAATCACAGGTAGATCACAACAGATATGATTGCATTAAGTTTACACTGACAGAGCAACTGAACAAATAAAATGATCAAACACCGGCACATTAATTAACACAGAAATCTGAGATAAAGCGTCCATAGGCTAGAAGTGATCTTAAACATAACGCTCAACACAACTTTCTGATCCCTTCATGTGTGGATAGAGATTATTATTATTAGCCTGTAGGTCTGTATTTAACCCTTCCTTAGAAATAGCAGAATTTCAAGAATTATTCCTGGGTGTGACTTTAAACTGCAACCGGTGGTGAGTCTCAGTTCCAGAAGGACTTGAGTATTGGGGAAAGTGAAGCTATTCCTTAAAAAGGAACTGAAGCCATTTTTAAACTTGCTTTATTTCTTAATTAGCGTGTTATTCAATTACATTTTCGGTTTTAGTAACCTTATATCGTGACTCGTATTGGCAACTAATTGCAATTAAATATTATACTTATCGGCCTATTCATTTTTTAGCCGTGTTGAATTTAGTTCGTTTGGTCCACGGCAGGCATCGCTTATCCGCGCGATCTTCACGAGACTTGTGCGAGACTTCGAAACGTGAAGAAGTGTCATCCAGGTGTCAGTGCCGCCATTTTGAAAACTGTTTTCCAAACGTTTTCTAATATTGCACAAAAACGAGTTTAAATGACGATTACTGCCTACTTTTTTCAAACTTTCCCGATTGCTATCAAAACAAACAAAACTTCCGGCTTGATTACGTCAGCATTCGAAAGAGGGCGCACGCGTCTTTTGACAACGTTGGCAGATGTTGGTCACTTTCCCTGTGTCTGAAATCGCTCCCTACTCACTATATAGCGAGGACGCCATTTTGTAGTGCTGTCCTAAGCCTTAGTGAGGATTATTTACACCCTATATAGTGCACTCAAAGTATCCCACAATGCATCACAAAAAGTAGTGTACAACGATGGTCACTAACCAAAGCAATATATCCCATCATGCATTTTGGTCACGCTGAAAGAAATCAAATTAAAAGTCTCAAATTTGATTTAATAAAAGGCAGCGGCAAAGAAGAAAGAAAGTGTTCAGCCTTGATTTAAAAGAACTGAAAGACGCAGGGACTTTGTATTGATTAATGTTGGAAATACGCTCAGTATAATATGGATTTATCACAAAAACACATGCATGTATTTATTATTCTGAAAACCCACCAGCCGACTGATCTGGCACGTTTTAATTGTGTGACAGTAATGACATAAATACCAGTGCGATGGACGAGTGTCTGAAAGCGTTTTTTAATTTTACCAATGAGCTCGCTATATAATCCTCCATCCATTCATTATCTGTAGCCGCTTATCCTGTCCTACAGGGTCGCAGGAGCCTATCCCAGCTGACTACGGGCGAAAGGCGGGGTACACCCTGGACAAGTCGCCAGGTCATCACAGGGCTGACACATAGACACAGACAACCATTCACACTCACATTCACACCTACGCTCAATTTAGAGTCACCAGTTAACCTAACCTGCATGTCTTTGGACTGTGGGGGAAACCCGGAGGAAACCCACGCGGACACGGGGAGAACATGCAAACTCCGCACAGAAAGGCCCTCGCCGGCCACGGGGCTCGAACCCAGACCTTCTTGCTGTGAGGCGACAGCGCTAACCACTACACCACCGTGCCACCCCTATATAGTCCTCAAAATAGTAATTCTCTATATAGGGAGTAGGGAGTAGTGAACAAGTGAGCGATTTCAGACAGAGTTTGGTTTCCGCTGTACATTTTACTTCCGTCCTACAATGTCTCGCACAGGTCTCAATGAATCTCGTAGCCTATCGCTCACAAAACTGTTACAAAAATCAAAGACAGGGCAGCAGGACAGTGAACCAAAATCCTCATTTCATAAGAAAAGTTTTTTTCGCTCCTCCTGACTGGCAGACGCAGTAAGAATCACCTGGATACTGTCTTTTACAAGTGCGCACACATGTACGAGTTGATGCATGATGCAGCATTTGCAGCAAAAGCTTCTTGTCACAGAGCCATCTTTCCCTTTCTCCTTCTCACTTCAGACACATCGAACCACATGTACACCATACGGACCTTTCTGCTTAGCAGCTTGTCACTAAAGTAACCTGTGCTCCAAAGCTGGAGCTGGGCTCTCGTCTCTTCTGCCATGGTGAGTGTATTTTTTTCATATGCTGTGGGCTCTTTTCTCGTAAAATCCTACGGAACTCTGCTTCGCTTCAGAGGATTTCACATCCCCGACTTTAACACAAAGTAGTAGCTCTGAGATGATATACTCCGAGCATGGTTGAATGGTTTACCCCTCACCCTGTCACATGGTTCCATTCCTGAGCCTGAGAAGTTAGCTGAATTCTGTTAACTTGCTATATTCAGGGCTGAAGTTGGAGGTTCACCACTCTGTACCAAGATGTGTCTTCCTCTGAATAGAGTGCCTATGGCTGCATACCACTAGTGTGATCGAGTGGTTTTCCCCTCACCATACCACCCTTTGTTCTGGGTTTGGTCTGCGAAGTTAGCCAGATTTCTGCTAATACACAGCTTTGGTGCTGGAATTGACTCAATATCACATAAAATGGTGTAATGGACCCCTTGTTCTCCCATGATACACCCACAGTCGCTACATGCCCCAATGCACAATCCTCCTCGGTCTTCTTTTCCTACAAGGTATGACAGGGAAAAATCCCAAAGCTGAGAGTTTCTGTGTTAGAAATCATGTATTTCGTAAACTGTTTGCTCCACAGCCAGTCTACCAACCTTATTTTGATCACGAATCAGTACAGATTACTCTCTTGCCTCACAGCAAGAAGGTCCAGGTTCGAGCCCTGTGGCCGGCGAGGGCCTTTCTGTGTGGAGTTTGCATGTTCTCCCCGTGTCCGCGTGGGTTTCCTCCGGGTGCTCCGGTTTCCCCTACAGTCCAAAGACATGCAGGTTAGGTTAACTGGTGACTCTAAATTGAGCGTAGGTGTGAATGTGAGTGTGAATGGTTGTCTGTGTCTATGTGTCAGCCCTGTGATGACCTGGCGACTTGTCCAGGGTGTACCCCGCCTTTCACCCATAGTCAGCTGGGATAGGCTCCAGCTTGCCTGCGACCCTGTAGAACAGGATAAAGCGGCTAGAGATAATGTGATGAGAAAACTTCCAGTCTACTCCACCGGCACTGCCATTTTGGAAATCACATAATGATCGTTTTGAATAACTAATGAGCGCTGATTGGTTGAAAGGTGAGTGACGTTGAATTTGTCTGCAAGAAACCACCATGCACCAATTCTTGGGTTTCAGTCACGTGACTTTTCTTAGCGGTTTTACCGGAAGTGAAATAGCTGGTGGTCTTACAAACCAAAACGGCTGCTGTAGTGCAAACAACTAGCGATAACTTATCAGCGTACGGTCGTAATCTAGAAGCTGCTGCTCGCTTTCGATATATTCAGAAGATTGCTCTGTGCAATGGAATCGACCCCTACAGTCTGGGAAAGAAGGATTTGTCATACGATCTCGAAAACAACCCTTCAGTCGAGTTCCCCGACATCTCGAACTATCTGGTGTTGCAGACGTCCTTCTACACCGCAAAACAGATGATTATAAAATACTACTATTGACCTTGAAAGCACTAAATGGTCTCGCACCACAGTACCTGAGTGAACTTCTGCTCCTCTATGACCCGCCACGCCTACTTAGATCAAAAGGTGCAGGCTATCTGCTGGTACCTCGTATAGTGAAGGCTACATCAGGGGGCAGAGCCTTTTCTTACAAAGCCCCACTGTTATGGAACAGCCTTCCAAGTAATGTTCGGGAATCAGACACAGTCTCAGCATTTAAGTCTAGGCTGAAAACATATCTGTTTAGTCAAGCCTTTTGTTAATGGTGTTTATGAGGTAAAGGTGTAGATCTGGAGGGTCCTCAGACATAGAGTGTTTTGGTAAACTGGGATGTATGGATGCTGTCAGTCCCCACTCGCTTGCTCACTCGAGTTTGTTGATGGTGCAGTGGCTGCTGCTTTATGTCCCGGGGCTCCCTCATGCCTGTGTTACCTTCTGGCTCTCTCCTTTTAGTTATGCTGTCATAGTTAGTTGCCGGAGTCCCTGCTTGTACTCGGTGCAATATGTATACTGTTCCTACTTATTCAGGTGACATTGGGCATACCTAACCACCTGTGTTTTCTTTCTCTCCCCCCCCACCCCAAATCTGTCCCTCTGAGTTACATGGAGTCAACAGGAAATCTTTTGGTGGAGAGGGTGGAGACCTCGACTGGCTATCGTAGCCTGCAGGGAATCGGCCGTCAGACATTCTGTCACATGTCCCAGACCCGGTGAAATGTAACTGAATTGTCTTGGCCAGGCCTAAGGGTCCCATCTGCATCTCATCATTGCTGAGGAGTGTGCTCCCATCACCCAATCAAGCATCCAGCCAGAGCAGGTCATGATATATTTTTTACCATATTAACATGCCATTGTGTGTCATGCCTGATGTAAAGACTCTCGTCTCTGCGAGCCTACCACACAGATTTAATACTTGTCATTTTTAGGGCATACCTAACAATGTGTTTTCTTTCTCTCTCTCTCCCCCCCCATCTGTCCCTCTGAGTTACATGTTGATCCTGGGATTGAGATGCTGGCCTCTTCTGCCCCTCGGACCTGCTTGATCCATCCTGGTGCCCTGTGTCTGGTCGGAGTTTTATCGCCCCACTCCTGTGAAGGACGGCCCCATGAGGACAGTTGAGGGTTATACCTGTTAAAACTGTTAATATTATAGTCAGGCTGTCTGTTGTTGCCCAAATGAGGATGGGTTCCCTTTTGAGTCTGGTTCCTCTCGAGGTTTCTTCCTCATGTCGTCTGAGGGAGTTTTTCCTTGCCACCGTCGCCACAAGCGTGCTCATTGGGGATAGATTAGGGATAAAATTAGCTCATGTTTTAAGTCGTTCAAATTCTGTAAAGCTGCTTTGCGACAATGTTTATTGTTAAAAGCGCTGTACAAATAAACTTGAAAGCGTGGAAGAGTATGGAGGCTTACAACTTTTTTTGTACGTGGCTGGGTAAAGGACCTCAGGATCAAGTCGCTGCCGAATGAATCCTGGATTGTTTTTGCCCGTGTAAGTATGGTTCTTTTTAAGCTTTTCGTTCGCATCTTTACAATGAAGTGCTGCAAGTTGAAGTGTAAACAAACAACAGTTTGCTTGATTCTCACTTGTGTTGGCTTTTATCGCTCAGCTAAATCATTCACAAAGATCATCAGAAACCCCTTTAAAGACCTGGATCTTTAAAGACGGAGAAGTGATCACAGCGCATTGTAACTGTATGGCTGGGCAAAACTTTTTTTGTCGCAACCTTCATGCATATGGGCTTTGTGAGGAGGAAACAAAGAAACAGCTGGGGACTTTAGCGCTTCGTGACTAAAAAAAGTACCATAAAGTAACGACACAGCAAGAAAAGTACTTGGAAAACACTCAGGACAGAGCTGAGAGGGAAATACAAACCTTTCACGAAGTGATCACTGCAAACTCGGGCATGCTTTGACTCGGCTCCCTTCGATTTCAGTGAGAGGTTCAAAAGCCACCTTTCTCGGCGTCTTTTTGTGAAATCCTGTGTTCGTTCACCCTTTTTTATTAGTTCACGGGGAACCCTGAATAAAATTTTATCAGTTTCACGGTTTGATCGATTCAAACAACCTAAAACAACACAAGCGTAAGGCATTTTTCATGCGAGCAATGCACCTTCTCCGTACAAACGCTTTGTTAACTGATCTTTGGTAGACCACCAGCTAAAGTTCTGAATAACTAATGAGGCGGATGTGACGTCACGTGAAACCCAGCAATTTTTTGAATGTGAACTGTCAAAATGAGTAACGAAAACAGGACTAAAGGCTCACAACAACACACTGTGTCATGGTATGGAAAGGTTGGAAATTAAACAAGTAGTACACAAAGTCGAAATTTATGAATTCACTATGTGGCGTTCTTTTGAAGTTTATTTGGGCGTTGATTGGGGGATACTGATAGGTAAAACAGCACGGTGTGTAAGGTTCACGATCACCATTCGAGCTTTGGCCAATCAGTGCGCAGGAATGCAATCATGTGATTTTCAGTCATGGCGGTGCTCACGGAGTAGACGAACTTTTCGGCTCGATTCAGAAACTCGCCAGCAGGGGACACTAATATTGATTTGAAATTGCTGAAATGTTGATTTGAGAAACCTTTATTGTTTTGTGATCTAACAGAGACTGACAGATTGTATGTGGAGTGGACCGTTCATGAATTACAGCTTTGGGGATTTTTCCATGTCATAACTTGTAGGAGAAGAAGACCGAGGAGGATTGTGTATTGGCGCATGTAGTGACTGTGGATACACCTGGTGGTTAACCGAGCCATGCTGCAAGCCTCATGCTTGTGCAGAATTCCCTGAACCCCAAAGACAGGCGCTAGTTATGTGCTCACTGCCTTGGCATTGACCAGTGTCTGACTTGGACATCTCCGATGCCAACTGTGTGGTGACACTGATGATGACACAGCGCTCTCAACTGGCAGATTGAGACGGTATTGATACAGTGAGATGGCAATCCCAGGCAACTGACAAACCCTGCTGGAGGGCTTTGATCAGAAGTTCCATCCATCCATCCATTATCTGTAACCGCTTATCCTGTGCAGTGTCGCAGGCAAGCTGGAGCCTATCCCAGCTGATTATGGGCGAGAGGCGGGGTACACCCTGGACAAGTTGCCAGGTCATCACAGGGCTGATACATAGAGACAAACAACCATTCACACTCACATTCACACCTACGGTCAATTTAGAGTCACCAGTTAACCTAACCTGCATGTCTTTGGACTTTGGGGGAAACTGGAGCACCCGGAGGATTGTGTATTGGGGCATGTAGCGACTGTGGATACACCTGGTGGTTAACCGAGCCATGCTGCAAGCCTCATGTTTGTGCAGAATTCCCTGAACCCCAAAGACAGGCGCTAGTTATGTGCTCACTGCCTTGGCATTGACCAGTGTCTGGCTTGGACATCTCTGATGCCAACTGTGTGGTGACACTGATGATGACACAGCGCTCTCAACTGGCAGACTGAGACCATGGTTGAGAATCAAATCTGACCAGATACCACAGCATAAACAGTTTGCTAATTGTACCACTGGAGACGACTGATAAACATAACAAGAAGCCCAGAAAGCAGCCTCAGACATTTCTGAGGCGAAATTAATAACTTGGCTCTGCTGAAATACATGATTCAGGGCTGAAGCCACTGATTCTTCCAATGTTTCACCGAATTCAGCAATGAAGAGTTCTGCTCATGACTCCAACATGACAGGTAAGACGTTACTGTTTTTATTAGAGGCTGGTTGGAACATGCTGGTGGCTTCCTCCTCAAGATGATCTGCTGTCCCAAACAAACAGACGAGTTTGAGTCTCTCAGACAGGTCACCTGTGCTTGTGGTTCTGGTTGTTCTGCAAATGGTGTTTACCTCGCAGGCTGGACCTGCTCTGCACTGCCCATTTCCCAAAAGACTTCTTAAACAGAGGCAGGGTTTTCCAGTCCAGTGGTGTCAGTGGAGCGATCATCTCTGAACACTTTTCAGGGCCGTCCGAAGGTGAGTCCTGTTCCACTTGACATTGGGTCTCATTTATCAAGTTGGATACAAAGAAATTTATTTGCAAACCATTCGTAGGAGCATTTAAGCAAGAAATGTGATATTCATGACTCAAACAAAGCAATCCAAAACATGTCAATAAAATTAATTCAAATAAGAATAACTATACAATGAAAGCAAAAGTAATGGCACCCAATAAAAATAACTGTTAATCTGTGTCTCTGGTCGCCAGATGATTTAGGACAGGCCATGTTGAGGAGGTGCTCGTTTGCATTTAGGTGTCATTTTCAGCTCTGCGAGCTTTGCCCATTTATGGAGTTTTGTGGGCATTGCGAGTACTTTCACCAACAAGGAATAATAAAATCACCAACAAGGAAATTCAGCATTGTGCAGGGCTTCCATCGATGGAGGAGATGCTCACTGAAAAGAACCTGAGATGGCTCGGCTCAGATATGTTCATAGGATGGAACATCACCGACTGCTGAGACAAATACTATACTCCCAACTTTGCAGTAGGAAGAGGGATCACAGAAGACCACATCTGAAAAATACTGCAAAAATACTGCAAAAAGGAATGGTATAAATACAGCAAGATGGCAATCCCAGGCAAATGACAAACCCTGCTGGAGGGCTTTGATCAGAAGTTCCATCCATCCATCCATCCATTATCTGTAACTGCTTATCCTGTGCAGCGTCGCGGTCAAGCTGGAGCCTATCCCAGCTGACTATGGGTGAGAGGCGGGGTACACCCTGGACAAGTCGCCAGGTCATCATAGAGCTGACACATAGAGACAAACAACCATTCACACTCACATTCACACCTACGGTCAATTTAGAGCCACCAATTAACCTAACCTGCATGTCTTTGGACTGTGGGGGAAACCGGAGCACCCGGAGGAAACACACGCGGACACGGGGAGAACATGCAAACTCCACACAAAAAGGCCCTCATCAGCCACTGGGCTCGAACCCAATCCTGAGATCAAGATGCTGACCTCTTCTGCTCCTTAGACCTGCCTGATCCATCCTGATGCCGTACGTCTGGCTGGAGTCTCATCGCATCGCTCCTGTGGAGGACGGCTCCATATGGACAGTTGAAAGTCACACTTGGAAGACGCTCTGGACATTTACAATCATGCTTTTATGGCTGAGGACTACAGTTGATTTGCTAACTTTAGGACTGCAGTTGTCATGAACAGTTTTGCACTCAAGTTTCCATCAATGAAGAGTTATAACATCAACAAAACTGACTTCATGTTAAAACTGTTAAAAATGTTATAATCACGTTGTCTGTTATCACTCAAATGAGGATGGGTTCCCTTTTGAGTCTGGTTCCTCTCAAGGTTTCTTCCTCATGTCGTCTGAGGGCGGTTTTCCTTGCCACCGTCGCCACAGGCTTGCTCATTGGGGATAGATTAGGGATAAAATTAGCTCAGATTTAAAGTCATTAAAATTCTGTAAAGCTGCTTTGCGACAATGTCTATTGTTAAAAGCGCTATAAAAATAAACTTGACTTGACGCCTTGCTCAAGGGCACTTCAGCCATTCCTGCTGGTCCAGGGAATTGAACCAGCAACCTTTTGGTCCCAAAGATGCTTCTTTAGGCCATGGCTTAGAATGGAACCAACTATAGAACAATCATTGTCGATTTGACGGACTGCAAATGATGCTAGTAATTTATGGATGAATGACATTTCTTAATATATGTATGAAGAGGATCTTAAAGAAACTTTTGGAAATCTGGAATGGATTTATATTTTGATTTGACCTAGCTATGAGCAACATTGACACAAAACTAAAAGAATGATATATCCCAAGGCCTGATGTTCGCAGACATTATTCAGGGGATTTACGTACACCACCACTGGTGGTTAGGAGGAGTGAAACAGAACCCTAGTTACACTTTATTTAGGTTTCAGAGAACCTCAGTTATCACCAGGGTTCCTTGTTATTCAGAAGTGGCACCAGTTCAGAGAGAAAATTCCAGGAAACAATTACTTTATTACATTACAGGCATTTAGCAGACGCTTTTATCCAGAGCGACGAACAACAGGTCCCTGACACACCCCACCCATGGAGCAATTGGTGGTTACGGTAGGTGCCTTGCTCAAGGGCACTTCATCCATTCCTGCTGGTCTAGGGAATCAAACCAGTGACCTGTTGGTCCCAAAGCTACTTCTCTAACCTCTAGGTCATGGCTTCCCCTCTTTACGACAGCAATGTTTACTGCAAATACTACAATACGTCATGAGGTGACTTTGTGGAAGGTCTGAGAACGCGTACACACTCAAGGAGGAATCCAGATGATCTTCACCATCCATGGGAATTAACCAGGGTTTACAGAATGTACCTAGTATTTTTTGTTCTTTCGCCCGAACAGGGAAATTCTTTGTCTGCCTTAAAAAAAAAAAAAAAAAAGCACTGCAATATTTCTTTAACCTCCTAAGGCCCAAGCTGTTTTTTTACATGCATTTTTTTATTTCTCTTTGCTATTTTGGCTTATTAGAACCTGATTAGAATAAAAACTAAGCATCATCTTTTGATAAGATGTACTTTTAGAGAAAAAGTATGTCCACATATGTGGATTCTTGTTCCGAATTTCCATAAAGTGCTGTCCACGCATGTGACCGCTAAGCCCTAGGAGGTTAAAACAAAAACATCCAAACTGCTGTACTGTAATTAGTGCTGTGTGGAGATAAGGAGAAGCAGAACCGGATCTGGTGCTCCAGGTAAACCCATGGTGGAATTACGGCACACACTTGATCCTGTTGATGTTTTCCTTCTTCAGAACAGAACGATTTGTCAGTCCGCATGCACCCACACCAAACACCTGAATCAGATCCGGACCCCAGAGCAGCTTTCGTGGTTTTCAGTCGACACCTGCTGTGTGTTTAGGAGATGAATATACTGTACAGTATACAGGGCGTGTCTACGACACCATGAGACCGTAATCAAAACTAAAACTGGCTCACTGGTTATTGGGTGATCTTATAGACATTTTAATACATAGATCTGATGAACGAAAAAGGAAACTGAGTGTATGGTATGTGTACCTACCTGTGCGTGCAAAGAACAAATGAGACTGGGGTGTACTGTGCCTAAATGACCAGCAGAGGGAGACACATTTTTACTTTTGGAAAAACACTCCAGGTAGAAAGTAAAAAAAAAAAAAAAAATCTCAGATTGTAAATGAGCTGCATTCCTATCCCTAATTAGAAGGACATTACAGAGGAACTTCTCAAAACTATTTAACAGTTATTCCACAAAATCGAGTCGTACATGAGCTGATAGCCGACGTGTCGCGTAGCACTGAGTTGGCTATAAGCTGCGTACAAGAAGATTGAGTGGAATAACTCTTTTATTCTATCCACATTCACTGGATTTTGAGAAAAAAATAGCATGTTTATTTTTATTTTTTTGCAAATTCGATAAATAAAAACTTTATCCAAAACGTCCGACAAAATCATTTCCGCTTAAAGTGTAAACAAACCGACGAAATGACAGGAGCAATTTGTGAAAAATGCAATAATAATAATAATTCTTGAAAAATAAAAAAAGATACGTTCTTACCATCAAATACTTTTATTCCATATTTTGTTGCTTTTTTTTATTTTTCTGGGTTTTGTTTTCGAGTAGTTTTTATTTCGTCCTCGGTTGATTCAGTAAGACGCGCCGCCATTTTGTTTTGCTCTACTCACAGTATATGAGCCGATAGCTTAGTAGTAGAGTAGCCAATCAGAGCATGCGATTGCTCGTGTACAGTGAATATGGACAGAATATTGCCTATTATTGCATTTAAATGAGATTTTATACTAAAAAAAAAAAAAAAAAATACAATAAAAAACACTTTGCTTCGTAGTGTATTCTTCTGGTGAAACAATTTTTAAGAAATTACTGTATATTCCAACAAACTATTCTGTACAAGGCTTCACAGACAAATAAATAACAATATTTTAATCATAACTGTTATTTCATATGCAAATGTCTGAATATTTAATTAGTCGAAGCCTCACTTGCATAAACACAGTGCATGCAACGTCCAGTACGAAAACCATCGCTGATCAACTGCCAAGGATTAACTGTGACATCTATTTTTTTTAATCACCTCTAATGTCTTGTTTAAAAAACAAACAAACAAACAAACAAACAAACAAACAAACAAACAAACAAAACCCCTGCATAGTCAGACACAGAAAAAAATATAATGAACCATTATAAACCATTTCTCTGTATAATAATGAGAATATGGATTTCTGAGTAAATTAGTCTATACGCACACAGTGAGTCTTTTTTTCCTTTATTTAGAATTTAGATGGGGCAAGAAGGGGCATGAGTCTCTGTGGAAAAAAAAAAAAAAAGGTAAACATTTAATCCTGTCATCTTCAACTCTATGGAGGAGAAAAAAAACATCTGATTTCTAGCCTTACCCTTGGTTGTAGTAAAACAAACAGAGGTCAATTACGCACATAATAACTTATCCTTGCAAAAAGTACGACCAAATAAATAGAAATAAATATACAGTTCGAACAAACCTCCTCAGAACCACATAGAGATGCTAAAACGTCACTGCTGGTCCATGCGATATCGATAGAGTGAGGAGGGACGATATTTAAACAGAGCACTGTCGGTCGGTGTGTTAGAAATAACGGGGGCCGAGCTGAAAAAAGAACGAGAGATAGCGAGAGAGAGAGAGAGAGAGAGAGAGAGGAGCTGTGAACAGGTTCTCCTTGACCTGCCAGCCGTCTCAGTGTCCCATCAGTCTTCTAGGTTCAGCCCCATCCCGATTCCCTCGCTCACGAGCCGCCCCTTCCTCGTCCGCTCCTGCACTACTCGTGGGCGTTTTGGAGGAGGGGGAGGAGATGGGGGGGGGATGCCACACTCAGACACTAAGTAAATCTACCCCCCTCGCTAAGGATTCTGGGAGCCAGTCCACTGGCTGGCTGAGTTTCTGAGGGTCCTAGGAAGTGGTGGCGCTGTTGAATTTGTCCAGAATGGTCATGTTGACTCTCTGGAAGAGCCACTGCTGCGTCGCCGACTCGGGATTGCACTTGTTCATGAAAATCCGCTTATCGGCAGGGCTGCAGTCCATGCAACTGCTGCTCACTGGATGGTAAAGAGACTTATCCTGCAACCACGAGAGGAGACAGAGAGGGCAAATTTAATGGGGTGGGGTGGGGTGGGGGGGACAAACCACACACACAGATAGGCTAAATAAATAAATACATACATACATAAATAACCAAATAAATACTCATCAGTAAAGAAGAAGCACAATCCTGCTCTTATCTCCTGTTCCACTTCAGTCAGATTACCGGGATGCTACTGAGGGGCCCAAAACCTTCTCTCTCTCTCTTTTTTAAAACCCCTCTTTAAGCCTTAATGTTCACTTCATTTCATGGTTTGAGGTTGGGAGCTTGGGAATCAACCCAGTGAAAACACCAGTAAGAGTGCAGAGAGAGAGGAAGGAAAGGCTACACTAAGCGTTCCATGTGTGTGCATATCCAGTACATGTCAGGAAGCAGAGACAGGCGAAGACGAGGCAGGAGAGGAGAGCAAGACGCCTCGAGGCATGGGCTGTAGCTCTCTTCTGCGCTCTCCTGGTTGATTTATTGCTCCTTGCGCCTCCGGCTCCTCCGCCGCCAGCCTCCACCTCTGTCCTTTCAAGTGTATATTGCCTTTGTGTGGTGCCGTCATTGACCTATCCTACAATGACGGTGATTTCTCTAGTCGGGCCCTTCGTGCCCTCGGAGAGAGGAAATAGCTGGCTGTTCGCTCGTATTATCTTGCTGGGAGGCTGGAGGAACACGAGCGCGGCATCAGCCTCCATCATTTATGGGCGAGCTGTAATGTGCACTCGGAGCAGAGAGCACGGCTGCTCTGGGTTCTTCGTAATAAAGCATCCACCTGCTCCTGCTCCTGCTGGAAGCCTGCAGCAGTGCCACAAAGAGCTCGACATTACTGAGCACGCCCTGAGCGAGGCGCGCATATTTCACATAAAAATACGCTGCACCGAGGAACGCCATAAAACCAGATAACTGGGGTGTGTTATTTATCTTTCTACCCTTTAATGTCCCCTTTGTGAAGCGGGAGTTGGATGGGAGTGTAATTACAGTCCGGCGTTAAGCAGCTCAAACGAGTTCATGGTGTTGATATTCACTCGTTTCGCAGTAAAGATTCAATTCTGTCTTTTACTGCAAAAATCCATTCTTACCCAACTCACTAGTTATATACATTTAATCAATGAAAGAAAAATGACTCCGTGTGTGTGTGTGTGTGTGTGTGTGTGGTGTACGATGTTGCTAATATTACTGTAGTGACTCTCCTGTGTACAGCAGTGTATAAGTGAGTGTAGTAACATGCATCATGTCCTGTGTATACTCTATACGTAAGTAATAACACCCTTGTGGTCATGCTGTTGCAGGAAAATAATCAAATGATGAGTCAGTCTGAACAAGCACAGTTACAGCTACTGATTATTTTCCTATAACAGCACATCCCAAAGTTTTATTGCTCCTATATCACGCTAACATTTTTTCCATTAAGAATGAGAGGTACGTTTTATCCGTTTGGAGTTACAGTCACATCCATAAAACAAGTTACAGTAGTTCCTGTTCTCACCTTACATTACAGCAGCTCTAAACAGTCCCTCAGCAGCTTCGATTTCTCTCTCAAAGTATAATAATAATAGGGCGGCACGGTGGTGTAGTGGTTAGCGCTGTCGCCTCACAGCAAGAAGGTCCTGGGTTCGAGCCCCGGGGCCGGCGAGGGCCTTTCTGTGCGGAGTTTGCATGTTCTCCCCGTGTCCGCGTGGGTTTCCTCCGGGTGCTCCGGTTTCCCCCACAGTCCAAAGACATGCAGGTTAGGTTAACTGGTGACTCTAAATTGAGCGTAGGTGTGAATGTGAGTGTGAATGGTTGTCTGTGTCTATGTGTCAGCCCTGTGATGACCTGGCGACTTGTCCAGGGTGTACCCCGCCTTTCGCCCGTAGTCAGCTGGGATAGGCTCCAGCTTGCCTGCGACCCTGTAGAAGGATAAAGCGGCTAGAGATAATGAGATGAGATGAGATAATAATAATAATAATAAATGAGATAGAGACTGGGTGGCACGGTGGTGTAGTGGTTAGCGCTGTCGCCTCACAGCAAGAAGGTCCTGGGTTTGAGCTCAGTGGCCGGCGAGGGCCTTTCTGTGCGGAGTTTGCATGTTCTCCCTGTGTCTGTATGGGTTTCCTCCAGGTGCTCCAGTTTCCCACAGAGTCCAAAGACATGCAGGTTAAGGTAATTGGAGGCTCTAAATTGACCGTAGGTGTGAATGTGAATGGTCGTTTGTCTCTGTGTATCAGCCCTGTGATGATCTGGCAACTTCTCCAGGGTCTGCACAGGATAAGCGGTTACAGATAATGGATGGATGGATGGATAGCTAGAGACTGTGATAAAAGTCACAGTGATTTGCGCTTGCTGTTACAAACCGGGATGACCCTATAGATCTGGAACAGTAAGAGATAGAGAATTATACTTAGTGAGGAAAAGCTGCACCTAAAAAAAAAAAAACTCATTGAAAAAAAGCCTGTTTTTAATGGATCATTCTGGTTCAGTGATCCGGATCAGCACCAAAAGTCATAGCAACTTAATTCAACCCAGAGGTATTCTTCATGTGAAATTTGGCAATGATTGGTTGAAAACTGAGGGAGAAATAGCATCCTAAAAAACTTAGGTTAATAATAATAATAATAATAATAATAATAATAATAACTAGATAGAGTCTGTGACTAAAGTCACAGTGATTTGCGCTAGCTTTTACAAACCGGGACGTCTGGTCACCATATCCTATAGATCCGGAACAGTAAGAGATATAGAATGATGCTTGGTGAGGAAAAAAGCCAGTCTTTCATGGATCATTCTGGTTTGGTGATCCGGATCAGCACCAAAAGTCATAGCAATGTAATTCAGCCCAGAGCTATTCTTCATGTGAAATTTGGCGATGATTGGTTGAAAACTGAGGGAGAAATAGCATCGTAAAAAATGTTAGGATAATAATAATAATAGGACAGCACAGTGGTGTAGTGGTTAGCGCTGTCACCTCACAGCAAGAAGGTCCGGGTTCGAGCCCCGTGGCCGGCAAGGGCCTTTCTGTGCGGAGTTTGCATGTTCTCCCCGTGTCCGCGTGGGTTTCCTCCGGGTGCTCCGGTTTCCCCCACAGTCCAAAGACATGCAGGTTAGGTTAACTGGTGACTCTAAATTGAGCGTAGGTGTGAATGTGAGTGTGAATGGTTGTCTGTGTCTATGTGTCAGCCCTGTGATGACCTGGCGACTTGTCCAGGGTGTACCCCGCCTTTCGCCCGTAGTCAGCTGGGATAGGCTCCAGCTCGCCTGCGACCCTGTAGACGGATGAAGCGGCTAGAGATAATGAGATGAGATGAGACTTCCATAGTTAATAATATTAACCAAGTTCCTCTCTTTCACCAATTTCTTGATGCAGGCCAGTGAAAAATACACAGATCACTGACCTGACCTGTCAAGGTCACTCCAGGGCAAAACCAATGTTCCCAAATGAAAGTCCATATACCGTATGCCTTTCCTATTCATGGTTAATAGTAACTATGGCCTTATCTTGCTCTGTTTTTGAGATATACGTTATTGAATATATGTGACCTAATATTGACCTAGGTCAAAGGTCAATAGGTCAAAACTATAAATATTCATTAAAACATGTTTGTCTATGGCAAAGGAGCAAGGCTCGCTCTAAGACCATGAAAAATAGACAAAATTCTGACTTTTGGCTATAAAGTCACCTAATTGACAAGGTCAAGTTCAGTGAAAATGGGTCAAATCGCCTAACCGATGCAAACTATTTCAAAGCCCCCCAAATAGGTTCTCCGTATCCAATTTGGAGTAGCGATTTAACGCATAGGTGACCTTCTGGCAAAGGCTCAAGGTCAGAGGTCAAAAGAGTGCAAAAAAGTAGTAAGGTATAAGGGCCAGGGAAGATGGCATGAAAGAATTTTGTCGAGCTTGTCCTGGTACTGTACCAGGTGGGTCCCGTTCATAGCCATTCCTGAACATTTTATGATGTCATACAATGATGTCATGTGACATCATGCATGATATAGAGATCACAGACAGTCACTATTTATATGCACGCCAAGTTTCATCCAGGTATCTTGAAAACGGAGCGAGAAATGACCCTTGTCTAACTACTGAAAGTGGAAATGGGATCTTGAAATTGCTTAGGTTTAGTGTACACGTCGTAGTCGTAGTACGATAATAATAATAATAAGAAAGTAGTTGGTATATTGTGTGTGTGTTACCCTGCGGTAGCTCCAGTGCTGGTTGCCCCTCATGCCATGGCAGTCGTACAGAGTAACAGGGCTGCTTTGAGAGATGGCATCGAAACACAACTTCCTGGTGTGCAGAGGGTCCCCAGGCCTGATGTCCTCCCTCCAGCCAAAGGTGAAGATCTGAAACGAGAGCCGGAAAACACACGCTTGACGATAAAGGAATAAAAAGTGCACGTCGGCACTATCCTTATTTGACATGCACGGTAATTGAGTTCGCTTCCTGTTTTGTGGTTGCGTCTGATCGACTGCTCACTGTTTTATATACGTGTGTGTTCTGTGTGCGTATGAATCTTAGGCTGCTGTCACAATCTCGTCCTGCTTCACATCTCGGCTGCCATGGCAACACTACCATGTGCCTGTTATTGTAGCTCAGTTCACTCTCTTCTTACACCATCCCTGTGTCCGAAATCACTCCCTACTCACTACTCATTGTATAGTGGACTATATAGTGAGTTCGCCATTTTGTAGTGCTGTCCGAATGTACAGTGTAGTGAGGATTATTACACCCTATATAGTGGACTCAAAGTGTCCCACAATGCAGCATGAAAAGTAGTGTACAACCAATGGGCACTAAGCAAGCAATATATCCCATCATGCATTGTGGCCGCGCTGAAAAAAAAATGTGTTGGGGTGACTGGATGGAGGAAGATACACATTTCAATACAATTAAAAATAGTAACAGAATAAAATAAGCCAAAATAGAACAAGAAGACAGAGTCATCTATATCCCCCGCCGCCCCATATACCAACTATATACCAAGTTTCAAGATATTATTTGTCACATTTTCCAAGTTCTGCTGCAGGAACCCAACCCTACACCTCTTTACACTGACCTCAGCAGCCCATGGCATAAACCCACCAGACCTTTGGACCAGGTGAGATAAAAATTCTTACATTTCTTCGTATCAAAAGGCACATATACATTACTTAATCAACACATATACCAACTTTCAAGACTGTACCACTCATAGTTTTCAAGTTCTGCTCCAGAAACAAAACCTACCCCTAAGACTAACCTGAGAGACTAAGTCTGAAATTGTTTCCATGGAAACATGAAAAATTACAATTTCTCACGTTTCTTAGTATGAAAAGGCACATCGACATCACCTTGTTAACATGTATACCAAGTTTCAAATCCGTATCATGAATAGTTTTGGATATACGCTCCGGAAACCAACATTGCTCTTAGAAAGTACGTCAAAATCTATTTTTCATGTAAATACTTCGACGACGGTCGACGGTCCCGTGACCGGGTGTGGTCGTGGGGGCGCTGTACTGATAAGCACACCAGCTCTCTCCATCTCTCATGATCATGTGCCATTCTCTGGGTCTCCTCAAAGCTTCTTTGGGTCCACTCTGTGACGTTGTTGGTCCATTTCTTCCTCTGCCTGCCCCTTCTTCTGTGGCCCTGGACGGTGCCTTGTAGGATGACCTTTGGAAAGGCTGTTGCTGGATCTGGTTACATGTCCGTACCATCTGAGTTTTCTCTTTTTGACTGTGGTGAGAAGGTCTTCATGTCTGCCGATGTTCTGTGAGATGGTGTTGCGGACTTCTTCGTTGGTGACATGGTCCAGGTAGGAGATGCCTAGGATGGTTCTGTAGCATCTCATCTTAACTGACTGGATTCTTCTTTTCTCACATTTCTTAGTATGAAAAGGCACATCTACCGTACATCACCTTGTTAACATGTATACCAAGTTTCAAATCCGTATCATGAATAGTTTTGGATATATGCTCCGGAAATGAGCAAAATACTTATTTTTTCCAAAAATCCAAAATAGCAAAAGGCACCGGTTCACATGTTGCTTGATATGTATACAAAGTTTCATGAAGATATCTTCAGTAGTTTTAAAGATGTGGCCCGGAAATGAAAACGTGACCAGACGGACGGATGGAACCCATTTCTATATAATAAGACAGATAAAATACAAGAATAAAAGTTACACTGCAGAGTGAGGAATTAATCAAAAGCCTCAAATTTGATTTAATAAAAGGCAGCGGCAAAGGAGAAAGAAAGTATTCTGTCTTGATTTAAAAGAACTGAAAGACGCAGCAGAGTACAGCAAAGCACTTTGTATTGATTAATGTGGGAAATACGCTCAGTATGATATAGATTTATCACAACGTATTGATTATTTTGAATGAAAACCCACCAGCCGACTGATCTGGCACGTTTTAATTGTGTGACAGTAATGACGTAAATAACGGCATGACAGAGTAGAGTCCGAAAGTGTGTTTTCATTTTACCAATGAGCTCAACATATCGCCCTCTTTATAGTAATTCCCTAGACCAGGGCTTTTCAAAGTGTGGGGCGCGCCCCCCAGGGGGCGCCAGAGTTCTTCAGGGGGGGCACAACGTGAGAGACAAAATGGATCGATTTTTAGTACCTAAAGCTACAGTGAGTGAGGAGACAAAGTCTCATCTCATTATCTCTAGCCGCTTTATCCTTCTACAGGGTCGCAGGCAAGCTGGAGCCTATCCCAGCTGACTATGGGCGAAAGGCGGGGTACACTGGACAAGTCGCCAGGTCATCACAGGGCTGACACATAGACACAGACAACCATTCACACTCACATTCACACCTACGGTCAATTTAGAGTCACCAGTTAACCTAACCTGCATGTCTTTGGACTGTGGGGGAAACCGGAGCACCCGGAGGAAACCCACGCGGACACGGGGAGAACATGCAAACTCCGCACAGAAAGGCCCTCGCCGGCCCCGGGGCTCGAACCCAGGACCTTCTTGCTGTGAGGCGACAGCGCTAACCACTACACCACCGTGCCGCCGAGACAAAGTCTGGGCCAAGCAAAAAAACAGAGCCTCCAGGATGTTGCGATTTGCAACTTCAGCGCAAATTCAACCAATCGCCGCGAATTCAGGGCGGTGTTGCAATTATATCCAATCACCGCAACTTTCCCGCAAATTTGACCAATCATTGGCGTCATCTTGAGGTGACGTAGACAAACTACCTTCCGCCTTACTTTCGTGTGTTCAAGAGAAGCAGCATGCGCGCAGTGTTGCCAGATTGGGAGGTTTCAAGTGCATTTTGGCGGGTTTTGAACATATTTTGGACTGGAAAACGTCAGCAGTATCTGGCAACACTGAAAGTGTGTTATGTTTACAGTGAAGGACTGTGTGCACTTTATTTTTTTTTACTTAACACAAGAAATTAATGGATGCCAACATTTTTGCCAAAATGGTATTTTATTTTCCATTGTTTAGGCAGCTTCAGCATCATACTGTGAGATTCTGTTCAAATTGTTTTTTTTTCTTCTATGAAGCCTGAGCCATTTATTTTATTGGTTTATAATTATTGTTTAATTTAGTCTTCAGGAGAGACTGCCTGCACACAGTACTAGTATTAATAGTTTTTTTTTTTTCTTACATGAAAGCTGAGGCATTTATATTATATTTTAAGGTAACTTCATGTTGTGCTGTGAGGTTCTCTGCACTTTAACTTTAGAACCAACAGGAGCATTTGGATAAGTAAAGCCTATTTTTCTGCATTTTTGTAGTCCTGGTAATCTTTTATATTGGTAAAGTTGTTTATAGGACCATTTCTCAGTGTCTTTGTTTTTCAGTAATAACTTAATATTTAACATATCACTCAATTTTAATCACAAAAAGAGAAAATCGCAACAATTTCTCGCAACTTTCACTTCCTCCCGCAATGTAATCGCAACAAAAACCTAAAAAACACCGCAACTTTCATCACAATTTTTTTTTGGAAAACCCCCGCAACATCAGACATTTTAGCCCACAACAATCACAAAAAAGGCCCGCGGAATCCTGGGGGGACTGGAAAAAGAAGGAAGCATGACCACGATTATTTAAAGTTTGGATTTTCATGGACTGGATCTGAAGATGCTCCACTGCCACAGTGTGTTGTCTGGCAAGAGGTGCTAGCTAACGATGCTATGAGATGTTTAAAATGTGTAAAACAAGATGTTTTAAAAAGCACAGATGTTTAAAATGTGAAAAAGAAAAAAATAATGTGTACTACAACCATTTTTTAAAAATACGAATGGAACATTAAGTATAGCAACAACAAAAATTGTAAGGGGGGGCGCGGTGGTTTATTTGCTCTCCGAGGGGGGGCTGACTCTCCCACACTTTGAAAACCCCTGCCCTAGACAGCGAGTAGGGAGTAGTGAACGAGTGAGTGATTTCGGACACAGAGTATGTCACACTATATTTTGTGTGAACCAATTATATTATCTGACCCACTCAAAATCTGTCGTACAACTGATTCTGATGCGACAACAACAAGCACCGCAATACGTCTGAGTTTCTTTCAGTTTGAAATGTAAAAATATTGGCCATATTGTGTTTTTTTTTTAGTCAAATTTGTTTTTAGTTTGTCATGGTCTGACTGTTTACGTAGCAGGATGTCATGGTGTATTTCCAGAGCACTCCCGAGGAAGTGAATATTCAGTCCAGTGTCTCATTTATTCCTGCCTTCTCTTAAGTGCTCTATATTCACTCTGGGACAAAAATATATATGGGCCAAGGTTCTTTTTACACAAAAGTGTTTCAAGCTAGAAGTAACACTTCATGTTAATAAACCAACACAGCTTCTTGATATAGCGTCTCTCTCTCTCTCACTCTCTCTCCATTAAAAACCAACAAGTCCTTGTGTAAGACTTTCTGGACATTTACCCCAAACAGGTCATTAAAATAAAATCGAAATGAAAAGCAAGATTTAAATAATATTGGCTGGCGTTGAGTGGTATATCGGATATATTCCATTCAGCTAGCATGATATTGAACGAGTCGAAGATGAGTAGCTGAATGTTGGGTGTTCAACGCGTCTTTCTCTTTCAAAATTCTCTCAAAATCTTCCGTATTTAACGAAGCAAACCTGGCGGCCATGTTTGCTTACAAATTGTCACAGTCGCTCGCTAGCGTGGAAGTTTTATGTCTCCGATGTGTGACATTATGTTGTCTTGACAACCGTGCAATATCGTAAACCATATTCAACGCTCATTCTCCATTGGGTAGAGTGACGTAATACACGTAGGATAAGCGATATGCGAACAATATTGCATCCTATCAAACCAAATGACTGAAACCTGCTAGAAGGGAATAGAACATGCTTTTATTCCATCGAAAAAGTGGCCTATATGTATAATCATTAAATAATATTGGCTGGTGTTGAGTGGTATATCAGATATATTCCATTCAGCTAGCATGATATTGAACGAGTTGAAGACGAGTAGCTGAATGGAATATCTCTGATATACCATGAAAAATACTAGCGGATATTATTCTTATTATTATACATTACTTTCGAGTGTTCAACTCGTCTTTCTCTTTCAAAATTCTCTCAAAATCTTCTGTATTTAACGAAGCAAACCTGGCGGCCATGTTTGTTTACAAATTGTTACAGTCGCTCGCTAGCGCAGAAGTTTTACGTCTCTGATGTGTGACATTATGTTGTCTTGACAACCATGCAATATCGTAAACCATATTCAACGCTCATTCTCCATTGGGTAGAGTGACGTAATACACGTAGGATAAGCGATATGCGAACAATATTGCATCCTATCAAACCAAATGACTGAAACCTGCTAGAAGGGAATAGAACATGCTTTTATTCCATCGAAAAAGTGGCCTGTATGGATAATCATTAAATAATATTGGCTGGTGTTGAGTGGGATATCAGATAGATTCCATTCAGCTAGCATGATATTGAACGAGTTGAAGACAAGTAGCTGAATGGAATATCTCTGATATACCATGAAAAATACTAGCGGATATTATTCTTATTATTACACATTACTTTCGGGTGTTCAACGTGTCTTTCTCTTTCAAAATTCTCTCAAAATCTTCCGTATTTAACGAAGCAAACCCGGCGGCCAGGTTTGTTTACAAATTGTCACAGTCGCTCGCTAGCGCAGAAGTTTTATGTCTCCGATGTGTGACATTATGTTGTCTTGACAACCGTGCAATATCGTAAACCATATTCAACGCTCATTCTCCATTGGGTAGAGTGACGTAATACACGTAGGATAAGCGATATGCGAACAATATTGCATCCTATCAAACCAAATGACTGAAACCTGCTAGAAGGGAATAGAACATGCTTTTATTCCATCGAAAAAGTGGCCTGTATGTATAATCATTAAATAATATTGGCTGGCGTTGAGTGGTATATCAGATATATTCCCTTCAGCTAGCATGATACTGAATGAGTTGAAGACGAGTAGCTGAATGGAATATATCTGATATACCACGAAAAATACTAGCGGATATTACTACTACTACTACTATTATTATTATTATTATCCATACACATTCCTTTCGGGTGTTCAACGCGTCTTTCTCTTTCAAAATTCTCTCAAAATCTTGTGTATTTAACAAAGCGAACCTGGCGGCCATGTTTGTTTACAAATTGTCCCAGTCGCTCGCTAGCATGGAAGTTTTAAGTCTCTGACATGTGACGTCATGTTGTCCTGACAACCATGCAATATCGTAACCCATATTCAACGCTCATTCTCCATTGGGTAGAGTGATGTAATGCACGTAGGATAAGCGATATGTGAACAATATTGCATGCTATCAAACCAAATGAATGAAACCCGCTAGAAAGGAATAGAACACGTTTTTATTCCATGCAGAAAGTGTCCTGTATGTGTAATCATAATGGATGCTGGATGCTGCTTCAGTCACGACCTGTTTGTTCGCTTGTTGATTTGGTTCATTTTCTTGATTGTTGTCAGCTGTCTGTTTGTACCTCTCATTAGTTTATTCCATTAAATCCCTCTTTGTTTCGCCGTCTTTGCTAGATCATGTCGAGTGTTTATGCCACATTACTCTGGTTTTCTGGATGTGCCTTATTTAACCCACTCTGCCTGTGTACCGAACTCCACCCTGTATAACGACTATGAGCTCACTGTAATAATAAAAAGAAAAAAAATAATGAAAATATCTTCAATATACTGCAGGAATATTTCTCTGTGTATGACTTATTATGAGATTGTTAGAAATATTTATCACACGGTGTTTTTCACAGGATAACTCTGAGAGTAGTGCAGCTCCAACTCACAGGGTTATATTAATGCACTCGCTCTAATTATTACTTGTTATTGTTTCTACAGTAACAGGTTATTCAAAGGGACTTGCATGGTGGATGTGCCAGACAATCTAAGGCTAACATTTATGGAAGGAGTCTCCAGTGGCAGGGCTTTTGTAAAGCTGTAACGTCTGAGATGGGAAAGTCTTCAGGGTCGAGGAGTTTACGCTTTGTGGTTTCTCTGAAACTGTATGAAACTGTAAGTAACGCAGTGATTGGGCTCCAGAACTGAGGGCTCAGGATTCAGCAGTAACACGGTGTTAACGAAGTGTGTGTTGATTGATGGACTGTCTGAATGAGAAGTGCTGCGTCACCTGTTCGTGTGCCCAGGTTCTCTCCGCTCCCTCTTTCAGGCAGCTGTCCAAACGGAGCTCTGTTCCTGTCGAGCCGTGTTTGGTGTCCATACACAACCCTGATGCTGCGTTGCGGATCTGCACACACACACACACACACACACACACACACACACACACACACACACACACACACAGAATGAGATGCAGGCTTTGTATATGCATCAGAATAATGAATAGATATATATTAGTCTGTTTATCTATATAACCTTTGTAGAAAACATCTATCTATCTATCTATCTATCTATCTATCTATCTATCTATCTATCTATCTATCTATCTATCTATCTATCTATCTATATCCATTCACCATCATCTACATATCTGTATGTTTCTAGCGAGCTTATTTTTTCCGTCTGTCTGTCATTAGCAAGCTATCTACATATCTTTATTTCTAGCTCTGTAGCTATTACATATGTTTCCTGCTAGTCTCTTTCTCTCTCTCTTAATATCCATCTATCCACAAGCTATCTACATATCTATATTTGTAGCTATATAGCTATTACATAGGTTTCTAGCTAGCTTATTTTTTCCATCCATCCATCCATCCATCCATCCATCCATCCATCCATCCATCCATCAGTAAGCTATCTATATACTGTATCTGTATTTCTAGCAATGTACAGTAACTATTACATGTTTCGAGCTTATCTCTCTCTCTCTCTCTCTCTCTCTCTATCTATCTGTAAATATAGATACAGTGCTGAGCGTAAATGAGTGCACCCCCTTTGAAAAGTAACATTTTAAACAATATCTCAATGAACACAAACAAATTTCCAAAATGTTGACGAGACAAAGTTTAATATAACATCTGTTTAACTTATAACGTGAAAGTAAGGTTAATAATATAAACTTAGATTACACATTTTTCAGTTTTACTCAAATTAGGGTGGTGCAAAAATGAGTACACCCCACAACAAAAACTACTACATCTAGTACTTTGTATGGCCTCCATGATTTTTAATGACAGCACCAAGTCTTCTAGGCATGGAATGAACAAGCTGGTGACATTTTGCAACGTCAATCTTTTTCCATTCTTCAACAACGACCTCTTTTAGTGACTGGATGCTGGATGGAGAGTGATGCTCAACTTGTCTCTTCAGAATTCCCCAAAGAAAATAATTTCTTTACACTACAAAGGTGAAGGCTACAAGAAGATCAGCAAAGCTTTACTTATCAGTCAGAATACTGTAGCAAAAGTGGTACAAAAATTTAAGAAAGATGGAACTGCGACCATCTCACAGAGACGTCCAGGTCGTCCACGGAAGTTAACACCTCGACAGGAGCGTCTTCTGATGAGAAGGGTTGAAGAAAATCGGCATGCAAGTTCACTGCAGTTATCTAAAGAAGTAGAAAGCCAAACTGGGGTGACTATTTCCCGTGACACAATACGGCGTACACTGCAGAGGAATGGCATGCATGGATGCCGTCCACGAAAGAAGCCTCTCCTAAAGCCCAGGCACAAAAAAGCCCGCCTAGAGTTTGCCAGGGCCCATGCTGACAAAGATGAAGACTACTGGGACTCTATACTCTGGAGTGATGAGACCAAGATAAATGTTTTTGGAACTGATGGCTTCAAAACTGTACGGTGTCGCAAAGGTGAGGAATACAAAGAAAAATGCCTGGTGCCTACAGTGAAACATGGTGGTGGCAGCGTCCTTATGTGGGGCTGCATGAGTGCTGCTGGTGTCGGGGAGCTGCATTTCATTGATGGCATCATGAATTCACAGATGTATTGCTCTATACTGAAAGAGAAGATGCTACCATCACTCCGTGCCCTTGGTCGTCGTGCACTTTTCCAACATGACAATGATCCTAAACACACATCTAAGGCCACTGTTGGATTTCTGAAGAAGAACAGGGTGAAAGTGATTCAGTGGCCAAGTATGTCTCCTGATCTGAACCCAATCGAACACCTATGGGGAATTCTGAAGAGACAAGTTGAGCATCACTCTCCATCCAGCATCCAGTCACTAAAAGAGGTCGTTGTTGAAGAATGGAAAAAGATTGATGTTGCAAAATGTCGCCAACTTGTTCATTCCATGCCTAGAAGACTTGGTGCTGTCATTAAAAATCATGGAGGCCATACAAAGTACTAGATGTAGTAGTTTTTGTTGTAGGGTGTACTCATTTTTGCACCACCCTAATTTGAGTAAAACTGAAAATGTGTAATCTAAGTTTATATTATTAACCTTACTTTCACGTTATAAGTTAAACAGATGTTATATTAAACTTTGTCTCGTCAACATTTTGGAAATTGTTTGTGTTCATTGAGATATTGTTTAAAATGTTACTTTTCAAAGGGGGTGCACTCATTTACGCTCAGCACTGCATCTTTGCTTGTAGCTATATAACTATTGCATGTTTTTAGCGAGCTTGTTTTTTCCATCCATCCATCCATCCATCCATCCATCCATCCATCCATCCATCAGTAATCTATTTATATACTGTATCTGTCTTTCTAGCTATGTAGCTATTACATGTTTCTAGCTAGCTTCTCTCTCTCTCTCTCTCTCTCTCTCTCTCTCTCTCTCTCACAATCCATCCATCCATCCATCCATCCATCCATCCATCCATCTATAAGCTATCTACATATCTGTATTTGTAACTATATAGCTATTACATGTTTCTAGCTGGCCTATCTACCCATCTGTCCATCCATCTATCCATCCACTCATCTATGTAGCTATTACTTATTTCTAGCTAGTTTATCTCTCTCTCTCTCTCTCTCTCTCTCTCTCTCTCTCTCTCTCTCCCTCTATCTATCTATATTTGTTAATATAGATATCTGTGTTTGTAGCTATATAGCTATTACGTATGTTTTAGCGAGCTTGTTTTTTCCATCCACCCATCAGCAAACTATCTATATACTGTATCTGTATTTCTAGCTATGTAGCTATTACATGTTTCTATCTATCTATCTATCTATCTATCTATCTATCTATCTATCTATCTATCTATCTATCTATCTATCAAACCAGATTTCTAGATGACTTCCATCCATCCATCCATCCATCCTATACACACACACTCCTTTTATGTACTGTATATGTGTGAGAGAAAGAAGGATGCAATCAGAAGAATTTAAACAAATCCATCCTCAGATCTGTCTGCGCTGTATTTGCACGATAAATAACTCGAGTTGGATGAGTGCTATCCCCCCCCCCCCCCCCCCCCCCGCTGCCCCCCATCCTCACCATATGGATCTACAATCTTTAACGCAGACTGATGAACACTCACTGTAATGAACATATGAGCTCTACAGCCCAGTGCTCAGTGTGAAAAAGTCTAAATTGGACTAATTCATTCAAGCCGATTGTTAAGCACGCTAATCAACTGCGTTTGTGTGGTGGCCTGGGAAAAGCCTTCACAGCATCACATTTGGTAAGTTTTTATTCTGAAAACGTACAAATCTCACTCGGGGTACATTTACAGCATTCTTCCATTATTTGATATTTTAACAGCTGCCTTCTGATTACAAACTGAATCGATTATTGATTAGTTTTACATCTTTATGTCGGGTATACTGCTGTTTGTTCAACTGGTTTCAGAGATGTTTGGAAGAAGAAAGTCGAGGTATTTCTTCATTTTTAAGGTGTTAAAGGGCATATCTCGGGTATATTTAGGAGCAAGATCAATGTAATCCTCTTATTTTATATTAAACTTTGGTCAATTATCTGTCACATTTTGCATTTTGTGCAATTTTTTTTTTACCTTGCGTAATACCAGAAAAATTCAGTTGAAATCAAGGCATTTGAGGCGAATTGGTCCGCCTCTGAAAAAAATCAGCATTTGGATTTGCCAGGAAACATTGATTTTCGTGACGTCGCGTGCGGGACGCCTCCTTCTGAATCCTACGTCAGCGCTGGTTTGTTTATGAGAAAACGACCTGGTGGCTTTCTGCAAATTTCTTCAACGTTATCACGTAATTATTAAAATGGTTAACAGATGTATCGTACGAGGGTGTAGCAACACCAATCTTGATGGGATTAGTACTCATCGTTTTCCAAAAGACCGGACAATGAAAGAGAAATGGAAGCGCTTCGTGTGAGGCTCCCGGAAAAATCCGAGGACCAAGCAGAGCCGAGAAAAAGACCAAGAAAATCGGCAATTCACAAGTTGACTGTTGCCAGGGTAAGAAATAAGAGAGACTATACTCTAAATTAGGTGTTCCTGTGTCCGTGTGGTACACGAATGTTATTTATTGACACGCACGAAAGTAAACAACACGAACGCGCTGGGCGATAATACACTTACTTCACATGTATCAAGGGATATACGGCGTGTCAGGGCTTGAGATCTTGGGACCTGTCAAACACATTAAATACTGCAAATATACAACCCTGCTTAGCCGATTCCATGTGTGCAGCTTATGAAATCTTTCTCCTACAGGAGCCAGTACTCTTCTAAATGAAGACATATATAAATATATAATAGTCTCATCTCATTATCTGTAGCCGCTTTATCCTGTTCTACAGGGTCGCAGGCAAGCTGGAGCCTATCCCAGCTGACTACGGGCGAAAGGCGGGGTACACCCTGGACAAGTCGCCAGGTCATCACAGGGCTGACACATAGACACAGACAACCATTCACACTCACATTCACACCTACGCTCAATTTAGAGTCACCAGTTAACCTAACCTGCATGTCTTTGGACTGTGGGGGAAACCGGAGCACCCGGAGGAAACCCACGCGGACACGGGGAGAACATGCAAACTCTGCACAGAAAGGCCCTCGCCGGCCACGGGGCTCGAACCCAGACCTTCTTGCTGTGAGGCGACAGCGCTAACCACTACACCACCATGCCGCCCCCCATCGAGTACCTATTTTTTTTCCCACGATATCTTCCTTCATATTCATCATAAGTGCTACCAGGCGAGGTTTGTTTTGCCTGGCAACACTTGATGTGTTGTGCTGCTGCCACATGACTGGCTGATTGGATCGTTGCACGAGTGAGCATGAAAGTTCACAGGTATTCCTACTAAAGTGACTAAGTAAATATGTCTTCTTCTTCGCACTGGCGTATGCAGGAGGCGGTGAGAGAAGGCCGTCTAGGACACTCCTTGGGGACGTCGTGGCTCAGGTGGCTAAGGCGCCATACCATAAATCCGGGGACCCGGGTTCGATTCCAACCTGAGGTCGTTTCCTGATCCCTCCCCATCTCTCTCTCCCACCCACTCATTTCCTGTCCTGTTCAATAAAGGTGAAAAAAGCCCAAAAAAATATCTTTAAAAAATAAATAAAGGTTCTCCGTATCTCCTTTAAGTAATGAAGTTGGGTACTTTGTCCACCTCTGGAAAAGCACAAACATTACACAGGACGTGGACGACGTTCAATAAGAGATAAGATTATTTACGATATATTGACTAGCGCAGTGGTGGACATGGGTTTGGTTGCTGGAACGTGGGTCAGCGAGTTTGTAGTTGTGGTCTGAGAGAGACGGAGAACAAAATCCTTGTGGGATTTTGGGTAATGCGGTAGAATTTGTTCTTCACTCCATATTCCTCAGTCAAATGTTTGAACGAATGAAGACTCCTTGAAGCGACACAGTGTGTGATAGAACTGCGACAGGTCCACACCTGACAGAACCCAGGAACACACATCACTCATCAGAAATGGAAACATCTGGATAAAATACGAACGGGGGGGGGGGAAAAAAAAGACTCTGAGTCATTTAAATCACGACTCACGGTGAATCACACTGCAGTAGCCCTCAGTCATTACCCTGAGGGTGAGTGTGCACTTTCCCCATCATTTCCTTTTCCTATTTTCACGCCTTTTTGATCGTCTTTCTCATTTGCTTAATTCTTGTTAAGACATTCTGGTGCACTGGTCAGGGGAGAAGAAGAGCTCAATAATGAATGAACACTAGAGCTGCTACCCACACACACACACACACACACACACACAGACACACACACACTGGGCAGACAGCCATGAGGGAAGCAGAGCTCAGAGAAAAGTTATTCACACTTCAAACCTGAGACTTTATCTGCACACTTTAGCTTCACGTTTGTACTTTCTGTCACTCAAACCAGAATTCATGCAGTAAAAATTCAATTCGAATTCAAATTTATGTTTTATCGTATGGCGGTGTGTTGCTGCCACGCCAGGAGGAAAACAACAACAACAACAACAACAAAGAATGGATCAGTATCACGTTATAACATGAAAAGTGTATTATATGATAACAAAATGTTGCATATTTTAAGAAGATATTTTCACGTTATTACAATATACAACTGCAGGGGTGTGGTCAGGCCTCAGTGTGTGAACGGAGGGCGGGGCCAGGGAAGATGAGTGGCAAAGTAAGCACACCTGTTGTCAACTGATGTTGTGTGCGTGCATCAGAAAGTGATGGCAATTAAAGGAGAACTGAAGGCAAATTTTTTATTCTCAAAATTCTATTTCTCATTTTATTAAATTTCGGAATGCATTTTTGGTCGCTATTTTGTCGCTGCTGTAGCAAGTTGTGAGTGTTTGAAATATGCTCTGTAATATATCGGTCCGTATGTCAGAGCAACGGCTGTAAACGAGATTCGTTGAGACCTGTGCGAGACATCGTAGGACGGAAGTAAAACGTACAGCGGAAATCAAAGTCATCTGAGTCAAAAGACACGCAGGTCCTCTTTCGAACGCTGGCGTAATCAAGCCGGAAGTTTTCCCTGCGTCCGAAATCGCTCCCTACTCACTATATAGTGCGGAAGCCATTTTGTAGTGCTGTCCGAAACCTTAGTGAGGATTATGTGGCAAATGCGCTCAGTATAAAATGTATTTATCACAAACGTACATGCACGTATTTATTATTTAGAAAACCCACCAGCCGCCTGATCTGGCACGTTTTAATTGTGCGACAGTAATGACGCAAATACCAGCATGACGGACTCGTCCTTATCCTGTCGTCTTTCCAACTCTTCTCTACTCCACGTTGGTTCAAAGTCGTATGGAATAATCTCATCACTGATGAAGCTGGCAAATCTCGAAATTAATCTAAACTGGAATGATATGGTGATTCGACCGCTGTGTCAACAGTTTTCAAAATGGCGGCGCTGACACTTCACGTTTCAAGTCTCGTGAAGATCACGCGGATAAGCGACGCCTGCCGTGGACCAAACGAACTACATTCAACATGGCTAAAAACCGAAAAGGCCGATAAGTGTAATATAATACGCCAATACGAGTCACGATATAAGGTTAATAAAACCGAAAACATAATTTAATGACATGTTCATTAAGAAACAAAGCAAGTTTAAAACTGACTTCAGTTCCCCTTTAAGCTGAAAAGCTCGCGAGAAAAAATAAAAGTGACTGTGTTTAACGTCATTACCTGCCTGTCTGTGCTTCAGTGTTCCACCCACACTCAGGGACTTACAACAACATCATTATCACGTTATAACAAGAAGCTTTTTTTTTATAACAATATACGATTTATCTTCTATAAGGAGATAAGTTAGTCTCGGGTAGAGATAATAATCCGTATTCCTCGGTTTATCCGTTGTCTACACGTCATTTCATCATTCAAACATGTTTCACCTGATAAACTAATAATATAAATCATTTATTACGTTATAACAAGATAAATATTATATTGTTATAACAAGAAAATGTCATAGGTTTAGATAGACAGATAGAAGCCTTGTAGTACTCAAGTCCAGGACTCATGCCCTGATTTTAAGGACTCGTGACTTGACTTGGACTTGAGCATTAACTGCATTTAGGGTGTTTTCACACCTGGTCCCCTTTAAAGGAACCAGACTCAGTCCTCTTTAAGTGGACCAAAAAGTGGACCAACAGAAAAAGAACTCAGTTCTTTTTGTGTTCACACTGTGAATTTATTACAAAGAGGACTGGGTTCTCTTTCTGGTCCAGTTAAGCTTTGATGGGGCCTCAGTCCTCTTTCTGTTCACACCAGGTCCTCTAGAGCCCTCAGACCCCCAGTGCACGGAATTCTGGGTAATTTTCTCTTGAATCAAAATGTCTGCTGCCATGCTTGCCCTGCTGTATTCTTTGATCAAAATAGTGCGGATTAAGGAAAATAAATTTATTATATTTTATATATGAGTGATTCCACGCTTATGGGTACTGAAATGGGGACATGAACTTATTCACCTAAAACCATTTCTTTTTTTACCATCAGGTCACAAAACATGTAATCTTTAATGAATGATATGTTAAAAGATAACTTTAATTTTCTGAGATGTAATAAAAACATATTTATATGCCAAAGTCAAGCCTATGAGTTCCAAAATGATGTCTGTTACATTACTTCTGTTACGATTGTCCATCTCGCGTCTGTTACAAATTAATTACAATCTAGATAGATAGATAGATAGATAGATAGATAGATAGATAGATAGATAGATAGATAGATTTACTTTATTGATCCCAAGGTGGGAAATTGTTTGTCATTCGTATGTCGTAATAACATGAAAATATCTTGTTATAACATGTTATATCTTGGTATAACATGAAAAATCATTTGTTATAACAGCAAACATTACATGCTATAACATGATAATGACCCATTTTTCTTTTTTCTGGTGAGAAGGCAATAAACTATTTTATTTTTTTCACGGTCCGGTTTCCATCAAATCCTGTGCTCTGATTGGCTGGCAAGCGGGTCCGTATCCTACGGTACGGACCCCAGTTACGGACCCTGGTTACAGACCTCTGGCGATTCGCTCGTTCACAACAACAACAAATACAGTAGCAATTTTTGTCAACGTTTATCTTTTTTTATAAGATTTATTTATAAGATTTTTATCAAAAATCTTATAAATGTTTGCCAGCATTTCTCAGGAGAATAGCATTAATTTTACAGCATGGATAGCGATAACGACAGTGTTCACAGCGAAAGCGAGTTTTACTACCCTGAGGAAGAAGAAATAAAAGAAAACATTTCAGGAGAAAGCTAAAAACCTGTAACTTGCTAACGCTGAGCAAAAACATGGCTGAATCCTGAATGACTCAATTTTGTATAAATAGGGAACTACATAGGCGGCAAAATGTAGTTGTTTTCCTGCCATGGAAGTGCACTTGTATACCGAGGAGGAAGCCATTTGCATTACAGCCGTGAATGAGGATTCAAAATGGCGGCTCGGCTCGGTTTTCCCTTTCGGGCGCTCTCGTTTTCTGTTAGAATTTGGTAAAGAAAAAAATTAATATATTATTTACCAGCTTAAGGTCGGTCCGTATGGTGAAATACCGTGACCTCGGCCTTGAATACTGACCTCGGCCCAGAGGGCCTCGCTCAGTACTTTCAAGACCTCGGTCACGGTATTTCACCATACGGACCTCCCAACTGGTAAATTATATATATATGTATTATGGAGTCCCTGATAGTGTTTTTGGCAAAAACAAAACAAAAAAAAAAACAGAACAAACAAACAAAAAAAATCCCCAAAACAGACATACTAAAAAAAAAAAAAATTTATGAAAATGAAAAATTATGTCATTGTCAAAATAAATGTCGTTTTCCTGAGATTGTTTTTTGTTCTTGAAGAAAATGTGAAAGAAAGTGGTGCGCACAACAGTAAGTGTTGCACGTGATAATTACCTAAAAAATTATGTGTCCTTTTCTTTTGAAACAAACAAACAAACAAACAAACAAACAAACAAACAAACAAACAAACAAACCCCTCGTACAACATGAAAACTTGTGTACGGTATATGTGAGTTTTTTTCTTTTTTAAGAAAACAGGAAAGTAACTGGTGTGCACATGATATCATTACATCATGATTTTCTTTAAGAAAAAAAAGGACGGAAAATGCAATATCATCATGCACATGCAATAATTTTCTGTTTGTACAATCTTTTCACCAAGATCCCTTCAGGAGATCACATTCCACAGCCTGCTGTACAATTCGTACGAGATAATTGATGAAATTTTGAACCGATTTAACATTTCTCTGACCGGTTTTGTCAGGAACGCCATGTGTACTGTATATGTACAGTATTAAACTCCAACGCTCTGGCGTTTGACTGGAGTCTTGAATCATTTTGTGCAACGTTTTCCTTCAGCAGCTGAAATCCTGAGCAAAATGAACAGCTCCGTGTATAAAAAAAAAACACATTTATAATATGAGTTTTCTGTGTGCAGGTGCGCTGTGTTCTTCTCGAGTAAAAACGACCCCAGCGATAATAACGGCTGCTTCAGTAATTAGTCATGGCTTTGTTTCGTGTGCTTTTGCCTCTTGTGGGTGAAAATGGGTTTTGATAAACTTGCGCTGTGTGTGTAATGTGTTGCTGGAGAGTTTTGAGCGAGACGATGCGTGACTCACTCGCTCCGTTCGTTCATTTCTTCGTCAGTCATTTAATAATTTGTTGAATATTTAATATTTCATATTCAGCAAACTGAGTTCAACATTTATTGAAGACAAATTTACTGTAGGCCTATTCCTTAACACCGCAGCGTCGTTTTAAACCCCACACCCAACTTTCCGACATTCGCTTCAGATGTGTGCATGAGGCCATGTGGTACAACACGTTTACGCACTGATCAGCGTGATGAACGAAGCGAAGTGTACTGGTGCTATCCCCTGAGTGCAAATGCTGCAGGAATGACTCTGTTCCTGAATCAAATTAAAGCGAATCGATGATTCGAAAATCATGATTTAATATGATTTTGGCGCAGCTGTAGTTCGCCCAGTGGATACTTCATCCTTGGAACAAACAGCTAACAAGTCTATTTCGGAATCATTTTAATTTTCACACTCTTCTCTGCGCTGGTGTGTCACAGATGCTACTGAATCAAATACTGTTCAAATGAATCAGCTCATGAATCATTTGCAAGGGGATTTACACAAGAAACGTGGTGATCATAAAAATCCAGTTAGGTACTAAAAAGTTTTCTATCCTATCTTTTGCACCCAAGTTTGTAATTAACAATTATTCACTGAGCCTGTGGAGGGTAATTGTTTTCGTATAAATACACAGGTGATTATTTTTTAAAAATCAGATTATTTCAACTTCAAAAGCGACACGCAAATGTAATAACTTTGCGGCGCAGACTTGCGTCACTTATCTACGCCGAGTCACATAAAACACTTCGTTTTGAAATCGATAAAATAAATCACAACCCCACCTTCCTTTGAATACTTTTAGACCAAACTTTGTAGCATCTTCAGTGCTTTTAGGAACAGCGTTTTCTTTCATCATGTGTAATTCTTCCTCACTTACAGTGACGAAGCGATCGCACGCCATTTTGCCGAGTCGCTCGAGATGATTATCAAGAAAGTCTGAATTTCTCGACCAATCAGTGCATGATTTTTGATAATCACCTCCATATTTATACTAAATTTACGTATCGGTAAATTTAAGCGCTGACGTAAACCTTGATTCATCTGCTTCAAATCGTATATCCAGTGGTGAGTTCCTGCGATTTTATACACAGATTATCGCTAAGTTGAAATGTCATTTATTTATTTCAATTACGTGCACGAACAAATATTTTACTGACTTAAGTGAAAGCAATCCATAACAAATCTATAAACTCGTACAAATAAACGAAGCATTCAAGTAAGACAAAAGTAATGGCACCCTGTAAATGAGGAACAGTTACTCTGCGTCTCCATGAACCTGCTTCATGCACAATTTAAAACTGCAACCTAAAACCTTGGTCTTGAACACCAAGAAGACCACTGTGGACTTCAGGACCTTCAAAAAGACAGCACCCAGCCCAGGAACCATCAGAGCAGAGGCTGTGGAGAGAGTCTCCAGCTTGGGCGTGACCATCACCTCTCCTGGACTGATAACACCTCAGTGGTAGTAGGCAAAGCACAACAACGACTCTACTTTCTGAGGAGATTAAGGAGAGTCAACCTCCCTCAGAAGCTGCTGGTCAATTTCTATATGTGCACCATAGAAAGTACTGTATATTAACAAACTGTATGACCGTCTGGTACAGCAGCTGCACCAAAGCTGCCAGAAAAGCCCTACAGCATGTTGTGAGAACAGTGCAGGACATTGTTGGCACAGAGTTGCCATCTCTGGATCTGCTACACAACACTCGCTGTGTCAGAAGGGCCAAACATATTATTAAGGACGTCACTCACCCCGCACATCACTTGTTTAAGCTCCTCCCATCAGGCAGGCGCTTCGGATCTACACGCACATACACCAACAGACTTAAAAACAGTTTCCTTTCAACTGCAATAAACTTATTGAACTCTGATATTTCCACAGTCTGAGACAGGACATGTGAAATACATTGTTTTTCGATTCAATCCACAATCTGTACATATTGCTTGATTTCCATATCGTTTCTGTTAGGGCGGCACGGTGGTGTAGTGGTTAGCACGGCCGCCTCACAGCAAGAAGGTTCCGGGTTCGAGCCCAGCAGCTGGCAAGGGCCTTTCTGTACGGAGTTTGCATGTTCTCCCCATGTCTGCGTGGGTTTCCTCCGGGTGCTCCGGTTTCCCCCACAGTCCAAAGACATGCAGTTAGGTTAACGTGGGGCGGCCTTGGGCTGAGGTGCCCTTGAGCCAGGTACCTGACCCCTGACTGCTCCCCGGGTGCTCTGGTGTGGCTGCCCACTGCTCTGAGTGTGTGTGTTCACTGCTTCAGATGGGTTAAATGCAGAGGATGAATATCACTGTGCTTGAAGTGTGCATGTGACAAATAAAGGTTTCTTCGAAGTGTATTTATGTTCATTTTGTATATCTCATCTCATTATCACTAACCGCTTTATCCTGTTCTACAGGGTCGCAGGCGAGCTGAAGCCTATCCCAGCTGACTACGGGCGAAAGGCGGGGTACACCCTGGACAAGTCGCCAGGTCATCACAGGGCTGACACAGACACAGACAACCATTCACACTCACATTCACACCTACGGTCAATTTAGAGTCACCAGTTAACCTAACCTGCATGTCTTTGGACTGTGGGGGAAACCGGAGCACCCGGAGGAAACCCACGCGGACACGGGGAGAACATGCAAACTCTACACAGAAAGGCCCTTGCCGGCCACGGGGCTCGAACCCGGACCTTCTTGCTGTGAGGCGACAGCGCTAACCACTACACCACCGTGCCGCCCCATATTATATTATATTATGTTATATTATATTATATTATCTCATCTCATTATCTCTAGCCGCTTTATCCTTCTACAGGGTCGCAGGCAAGCTGGAGCCTATCCCAGCTGACTATGGGCGAAAGTCGGGGTACACCCTGGACAAGTCGCCAGGTCATCACAGGGCCGACACATAGACACAGACAACCATTCACACTCACATTCACACCTACGGTCAATTTAGAGTCACCAGTTAACCTAACCTGCATGTCTTTGGACTGTGGGGGAAACCGGAGCACCCGGAGGAAACCCACGCGGACACGGGGAGAACATGCAAACTCTACACAGAAAGGCCCTTGCCGGCCACGGGGCTCGAACCCGGACCTTCTTGCTGTGAGGCGACAGCGCTAACCACTACACCACCGTGCCGCCCCATATTATATTATATTATGTTATATTATATTATATTATCTCATCTCATTATCTCTAGCCGCTTTATCCTTCTACAGGGTCGCAGGCAAGCTGGAGCCTATCCCAGCTGACTATGGGCGAAAGTCGGGGTACACCCTGGACAAGTCGCCAGGTCATCACAGGGCTGACACATAGACACAGACAACCATTCACACTCACATTCACACCTACGGTCAATTTAGAGTCACCAGTTAACCTAACCTGCATGTCTTTGGACTGTGGGGGAAACCGGAGCACCCGGAGGAAACCCACGCGGACACGGGGAGAACATACAAACTCCGCACAGAAAGGCCCTCGCCGGCCACGGGGCTTGAACCCAGGACCTTCTTGCTGTGAGGCGACAGCGCTAACCACTACACCACCGTGCCGCCATATTATATTTATTTATTTATCACCTTTCTTAGCTCTCAGGTATTTGCTAAGTTGTTTTTTTTTGTCTTAATATTTTGCACCTTAACTTTTTGCACCTTTGGAACCAGCACAAAAGAAATTTCATTGTGCCTTAACAATGACAACTTGAACTTGAAATCTGAGTAACTGAAACACATGAATTTAAAAAAAAACCTCAAATATCGTAAAAGTTTTCACGCTTGCATGAGCATACTTGCCAACTTTTCAAAATTCTCATGGGGGAGAAAAGTGCGTGAACGACATTTTCAACTAGACGAGGGTCTGATGCGCGGTTGAAACGATAAAACCAGTGGATCCCAATTAATTGCAAACCATTTGAAATTTATACAATTAAAGAGTTTTTGAATTGTTGATTTTGTTCTATCAATTACTCTAGGTTAAGGGATTCATGTATCAGGCATGAGAGAGCTCAGAGTGAAAAATCTGAAATAATACTCGTCTTGAATTTTAATATAATAACAATGAAAGAGAAGTCTTAAATCAGATTTTTAGCTGAAAAGTCTCCTGCCTGAATATTGTATCCATACAGAGACCCACAGAAAATAACACAAGCGATGCTGTAGAAGAATGTTTATCATTTCTTAAAATAGTCACAGTGAATGAAAGTATTATTGGATTGCATCAAATGTGTTTTCCTTCTGTAAGCTCATGTAAAAATACAGAGAACTAATATCATATATAAATTAAATTTTAATATGATTTAACCAAAATAGTAACAACTCAATTAAATAAATACTGCACTGTCTTAGTACGACTAAAATGCATCTCTCTCACTAAACACTTTCCAACAGAATTTTTAAAAAGCGCTAGAAATCCGATCGGAACGCAGCAAAGGAATTTGCTCAATTGCAAACTTTGACTGAACGTTTTCAAACAAAATGTAAAAATGGCGCTATAAATACTACCATACTATCAAAATATACTCCACAAAGAAATTCACTCGAATGCAAAATTTTAGTCCGACCAAAATACACTCACTCGTAATCTTTCACTTAAAACCTCAAAACTCGATCAAAATCCATCACTTTCCAGATAATTCACTTGTAAACTTTCACTTAAAACTTTCAAACATAAATCCAAAATAGCACGAAGACACGACCGCACTATTCAAATACACTCACCAAACACATTCTCTGTCATGCAAAATTTCACTAAACACTTTAGAAGTTGTACAGTTTGTTTCTGAAATGGTATGGAAGACCAGTTTAATTTCACACTCAAATGTCCATTATATTCTGATTTAAGGTATCTTTACCTTAAAATGTGTAACTGGCTGGTCGAACATTTGCTTATCCATGGAAATTCATTCTGCCATGCAACCTGGTATTTGCATCCATGTTTTTGCCGTGTGGGATTGGGTTTAGTGGCCATGATGAATGACTGCTTGTAAAAAATGTCGGACAGCCTGGGTGAATCCTACGTTACGGAAGTGACTGTCGTTCTGTTCGCTGATTGGTTAAAAATCAGTTGACGTCAGCAGTGTTTCTCATACGATTCTGATTGGACATAATCGGGAGTATTTTTAACTTGGCGGTAGGGATTTCCCAAAACCGGGAGATTATCCAGTTTTTACGATTGGGAGGTGGGAGACGGAGGCTAAAATCGGGAGCCTCCCGCCGAAATCGGGAGGGTTGGCAAGTATGCATGAGGTGGCTTTTCAGACGATTGGATAAAGTGAGATTTCACAAAACTGAAATGGAAACGCATTTTTTGACTTTAGGTCACATTACATGAAAAGCAAATGGAAATGCTACATTTCTGAAAAAAAAAAACAGCGATCCGTATGAGCAATCATGAGAGGACTAGATAGAACTCGACGCCAATGGCATCGATGGGGAGGCCTCCGCCTGGTAGACTACACGCCTTATTAAGTTGTGATTTGGGGATGGACATTTGACCTCACAGTAATCTTGACCTGTGACCTTTTAACCTCAAAATCTACCCAGTTCATGTTTGTCCCAAAGTGCACAAATGGTGAAAGTTTAGGGAAATTCCTTTCATTAGTCTTTGAGATATGGTGTTCACAAAGTGTGGGGATGGACATTTGACCTCACAGTAATCTTGACCTGTGACCTTTTAACCTCAAAATCTACAACCCCAATTCCAAAAAAAGTTTGGGACAAAGTACAAATTGTAAATAAAAATGGAATGCAATAATTTACAAATCTCAAAAACTGATATTGTATTCACAATAGAACATAGACAACATATCAAATGTCGAAAGTGAGACATTTTGAAATTTCATGCCAAATATTGGCTCATTTGAAATTTCATGACAGCAACACATCTCAAAAAAGTTGGGACAGGGGCAATAAGAGGCTGGAAAAGTTAAAGGTACAAAAAAGGAACAGCTGGAGGACCAAATTGGAAATCACAAAATGGGCTCAGGAATATTTCAAGAGAACATTATCTGTGAACACAATTCACCGTGCCATCCGCCGTTGCCAGCTAAAACTCTATAGTTCAAAGAAGAAGCCATATCTAAACATGATCCAGAAGCGCAGACGTCTTCTCTGGGCCAAGGCTCATTTAAAATGGACTGTGGCAAAGTGGAAAACTGTTCTGTGGTCAGACGAATCAAAATTTGAAGTTCTTTATGGAAATCAGGGACGCCGTGTCATTCGGACTAAAGAGGAGAAGGACGACCCGAGTTGTTATCAGTGCTCAGTTCAGAAGCCTGCATCTCTGATGGTATGGGGTTGCATTAGTGCGTGTGGCATGGGCAGCTTACACATCTAGAAAGACACCATCAATGCTGAAAGGTATATCCAGGTTCTAGAGCAACATATGCTCCCATCCAGACGACGTCCCTTTCAGGGAAGACCTTGCATTTTCCAACGTGACAATGCCAAACCACATACTGCATCAATTACAGCATCATGGCTGCGTAGAAGAAGGGTCCGGGTACTGAACTGGCCAGCCTGCAGTCCAGATCTTTCACCCATAGAAAACATTTGGCGCATCATAAAACGGAAGATACGACAAAATAGACCTAAGACAGTTGAGCAACTAGAATCCTACATTAGACAAGAATGGGTTAACATTCCTATCCCTAAACTTGAGCATCTTGTCTCCTCAGTCCCCAGACGTTTACAGACTGTTGTAAAGAGAAAAGGGGATGTCTCACAGTGGGAAACATGGCCTTGTCCCAACTTTTTTGAGATGTGTTGTTGTCATGAAATTTAAAATCACCTAATTTTTCTCTTTAAATGATACATTTTCTCAGTTTAAACATTTGATATGTCATCTATGTTCTATTCTGAATAAAATATGGACGTTTGAAACTTCCACATCATTGCATTCCGTTTTTATTTACAATTTGTACTTTGTCCCAACTTTTTTGGAATCGGGGTTGTAATCAGTTCATGTTTGTCCCAAAGCGCACAAATGGTGAAAGTTTGGTGAAATTCCTTTCGTTAGCCTTTGAGATATCGTGTTCACAAGGTTTTGGGATGGACAGATGCACGCATGGATGGACGCACGGACAGATGGACAACCCGAAAACATAATGCCTCCTGCACCTTAAAGGAACAGTCCACCGTACTTCCATAATGAAATATGCTCTTATCTGAATTGAGACGAGCTGCTCCGTACCTATCCGAGCTTTGCGTAACCTCCCAGTCAGTCAGACGCAGTCAGACGCGCTGTCACTCCTGTTAGCAATGTAGCTAGGCTCAGCATGGCCAATGGTATTTTTTGTGGCTGTAGTTAGATGCGACCAAACTCTTCCGCGTTTTTCCTGTTTACATAGGTTTATATGAGCAGTGATATGAAACAAGTTCAGTTACACAAATTGAAACGTGGCGATTTTCTATGCTATGGAAAGTCCGCACTATAATGACAGGCGTACTAACACCTTCTGCGCGCTTCGGCAGCGCATTGATACGGAGCTCAGATATCAATGCGCTGCTGAAGCGCGCAGAAGGTGTTAGTACGCCTGTCATTATAGTGCGGACTTTCCATAGCATAGAAAATGGCTACGTTTCAATTTGTGTAACTGAACTTTTTTCATATCACTGCTCATATAAACCTATGTAAACAGGAAAAACGCGGAAGAGTTTGGTCGCATCTAACTACATCCCCCAAAAATACCATTGGCCATACTGAGCCTAGCTACATTGCTAACAGGAGTGACAGCGCGTCTGACTGCGTCTGACTGACTGGGAGGTCGCGCAAAGCTCGGAGAGGTACGGAGCAGCTCGTCTCAATTCAGATAAGAGCATATTTCATTATGGAAGTACGGTGGACTGTTCCTTTAAGGTGGCGGAGGCATAAAAAACCCAGCTTTAATCGCATGACATCAGTTAATGGAAACACAGAACATTCACGATTGTATTTAGTCAAAAATTTTAAAACATCGCTTCTATTTTGCACGAAACTGAATAAGGAACCTGTTTAGTGCGTGTCTGTGTTCGCTTCAGTGGCTGAGCTGCATTACTGGAAGATTTAATGCTTTCGATTTTAGGAGGCGCTCTTTCACTATTTAGTCGTCATTTTGTCGTTTTCAGCTCTCTGTGAACTTTGGCTGTTATGGAGTTTTGTGGGCGTAACAATAAATGCCATTCTGCTGTGCTGGAAATTTCATCCGGGTTTTTTTGTTTGTTTTTTGATTGCCATTCATTGGATTATCTCACACACGCATACACACGAGTACAAAGAACATCACCTTTACCAAACCTTTGTTTATTTTTTAGTTTGATTTATCTGGGGAAAAAAAACCCCAAACATTTACACACAACTTGTGAACTGATGATTAGTAGCTTGTTTTGCTTGTTAGCTACATTAGCCTCATAGCTCCAGTGCATAGCTAAAAGTTCAGACACTCAACATGTCTGATCGAGTACATGTGGATCAAGTGGAAAGGTGTGTAAATTTCATTCTTAGGTCTCATTACAGCTCGCGATGAGTTTAATTTGTGAATGCTTGCCGATGAAAAATTGGTAGCATGGCCACCAATGATGCAATGCACAGCAAATGTTCTCTGAGTTTCACATGTTGTTTTTTTGTTGTGTCTCTGCCTCACGAGTGGCCAAAAACATCATGAAAAATGTCAGCGGATGCACTGAAATTTGGTGGCGACATTTTCATCAGCAAACTAAGCAGCGAAAACTCACAGATGGGCTTGGGAATACTTCCCAAAGCTTGGGGAACCTTCTTCGAGCCTGTGTCTCGAACCCATGTCCTTGATGCTCACGAGAGCCTCATCAACACAGCGGCTTGGCATAGTCTAACCTTCCCCGAGACCTAAAAAGGGCATTTGCATTTGTAGATCCTTCAGACCCAGTCATTATGGGAAACACTTGATGCTGATTTGAGCGCGATCAGTACGCGGATATAAGGGCGCTGTTTTCACAGAGACTTTGCAAAGTATTCTGTCAGGTATGCGGCGGGAGACGTATCTAAGCACAGGAAGGGTGTTTATTAGCAGGCGTGGTATTTACAAAAACAAAACATGAGGCAAGGTCAGAGGAACAAAACACAGATGAAAGCAGAAACCAGAATCATAAAGCAGTGTATTTAATCAGAGCCATAAACATGGCTAGAAACAAACGTGACTGTGATAATGATAATACTTCGCAAAGTCTCTGTGTAAATGGTACAGGGCCCAATTACCTCTCTGATATGTTGCAGCGGCCTAACCCAATCAGATCTACCAGATCGCAACAGAAAAATTTACTATTAAAATCAGTTGTTAAAACAAAGTGTGGTGAAGCAGCTTTTAGCTACTATGCAGTACATCTATGGAACCAACTCCCAGAGGACATTAAAAATGCTCCTGCTGTTGGCAGCTTCAAATCTAGGTTAAAGACCAAGCTGTTTTCAGATGCTTTCTGTTAAATAATTAATATTTTTACATTTTTTATAATCTTTACTTTTGGCCCTTTTCCACTACCCTTTTTCAGCTCACTTCAGCTCGCTTCAGCTCACTTCAGCCCGACACGGCTCGCGTTTCGACTACCAAAAACCAGCACGACTCAGCTCGTTTCAGCCCTGCTTAGCTCCTAAAACTCGCACCGTTTTGGAGTGGGGCTGAAGCGAGCCAAACCGTGCCGATTGAGGTTGGGGGCGTGAGCAGACACTCCCCTGTGCACTGATTGGTGAGGAGGAGTGTCCTCACATGCCCACACACGCCCCGCGAGCGCGCTGGGATCTGTAAACACCGCAAACCCGGAAGAAGAATAATTACGAATTACGAGAATTTCTGAAGCCTTATGCGCCTCGCCTCATCTATACGCTCTTGCCAGTATCTGTTGGCGTTGTCGGTGACAACAAGCCACAGCACCAAGACCAGCAACACTAACGACTCCATGTCCTCCATGTTTATTGTTTACTATCCGGGTCGTGAGACTACCGCTTAAAAGCTCACTGAATCAGTGACATACAGAGCATCGTGGACGAGTTCGCGGAGCGCAAGGCTCGTCGTATGCCCTTCAAATAATGCGCGCAGTAGGCTATTGATGTTTTATTATGAGCCATGTACAGTATGTCGCCTAATGTTTTTTTGTTTCTGAGTTACATGCTCGTTTGAAGGACTTAATGTACAAAATAACATAGTTGCACCCCGTAGTGTTGAAATTGGTAAACACAGTGCATTCAGTGAGGTTTGCACCGCCCTCCTTTTATTTCTGACTCTTCCTGTCACCGCTGCAACCTCTGAGCGCTCATTCGTATGCCCTTCAAATAATGTGCGCAGTATAGGCTATTGATGTTTTATTATGAGCCATGTACAGTATCCTAATGTTTTTTGTTTCTGAGTTACATGTTCGTTTGAAGGACTTGATGTACAAAATAACATAGTTGCACCCCGGAGTGTTGAAATTGGTAAACACAGTGCATTCAGTGAGGTTTGCACCGCCCTCCTTTTATTTCTGACTCTTCCTGTCACCGTTGCAACCTCTGAGCGCTCATTCGTATGCCCTTCAAATAATGTGCGCAGTATAGGCTATTGATGTTTTATTATGAGCCATGTACAGTATCCTAATGTTTTTTGTTTCTGAGTTACATGTTCGTTTGAAGGATTTGATGTACTAAATAACGTATAGTTGCACCCGGTAGTGTTGAAATTGGTAAACACCGCAGTTGCGGACATTTTGTAGCCTAAAATGATGTTATGATAAGCTTTAATAAAGGGCCCGGTCATTTGCCTCGCCCCCGGCCCGGCTCTGACTTGTTCCGCCACTGTCACTGATGTCACTGTTTGCGCTGCTTAACGACATCACGTGACGTCCACCCACTTTCGCTAACTCCACCCAATGTGTCCACCCACTTCCAGCCAGCACGGTTCAGCGCGGTTGTAGTCGAAATGCAACTCCAACAGCCCCGCTCAGCTCGACTCAGCTCGACTCGGCACGGCACGGCTCAGCCGCGTTTGTAGTGGAAAAGCGGCATTTCTCTGCATGTTTTAAATTTACTTTAATTTTATTCTATTTTATTCCGCTGGCTTCTTTTTCTTTTTCTCCTTTTTTCTTTTTGGCATTTTATTATTTTAGTTCTACTGTTGTTTAATTCTTATTATTTTCTTTTAATTCTTTTAATTAATTGTTTTAGATTAAAAATAAAATTATTTTATGTAATTTTATTTCTCTATTGTTTACTGTTTTTGTTTTTGCTTCTGTAAAGCACATTGAACTGCCATTGTGTATGAAATGTGCGATATAAATAAACTTGCCTTGCCTAAACAGCGTCCTTATACGCGCGTACTGATTGCGCTCAAATCAGCATCAGGTGTTTCCCATAATGAAGACAGCGAGCGCAGCTGCTCGAGTGCGTGAAGGCGTGACAGTCAAATGTTCGCCTGCTATGTGACCACAACTTTTAGCTCACCTCAACTTTATCGCCATGCATCGTCACCAAAATGCCTCATTTTCATCCATAACCCATTGCAAAGCGTCGCGAGCTGGAGTGAGACTGTAGCCAAACTTGTGACCAAAAATCTTTAAGAATACAAAAAGAAAGGCAGAAGACATTTTAATCCTGCATGTCTGTTTGCGACAAGGTTTCCTGTGTGACGCTGATGACGTGCTGTATTTCCATGACAGCAATCTTTTATTACAGTTTTGATTATATCGGAATCACCAACTATCTTGCACAAAGCATTTAAATGGAAGCATTAGTGCCTCCGTTTATCTGCCAACACCCACCCACTACTCCGTGCTGGGTCACGTGTCAAAAACAAACACCTGTAATGGAAACACGGAGCCAAACAAACTGAGTGAAACAAAAGCAAAGGTCAGGATGGCATGCCTCTCTGCGGCACGGCGTTCGTCTTAAAAGGCTGTATTTAGGGCTTGAATTTATTTTCCCATCCATTACCAGGCCCGTTCTGTGCTCTGATCTGCTCTGCTACATGGCTCCACCAGATGAGTGACATATTCTGGACGAGTCCGTTGACCTCGCTGTCATACTAACAAAGGCATCCATTATGGCGGGTCAATTTCTGTTGGATGCCGCCACTTTACTCAAAGACCCCATTTCACAAGGTTGGCACGGCTAGTAAACTTTCACAGAATATTTTTTTTTTAATTCTATTTTAGCAATGTATTTTCATTTCCCTCTCTCCATTTCACTCTCTGGAATATTCATCGATTGCCTTTTAAAAACAGTTGGTATGTTAAACCTTGAACCGTGTGGCATCTTTAGAGATGGTTTTGTAACCTTTTCCAGCCTGATGAGCATCAACAACGCTTTTTCTGAGGTCCTCAGAAATCTCCTTTGTTCGTGCCATGATACACTTCCACAAACATGTGTTGTGAAGATCAGACTTTGATAGATCCCTGTTCTTTAAATAAAACAGGGTGCCCACTCACACCTGATTGTCATCCCATTGATTGAAAACACCTGACTCTAATTTCACCTTCAAATTAACTGCTAATCCTAGAGGTTCACATACTTTTGCCACTCACAGATATGTAATATTGGATCATTTTCCTCAATAAATAAATGATCAAGTATAATATTCTCTTTATCTACTTTTAGGACTTGTGTGAAAATCTGATAATGTTTTCAGTCATATTTATGCAGAAATATAGAAAATTCTAAAGTGTTCACAAACTTTCAAGCACCACTGTATCCGTCGACCTGGAAATATGTGGTCGAGAAAAGCACGAACAGTACGGCCAAAATGCGGCAGCGGTGTGCCATCCTGTTGGAAATACCCCGCCAATCGGATCTGTAGTGGAAGTTTAAGTCAAGTCAAGTCAAGTTTATTTGTATAGCACTTAAAGCAGCTTTACAGAATTTGAACGACTTAAAACGTGAGCTAATTTTATCCCTAATCTATCCCCAATGAGCAAGCCTGTGGCGACGGTGGCAAGGAAAAACTCCCTCAGATAACACGAGGAAGAAACCTCGAGAGGAACCAGACTCAAAAGGGAACCCATCCTCATTTGGGCAACAACAGACAACATGACTATAACATTAACAGTCCTAACATAAAGTCAGCTTCGTTGATGCTATAAACCCCCCACCGACGGAAACCCGAGCGCAAAACTGCTCACAACAACCGCAGTCCCAAAGTCAGCAAGTCAACTGCAGTCCCCAGCCACAAAAGCACCACTGCAAGAGTCCAGAGCGTCCTCCAGGTGCGACCCCCAACTGTCCACATGGGGCCGTCCTCCACAGGAGCGATGCGATGAGACTCCAACCAGACACAGGGCACCAGGAGGGATCAGGCAGGTCCGAGGAGCAGAAGAGGTCAGCGTCTCGATCCCAGGGCCGACATGTAACTCAGAGGGACAGATTTTTTTGGGGGGAGGGGGAGAAGAGTTCATCAGTGGAGTACTGCTGCACCATCTGTAAGTAGACGTCTGACGTCACTGTTGGGGTGTCAAAAAAGTAGGGCCCAATTATGCCAGCAGTGGTCACAGCGCACCACACATTCAGGAGAAAACTAATCCATTAGTGTTCACATAATTTTCAGGGATGCAAACACAACCATAGTCAAAAAAGAGTGAGGTAGCGCGGCGACGCGGACCCCTCCCCACCACCACCACACACACACACAAAATATCAGTCAGACAACAGTTTCAACAAAACAGAACATTTATTAATTACTATTATTTATTGGGGGTGTCATGGCTCAGGTGGCTAAGGCGCCATACCATAAGTCTGGGGACCCGGGTTCGATTCCGACCCGAGGTCATTTCCAGATCCCTCCCTGTCTCTCTCTCCCGCTCATTTCCTGTCCTGTCTCTACACTGTCCTATCCAATAAAGGTGAAAAAAGCCCCCAAAAAATTACTATTATTTATTAATTCAGTTCCCAATCCATCTTCAGTTCCCCACCCCAAAGTCAGTCCATCTTTACTCCTTTTTCTTTGCCACTTCCTGAAGTTTGTGTAGTGCCTTGGATGTATGCACCACGAACTCATATAACACACACACATGGGTTACACATTACCATTTAATCACTCGATGTTCTAAAATAGCAGCTAGTCGGGTGCTAACGGTTAGCATTTTAACTAAGCCAGACAGCCACAAGCTTTAATAAGACCAATTCTTGCACGTATAGAACGGTATTACAGCACTTAAATATTATCTAGGAACAAAAAACAATAGTCATTAACCCATGTAGACACTACGTTGAGAACATATACAGTCATCATGCAACTCCTCAAATAACATTACGTTTTTCAGGCGTTTTTTACCCCAAGGATCGGTCATGGCTAATATGGTTAGATGAAGGAGGCTAGGTTACGAGAGACAAAGTTAATATATATGCACAATTATTTTAACACTTACGCTTTGATTGTAGACGAGTAAATGACTTACACTTCAACGCTGATTGTTTACTCCCAGTCACCGAGGCTCCAAAGAAATACACACTAGTAGATGAAATTCAGCAAGTTGATAAATGAACACACCGATCTGAGGAAAAGCCCGGGAGTCACGTTCCTTAGCAACCAGATTGCCCAGCCATCGGTTCCATCCACTGACAGTGTAGCAGCTAGCGGTTTGTAACGGAACGCTGTTGAATATTATAATAGCAGCTACACTGTCAATCTTACTATCTCTGCTGTCAATGGTTCCATATATCCACCAGGGGGAACCAAACGTTGTATGGTCTGCACAGTACTCGGGTCCATCATTACTACCAGAGTGGATTACCGGAGAGCACCCCCCCCCCCCCCCCAAAAAAAAAAAAAAAACCTCTTCGGATCTGCACGAATTACACAAGTCGCCCAAAATGCCGGGGAAAAAGCGGAATGCGCTGAAAAGCGCGCCGTTTGCACGCCTGAATTTTGACTAACCCTGTAGCTAGAGATGCACCGATACCACATTTGTGAAAACCGATACGAGTACGAGTACTATCATTTCAGTACTTGCCGATACCGAGTACTACCGATACCGATACTGTTGATGTTATTAAAATATAGGCTACCTACATATCTATAATCTAACACCCGCGGGCCGCTGCAATGCTCGCAACCACCCACTACAACTCTGCGCACTGACATTCAGTACCCAGCAGAGGGGACAACTAGTCATGAACGAGTGTATAGAGAAGAAGACTCAGCCGTTACAACCAAACGAACATGTCGTCCTCAGCAGTTTGGCGTTTTTATAAAATTTTGGAGGAAGACAGGAGCAAACTTGTGACGGCACTGTTTCATGACTACGCAAACACATCTTCGTCATGGAAAAATGGGTTGTTGTCGAACAATTTTTTTTGTCTTCTGACGAAATTAGCCTACGCTCAATGCTTGAGATTTACAATTTTTTTCCTGGGAGAGGCTTTTTTTCCTCGAACGGACGCTGGCAAAAGGCGCTTCACGGAACACTATCGGCGCATGGTATAGCCTATCATATTATGCTCAAGCCTGAGCTCAACAATGCTTCAGTTTTTTTTTCTCTCTCGAATGGAACAAAAAGCGCTGCGGGGAACATTGGTATCGGCGCATGGGATCGGCACTGGTATCGGTTCATGGTATCGGCAACTGTTTGACAAGTACGAGTATATTAGTGGAGTATCGGGGCCGATGCTGATGCCAGTATCGGTATCGGTGCATGCTTACCTGTAGCGTACACCTCGATCCTGTTAACTGAAGTGTTGCAGGATTGTAATAACCAAAATCTGTCATTATTTTCATCATCAGTTGTAGACTTTTAATTCTCTCGTCCATTAGAAATCATTTAGTGGCCTTGAGTGACATGATGAGCTGAGATGACGTTTGTGAAGTCGGCGATGGCGTGAATGTCAGAGGTCATTATGGTAGTAAAGGCAAAAATGAGGATCTTTGAGGATTTTAGAGGCACAGTAAAAAAAAAAAAACATTGGGCAGGGTTTATATGAATTAATACTGGGTGAGTGATCTCAAAACACCACACGCTAAACCTAATCCTAATCCTTTAATGCAGATGCACAGAGAAGGGATTCTGGGAAAAAAAAGACAGACCTGATCAAAATGACCCATTTTATATTTCCATGAGAAAAGCAGGACGACATGATGGAGCCTCACAGGAAGTGACCAGGAGGTGAATGAATGAATGAATGAATGAATGAATGATACTCAACTCTTTTCTTCAGCATAGCTCAGTTTCTCAAAAGCACCATGCTGGGTTTTCCCTATAATCTTCAGGAGATTATGGACGGTCCTCGTCTTGTGCTTATGAAGCTATTCTGAGGAACTTCGAGTTTCCATTAACCTCCGTGATACACAATTTAAAATGATGAACTAAAAAAAATGAGGAATGGAAACACCTGAATTTGGAAAAAAAAAAACCTCTCATATATCACAAAAAAAGCTTTGACACTCACTCGCTGTGGTTTTTTTTTTCTTCAGATAAACATCATCGATGAAGCAATATTTCACAAAACTGAAATAGAAGCACGTTTTTTTTTGCATTTAGGTCACATGACATAATGAGCAAATAGAAACCCTGCCTTTCTGAAAAAAAAAAAGAACGCTCTGTAAGAGCGAGAGGAGAAACCCGGGTTTAATCACATAACATCACTGAGAAAAAGACAGGAAGCTGAACTGAACTGGAGGTAGCGGAGATGAAGGTGCTGAGATTCTCATCGGGAGAGACAAACATGGACAGGATTAGAAATGAGAACATTAGAGGGACATGTAGGACGGCTTGGAGACAAAGTCAGAGAGGTGAGATTGAGATGGTCTGGGCACGTACAGAGGAGAGATCCAGGGTATACTGGGAAAAGAATGGTGGAGATGGAGTTTCCGGTAGAAGGAAAAGATGAGGAGCAAAGATGAGATTTATGGATGTAGTGAAGGAGGACATGAGGATGGTTGGTGGGACAGGAGGAGATGTAGGGACATTACTGGCTGTGCAGACCCCTAACAGGAACAGCCAAAAGAAGAAGAATCACATAACATCACTTAGTGGAAACAAAGATCATTTACAATTGTGCTTTGTAAAAAAAAAAATTAATTAAACATTGCTTCTATTTTGCATAAAACGGCAATAGAAACCTTGTTAGTGTGTGTCTGTGTTCGCTTCAGTGTAGGGTATTAGGCAGAAAAAGAAAATCACCAGTCAAAAATAATATTTTATATAATCCTGATGAGCGCCGCAGGTGCGAAGACGAGCGCCGCAGGCGCAAAGTCCCTCTAGGGGGGTCTGGGGGCATGCCCCCCCAGAAAATTTTTGAAATTTAGACTTCATTTCCTGCATTCTAGGACATTTTCAGGGTGAAATGGCGTGTAATTTTTGATCAGAAATATTGCATATTTTTACTTTGTATTTTTTTCAGTTTCACTCCTGAATGTATCAGATGTATGTATGGTGTTTGATTTGGTAACAAAAGTGAAAAGAAAATAAACAACAATGAATTGTATATAATCTTTTGATCTAGTTACAGTATTGAATAAAAAAAACCCCAACAGTATTCTATTTTACGTGGCACAAATTAAATCGCAGAATGTCTGTCACTGACTGTCATCCATAATATTTTGACCAAACTACTCAAAAATTAAAATTAACTTTGAAAGAACGGGAACTGAGTTTCTTTGGTTTACACAAAGATTACAGACGTCTAGGGGCCTGCAAGAATCGGTCTGCTGCTGCATCAAAGTCAAATTCCTGACGATCTAACTTTTCGTAGCTTTGTCTGATAAGCTGCTCCAGCCTAACTATACTTAATTTTGTTCTCAACTTGGTTTTGATCCTGTTCTGAACAGAAAAGACTCGCTCAGCCTCTGCATTGCCAACAAGCACACATATTGCCATTGACATGAGGTGAAACATGCTTGGATAGAGCCGCTGATTTGGCAGGTTTGGACCTCCAAATATCTTCATCATGAGCTGAGTTGGTCTTGCAAAATGACCCTCTTCCTGCCATTCATCATCACCATCTGTTGAGAACCTGTTCTGGTATACTAGTCGCTTGAAGACAAGAAATTCTCCTCTTGCCTGTCTGAGGGTCGCTATCCCAATCAATCGGACGGCGACCCCCCCCCCCCCCACGTGGGGGGGGGGGGGGGGGGGCGGCGCCTCCGCGGCTGGAGGCTCGCAGGCACCCGCTAGGCGCCTCCGTCCTCCTAAACCCAGATGCGCCTCGCGCCTCTCAAGGCTCTCTCCCCCGACCTCCCGACACGCGCGTCCCCTGTCACGCCGTGCGAACGCCTCGGCCCACCCCCCGCGGACGCGCGCGGCTGCCGGTGGATCCTTCCACTCTGGCTGCCCGCGCGCGCCCCGGACCGGGACGAGACGGGGTCGCGGCCACGGGCGCGAGAGGCTCAGGCTGAGGCCGGGGGTCGGAACGACGAGAGGCGAGGGGCCGCCTGAAGGGGAGAGGGCCCCCCCTCTCCCTTTTTCGAAAACCCCATCCGAACGCGACCTCAGATCAGACGAGACGACCTGCTGAATTTAAGCATATTACTAAGCGGAGGAAAAGAAACTAACCAGGATTCCCTCAGTAGCGGCGAGCGAAGAGGGAAGCGATGAAATATTCTGATTTTTCATTTCAAGTTTTCAGTATTTTTCGTATTAAACTGTGTTTCTTACAATTTGTAAATGATGGCGGAACATAACCGGATTTATCGGATGACATGTGGGAGTATTCATGTGCGAAAATTTTCGGCATTATCGTCCGTTTCAGTATCCGTCTGTGTGTATACTTGCCCGTTGAAATCGGCAATCGCTCGTCAAATTTACGGGTGGACGGGTCTCTGCCTAATACCTTACTTCAGTGGCTGAGCTGCATTACTGGAAGATTTAGTACTTTCACTTTTTGAAGGAACTGGGCTTGTAGTACTCGAGTCCGACTCGTGCCCTAATTTTCAGGACGTATGATTCAACTCGGACTTGTGCATTAACTGCATTTGGACTCGTAAATTGGAGACGAGGACTTGGATTTTTTTTTTTATTTTTTGTAACGTGCCATAATCATTTGGCATACGATATTTATATCTACATTAATTTTGATCTAATTTCGCACAAGAGTGTCACACCCACACGCCTTAGCGTGTGCATCAGATAGAATCTTGGGCGCGCTCCGGACAGCACGCACACCAAGCGGACTCTTGCATGCGCCGTAAACAACTCGCACCTGCACGGGATTAAAGGAGAACTGAAGTCATTTTTAAACTTGCTTTATTTCTTAATTAACGTGTTATTAAATTACGTTTTCGGTTTTAGTAACCTTATATCGTGACTCGTATTGGCAACTAATTGCAATTAAATATTATGCTTATCGGCCTATTCGGTTTGTAGCCGTGTTGAATTTAGTTCGTTTGGTCCACGGCAGGCGTCGCTTATCCGCGCGATCTTCACGAGACTTGTGCGAGACTTCGAAACGTGAAGAAGTGTCAGTCAGGTGTCAGTGCCGCCATTTTGAAAACTGTTTTCCAAACGAAATATTGCACAAAAACGAGTTTAAATGACGATTACTGCCTGCTTTTTTCAAATTTTCCTGATTGCTATCAAAACAAACAAAACTTCCGGCTTGATTACATCAGCATTCGAAAGAGGGCGCATGTGTCTTTTGACAATGTTGGCAGATGTCAGTGACTTTGATTTCCGCTGTACGTTTTACTTCCATCCTACGATGTCTCGCACAGGTCTCAACGAATCTTGTTTACGGCCATTGCTTTGACATATGGACTGATATATTACAGAGCATATTTCAAACACTCATAACTTGCTATAGCAGCGACAAAATAGCGATCAAACATGCATTCCGATATTTAATAAAATTAGATAAATAGAATTTTGATCATAAAAAATTTGCCTTCAGTTCCCCTTGAAGGCGCAATCAGCACGCCTGTATAAAAACTGTGAAAACACACTTACTTTGCGAAGTATTGAGTTGCATTGCTGACACATTACTGAGCCTTATTTCCTTGTTTGGGTTCCTGATCCCTGATTTCCTGTCTCTCGTCTTTGATTCTGCCGAGTCTACGATAGCCTGTTTGTGCCTCGCTCGACCTATTGCCTGTTTAACCGTTTTACGATTTTGCCTGCTGTTCTGGATTGTTTACCGTTTTCACTTGTATTAATAAACACACTTTCTGCACTTACATCCGTCTCCCAACCATCTCTGACAGAATACTTCACACTCCCTGATAAAGAGAAGCACATTCACCTGTTCATAGGTCATATTCAGGAACAAACTAATGTTGATGGTGCCGAAACAGCCACCGTCAAATGGTGCGGTTGGAGTCTTGTTCTTGGACCAATAGTGGACTCGACTCGGACACGAAATTTTCTTTAATGACTTGGACTTGACTCGGACTTGATCCATTAATAATTATGTTTAATGTTGTGGAACAGGCATAAAATAATTTCGTTCCTGTTCTCATTCCTTTTTTCTCTCTCCAAAAGTTAATAAGACAAAAAAAAAAAATAGCCTCAATGAGACTGGAGCTCATACCACCCACTGCTGCTGTGTGCGAGTTTGAAACCCGATCAGTCCTGTAGGAGGAGTAGTGATTTCTGTGAAATTGCACATGATCCCTGTGTAGCCGCATCCGTGGCAGGTGGCGCCACCTGGTGAACAATTCTTGTTGGAGTATGTCTTTAGAGTCTTCTGGGTGAATTTCAGTGAAAACATTCTCACAGTTTAAGAACAGAAGTGTTTGGTGTGACGACGAGTCACCCAAATTTTTCAAATGGCCATAAAATGTTAAATATGACAGGTGGCGCCACCGTCTTGACAACTTTTATACACACTAACCTGACAAAAATAGGATGTGAGTTTGATCAAAATCTGATCACTCCTGTAGGAGAAGTAGCGATTTTCATGAAATTGCATATGACCCCTGTGCAGCCACATCCATGGCAGGTGGCGCCACCTGGTGAACAATTCTTGTTGGAGTATGTCTTTAGAGTCTTCTGGGTCAGTTTCAGTGAAAACATCCTAGCAGTTTACGCAAAGTAGCGTAGCGTTTAATGTGACAAGTCACCCAAAAATTTCAGACGCCCATAAAATCATAAATATGACAGGTGGTGCTGCCGTCTTGACAACTTTTATGCACACCACCTGGTGGACATAGGATGTGAGTTTGACCAAAATCTGATCAATCCTGTAGGAGAATGAGCGATTTTTGTAAATTGTGGATGGACGACGACGGACGGACGGACGGATGGACAGACGGACAGACGGACAATGTGTGATCGCATAAACTCATTCTGCCTGGCCTACGGCCGGATGAGCTAAAAAAAACGTAGCTTGTTATATTATAAAGAAGCGATAAAGTGTAAACTTTTCTGTCCTGAAGACTTTCCCTTTTCCTATAATGTAAAACATCTGACTGTTCCAAAGCCCTAACACTGGAGACTCCTTCCATAAATGTCAAATAAATGCCTCCTTACAGAAAACTTCACATACCAATGATTACACGCTTTTTACAATCTGTGATGCGTCTTCTGTACAAGTCCTTCTGCAAGTAGAAATGATAACATATTCGAACGAGCGCATTGATATAAACCTGCACTAATGTCAGAGTGCGGATGGAGAAAATCAGAATGAAGAAATCAATGTCGCTGCGGTAAGAATCGTTATACAGTGCCTTGCAAAAGTATTCATCCCCCTGGGTGTTTGTCCTGTTTTGTCGCATTACAAGCTGGAATTAAAATGGATTTTTGGAGGGTTAGCACCATTTGATTTACACAACATGCCGACCACTTTAAAGGCGCAAATTGTTGTTTTATTGTGACACAAACAATAATTAAGATGAAAAAACAGAAATCTGGAGTGTGCATAGGTATTCACCCCCCTCAAAGTCAATACTTTATAGAGCCACCTTTTGCTGCAATTACAGCTGCAAGTCTCTTGGGGTATGTCTCTATTAGCTTAGCACATCTAGCCACTGGGACTTTTGCCCATTCCTCAAGGCAAAACTGCTCCAACTCCTTCAAGTTAGATGGGTTGCGTTGGTGTACAGCAATCTTCAAGTTATGTCACAGATTCTCAATTGGATTGAGCTCTGGGCTTTCACTAGGCCATTCCAAGACATTTAAATGTTTCCCTTTAAACCACTCCAGCATAGCTTTAGCAGTATGTTTAGGGTCATTGTCCTGCTGGAACGTGAACCTTCGTCCCAGTCTCAAATCTCTGGCCGACTCAAACAGGTTTTCCTCCAGAATTGCCCTGTATTTAGTGCCATCCATCTTTCCTTCAGTCCTGACCAGCTTTCCTGTCCTTGAAGATGAAAAACATCCCCACAGCATGATGTTGCCACCACCATGCTTCACTGTAGGAATGGTATTCTCAGGGTGTTGGGTTTGCACCACACATAGCATTTCCCATGATGGCCAAAAATATCAATTTTAGTCTCATTTGACCAGAGAATCTTCTTCCATGTGTTTGGGGAGTCTGCCACATGCTGTTGAGCAAACTCCAAACATGTTTTCTTAAGCAATGGCTTTTCCCTGGTCACTCTTCCATAAAGCCCCACTCTGTGGAGCGTACAGCTTAAAGTGGTCCTATGGACAGAGACTCCCATCTCCACCGTGAATCTTTTCAGCTCCTTCAGTGTTATCTTTGGTGTCTTTGTTGCATCTCTGATTAATGCCCTCCTTCCCCGGTCTGAGTTTTGGTGGGCGGCCTTCTCTTGTCAGGTTTGTAGTGGTGCCATATTCTTTCCATTTTGCTATAATGGATTTAATGGTGGGCTGCACGGTGGTGTAGTGGTTAGCATTGTCGCCTCACAGCAAGAAGGTCCTGGGTTCGAGCCCAGTGGCCGGCGAGGGCCTTTCTGTGCGGAGTTTGCATGTTCTTCCCGTGTCCGTGTGGGTTTCCTCTGGGTGCTCCGGTTTCCCCCACAGTCCAAAGACATGCAGGTTAGGTTAACTGGTGGCTCTAAATTGGCCGTAGGTGTGAATGGTTGTTTGTCTCTGTGTGTCAGCCCTGCGATGACCTGGTGACTTGTCCAGGGTGTACCCTGCCTCTCGCCCATAGTCAGCTGGGATAGGCTCCAGCTTGCCTGCGACCCTGTACAACAGGATAAGCAGCTACAGATAACGGATGGATGGATGGATTTAATGGTGCTCTGTGGAATATTCAAAGTGTGGGATATTTTTATAACCCAACCCTGATCTATACTCCTCTACAACTTGGTCTCTGACCTGTTTGGAGGCTCCTTGGTTTTCATGTTGCTTGCTTAGTAGTGTTGCAGAGTCAGGGTCCTTCCAGAACAGGTTGATTGATACAGATATCATGTGACAGATCATGTGACACTTTGATGGCACACAGGTGGATCTTAATCAACTAATTATGTGACTTATGAAGTGAGTTGGTTGTTATTTAGGGGTTTCATACAAAAGAGGGTGAATACCTATGCACACTCCAGATTTCTGTTTTTTCATCTTAATTATTGTTTGTCACAATTTAAAAATAAATAAATGCGCCTTTAAAATGGTCGGCATGTTGTATAAATCAAATGGTGCTAACCCTCTAAAAATCCATTTTAATTCCAGCTTGTAATGCGACAAAACAGGACAAACACCAAGGGGGATGAATACTTTTGCAAGGCACTGTAAATAGTCAATGATACAAACTGAACAATGTAAGATGAAGAACAGTATTAACGTTGCAGTGGATGAGAGTTAAATTCTCTGACAGAGAGATGTTACAGAGCGCACTGTTGGAGTCGTTGAAGTGTTTTGGAAGAGGATTAACTGTGTACATGTGAGACAGGAAGTGCTGAGTATATCGGCCCTGTCTCCCCATAGTTCCACTCAGCACGTGAGAGAGCATGAGGAGACGACCTCCTGTCCTCTGCAGGAGATATAGAGACATGCTAACACGTTGATCCTCTTCCTTTTTTCTCTCTCCAAATGCCCAGTTGAGCTGCATTATTGTGTAATGGATCAGGCAGCGTGACAGATGGCTGGTCCAGGCGAGGCGGCGTACGAAGACTTACACTCAAATTACTATCATTCCGCCGCAGGAAAGAAGATATTTACCATGCATAAATTTCCCTTCACGTCTCCAACATTCAATCTCGCCTTGTTTTTTTTTCATGTCTATTCCCTGCAGTGATGCAACGAGGGCCAATAAATGGCTGGGAGGATCTGGAGATCCTTAATGGCTTTCTGAGTCAGCGCATCCATAACCGGCAAAGGAAAGCTAAAAGCACGAGCGCTACATGAACAACGCGTACCAAGACTCCAATTAAATCAGAGATTAAATTTATTACAATGAAAAGTTATTATTCGCCAACTTTGCTACAATTAAGTGGGCGAGGGAATACAAACAACAACAACAACAACAAAAAAGGAATTCATTGTGAGGTGAGGTTTATCGAGTACTATTCTATTAGTGGAGCCCCATAGGCATAGAGTGTGGATACATAAAGAAACCCATTGAGTTGTTTTCTGATGGTTTCGGTCCTGTGCGTTCCTGCCACCATTCCAGTGTTAGTAATTACCAGTCCTAAACACGGCCTAGTGACCGGTGTTAGTAATTACCAGTCCTAAACACGGCCTAGTGACCGGTGTTAGTAATTACCAGTCCTAAACATGGCCTAGTGACCAGTGTTAGTAATTACAAGTCCTAAACATGGCCTAGTGACCAGTGTTAGTAATTACAAGTCCTAAACATGGCCTAGTGACCAGTGTTAGTAATTACTAGTCCTAAACACGGCCTAGTGACCGGTGTTAGTAATTACTAGTCCTAAACACCACCTAGTGACCAGTGTTAGTAATTACAAGTCCTAAACATGGCCTAGTGACCAGTGTTAGTAATTACAAGTCCTAAACATGGCCTAGTGACCAGTGTTAGTAATTACTAGTCCTAAACATGGCCTAGTGACCAGTGTTAGTAATTACAAGTCCTAAACATGGCCTAGTGACCAGTGTTAGTAATTACAAGTCCTAAACATGGCCTAGTGACCAGTGTTAGTAATTACTAGTCCTAAACACGGCCTAGTGACCAGTGTTAGTAATTACAAGTCCTAAACATGGCCTAGTGACCAGTGTTAGTAATTACAAGTCCTAAACATGGCCTAGTGACCAGTGTTAGTAATTACCAGTCCTAAACATGACCTAGTGACCAGTGTTAGTAATTACTAGTCCTAAACACGGCCTAGTGACCGGTGTTAGTAATTACTAGTCCTAAACACCACCTAGTGACCAGTGTTAGTAATTACCAGTCCTAAACATGGCCTAGTGACCAGTGTTAGTAATTACTAGTCCTAAACACGGCCTAGTGACCAGTGTTAGTAATTACTAGTCCTAAACACCACCTAGTGGCCAGTGTTAGTAATTACAAGTCCTAAACATGGCCTAGTGGCCAGTGTTAGTAATTACCAGTCATACACACTGCCTAGGGCAGCACGGTGGTGTAGTGGTTAGCACTGTCGCCTCACAGCAAGAAGGTCCGGGTTCGAGCCCCGTGGCCGGCGAGGGCCTTTCTGTGCAGAGTTTGCATGTTCTCCCCGTGTCCGCGTGGGTTTCCTCCGGGTGCTCCGGTTTCCCCCACAGTCCAAAGACATGCAGGTTAGGTTAACTGGTGACTCTAAATTGACCGTAGGTGTGAATGTGAATGGTTGTCTGTGTCTATGTGTCAGCCCTGTGATGACCTGGCGACTTGTCCAGGGTGTACCCCGCCTTTCGCCTGTAGTCGGCTGGGATAGGCTCCAGCTTGCCTGCGACCCTGTAGAACAGGATAAAGCGGCTAGAGATAATGAGATGAGATGAGACACACCGCCTAGTGGCCAGTGTTAGTAATTACTAGCCATACACACCGCCTAGGGGCCAGTGTTAGTAATTACAAGTCCTAAACACCACCTAGTGGCCAGTGTTAGTAATTACCAGTCATACACACTGCCTAGTGGCCAGTGTTAGTAATTACTAGCCATACACACCGCCTAGGGGCGGCACGGTGGTGTAGTGGTTAGCGCTGTCGCCTCACAGCAAGAAGGTCTGGGTTCGAGCCTCGTGGCCGGCGAGGGCCTTTCTGTGCGGAGTTTGCATGTTCTCCCCGTGTCCGCGTGGGTTTCCTCCGGGTGCTCCGGTTTCCCCCACAGTCCAAAGACATGCAGGTTAGGTTAACTGGTGACTCTAAATTGACCGTAGGTGTGAATGTGAATGTGAATGGTTGTCTGTGTCTATGTGTCAGCCCTGTGATGACCTGGCGACTTGTCCAGGGTGTACCCCGCCTTTCGCCTGTAGTCAGCTGGGATAGGCTCCAGCTTGCCTGCGACCCTGTAGAAGGATAAAGCGGCTAGAGATAATGAGATGAGAATGAGATGAGACACACCACCTAGTGGCCAGTGTTAGCAAATACCAGTCATACATGCCATCTAGTGGTCAGTGTTAGTAATTACCAGTCATACACACCGCCTAGTGGTCAGTGTTAGTAATTACCACTCCTAAACACCGTCTAGTGGCCAGTGTTAATAATTACCAGTCCTACACACTGCCTAGTGGCCAGTGTTAGCCAGTAAAGAAATAAAACAAAAAGAGACTGACTATGATATAAGAAAATTCTACAACCCAAAAACACTCCGCTTTTAGGCAGTGCCTAAATCTATATATTAGAGGTGATTACAAAGCGTCGATCTTAAACACAGAAAAGGAAACACGAGCACACATAACAAGCGGTACAGCCGGAGAGGAGGAGGACTCAGCCGAGCAGCGGTCCACCGATCTGCTGTGGCTTTATCCAGGTAACATTAGAGAGGGTAATGAATTAGCCGAATAGCCTGTCAGCCTGGATTAGGAGCAGCAGCACAAAAAGGGTCACCCAGCTGCTGCGTATTTATTTACAGGCTAGGAATCAGTGATGGAAACAGAGCTGGCATATTCTGGATGTCAGCGAGCATTAAAGAGCGTGTCTCAAAGCCAGCTCTCGGCCACGTGTCTGTACGGCACTGAAAAATGGATTACACCACCCCTCAGCCTGCAGTGTATCTCATAAATCAGTAAGCATCTGCTTGTATTATGTCTTTCTCAATCTCTCGTTCCCTATTGCACGGGTACGTATTGTATAAACCTGGAAGTGTGACTGGATGTCGTTCTTGTCCAGCACACACAGCTCAGGTTCAGGTGCGCAGCTGCATCGAAGGTTGGTCACTTCCTAAAGTGTATTTTTACACTGGAAAATATTTATTTGGGATTAATTTATCAAGATAAAATTGGCAAACATATTGCAAGTAACAGCTCTGGAGGAAGTGATGACATGGAAACGGCGAAATCCAGCGAAATTAAACTCATCAGGATTGACAATACAAAAGATTTTAGAAAAATTAAAAGATTCACTTTTACAATTAGAGATCAAACTCTGTAAAAGAAACTATTATTTCAATTAAAGCTGTATTGCCTTTCAGATTTTTCAAGTGTAGGTCATAAAAAGAATTTTCCCCGACACCTAATTATTTTTGTTTAGTGACTGAAAGCTACAGAATTCGAATCACAGACTTCCAATTTTATTAGATTTTTAACAGAACAATTAATGACATTATCTTTACAGGGCTCTAAATTCTCCACTATTTTTTCCTGCTTCACCATGACCCAATACAAGATACTACGTCATGCATGACGTGGTGGGCTTTCCCCGTTCGCGCAAGGTATTGTGGGATACAAATTTGAAACAGGAGAGAAAAATGGAGGACGTGAGTGTGCGAATGAAACGTGAAAGACCGACTACAGTAACGGAAAGAAAGCGAGAAGAAAAGACGTTATGTTCTATACGAAGGAAAGGAAACGCAGGACCAAACTAATAAATATGGGCGCTCAGCGAGCACCTCGGTGTGATCAGCTGTTCGTTTAGCGACAGAATGATGGAACTGTCAGTGCACGCTCAAAGGTCAACCTGCGCATGCGCACACACACACACTTCCTCTGTCTGCTTGACTGCGCAAAGCGAGTGATTTCATGCACATTATTTGCTTTAATCCCCTCAAATTAAATAACTTCCCAGCCGCAGAATGGCCTGATATTTTGTGAGATATTACAGAAATAAACATATTCAATAAACAACGACCACATTTCAGAGGGAACTAAATTTCACTGATTTTATGAAATCGAAAGGCCGTCTCGCTTTTCAGAGAAAGATGAATAATAAACAAGTACCCTCCCTATTTTTTTTTTTTTTTTTACTGATTTTGTATTTTGTATAAAAACTTGAAAAATGTAAAAAACAAAACACAATAGGCTTTGAAGTAAAGGAATGTTTGTAAGATGAGAAAAGAAACATTGCAATGAAGTATTTAAAAAAGTAGCACTGCAAAAATTCACGTATGGCATTTATTATTATTATTATTATTATTATGCAAATGTGGCATGTCAAAGCTGGCAGTCATGTTGAAAGCATAATGCTTCATCAGGACACATCAGCGAGAGTGCTCAGATATCTCTAATTATTCTATCAACATTCACAGGATATGAGCAATCGTGCGCTCTGATTGGCTACTCGACTACTAGGATATCAGCTCATATACCGTGAGTAAAGAAAAACAAAGTGGTGGCGTGCATCAAGTCAGATATATCGCTTTGTTATCAAGTATTTAAAAGAAACAGAAATAGCTAAAAGAATAGTTTTCCTCCCCTCAAATATCTCCTGTTCCACACTCCAGCCCAGTCGGTGGCGGTAATGCACCTTTAAGTTGGTTTGCCAACCACCAATAAGCCCAAAAGAAGAAGAAGAAGAAAATGGTGGATTGTGTTGCTGAACCAACTGAGGACGGAATAAAAACTCTACTCGAAAACAAAGCTCCAAAAAATACAAAACAAAGCAACAAAATATGGAATGAAAGTATTTGATGGTAAGAACGTATCTTTTTAAAAAAAATTTTTCAAGAATTATTATTATTAATGGGGCGGCACGGTGGTGTAGTGGTTAGCACTGTCGCCTCACAGCAAGAAGGTCCGGGTTCGCGCCCCGTGGCCGGCGAGGGCCTTTCTGTGTGGAGTTTGCATGTTCTCCCCGTGTCCGCGTGGGTTTCCTCCGGGTGCTCCGGTTTCCCCCACAGTCCAAAGACATGCAGGTTAGGTTAACTGGTGACTCTAAATTGAGCGTAGGTGTGAATGTGAGTGTGAATGGTTGTCTGTGTCCATGTGTCAGCCCTGTGATGACCTGGCGACTTGTCCAGGGTGTACCCCGCCTTTCGCCCGTAGTCAGCTGGGATAGGCTCCAGCTTGCCTGCAACCCTGTAGAACAGGATAAAGCGGCTAGAGATAATGGATGGATGAATGGACATTATTATTATCATCGCATTTTTCACAAATTGCTCCTGTCATTTCGCCGGTTCGGTTACATTCTAAGCAGAAATTATTTAGTCGGAAATAATTTGCAAAAAATAAAAAAATAAAAATGCTTTGTTTTGCAAAATCCAGTGAATGTGGATAGAATAAAACAGTTATTCCACTCAATCTCGTCATACAAGGATTATAGCTCACAGCTCATGTATGATTCGACTTCGTGGAATAACTGTTCAATGTCTAATTGTCAGTTCATTTGAAGTTATCAGTCATCATCATTGCACATCATAGCAAACTGATCCTGTTTAATTTCTGTAGATCTGAGCATCAGTACACACTCACTCCTTCCAGCTTGTCCCACTTGTGTGTATGGGGTCGCCGCCATGTGGACCCTATTGAGCCAAATGTCATATTAATTGGAGCATAGTTTTATGCCGGATGCCCTTCCTGCTGCAACGCTCCCATTTCTGGGTTTGGGAAACAACCATTCACACTCACGGACAATTTAGCGCCACCAATTAGCCTAACCTGCATGCCTTTGGACTGTGGGGGAAACCAAAGCACCTGGAGGAAACCCATGTGGACACGGGGAGAACATGCAAACTCTACACAGAAAGGCCCTCATCAGCCACTGGGCTCGAACCCAATCCTGAGATCGAGATGCAGACCTCTTTTGCTCCTCAGACCTGCCTGATCCATCCTGATGCCGTACCGTATGTCTGGCTGGAGTCTCATCGCATCACTCCTGTGGAGAACACATCAGCCACTGGGCTTGAACCCAGAACCTTCTTGTTGTGAGGCGAAAGCGCTAACCACTACACCACCGTGCCGCCCCTGAGCGTCAGTCTCCACACAGACAAAAATATGGCCTTTAAATTTTTATTTCTAACAAAAAAAGAAAACGACAACGTTGTTGAGGACAGTATTTGCAGGTAAATATTGTCTTCCTAGACAAGGAAAAAAAAACTGGGGACAGCCATGACATGAAGGTTAGAGAAGCAGCCATGGACCTAAAAGGTCGCGGGTTCAATTCCTGGGACTGGCGAGAAAAATGTGAGGGGAGTTGAGTGAATGAACAGCACTTTCCCTTCCCTCTGTATCATGGCTGAAGTGCCCTTGAGCAAGGCACCTAACCCCAACTCCTCCCTGGGCGCTGTAGCACTGGGCGCTGCCCACTGCTCTGGGTATGCATGTGTGTGTGTGTGTGTGCTCATTGCTCACTTGTGTGTGTTCACTGCTTCAGATGGGTTAAATGCAGAGGAGGAATTTCACTGTGCTTGAGTGTGTATGTGATAAAAATAAAGGCTTCTTCTTCTTCGTCAAACACTGCTAGGCTGCTATTTTCCTCACCACGGATTCAGAATCAGGACTTGCAGGCAAATAATGTGTAAATTTGCAGAGAATGTCGGAATAAATTAAAGCCCGCAGGTGACGGCTTTCAGACTACATGGGAAACCTGGCCTCCCATAAAATGTCATTACAACATGGCAATTACGGTAAATGTTTCTATATTAAGATGCCGAAATGTGTCAATATTATTCATCATACTGGATGAAATTCAATATTTTAGTGAATTAAATATCAGATATCTCACTGTAATATTGAGCAGCTCATTTGTTTAACGCAAATGAGTTCATACTAATTCTAATACTCAAAGTAAACTTGTTCATTTCACAAAAACGTGTCAAAATTATTCATCACTCTTGATGAAATTCAATATTTAATGAATTAAAATCATCATCATCATTCGGCTGCAGAGCAGGCGACCACTAGCTTCCTCGATTTCAGCTTGTCGTTGGCAAGGGATTCAATTTCCTTGTCGGAAATGAGATCATATCCTTCACCCATGACTTTCCGGATGTAGGTCGGACATAAGGTGGCTTGTCTACCAGGCCTTCGTTTGCCATGCTGTGGGACATACAAGGCATAAGTCTTTGCTGGCTCGTCTGTGTTCAGACGAAATTGGTGACCGAGGAAGGACAGTTGGCGGCGTTGTACAGTGTTGATGAGTGGCTCCACCTCCAGGCGTTGGTGTTGGTCAGGTTAGAGACTCTGTCAGTGCGTTTGATGCCAAGCATTATCCTGTAACACGAGGTTGCGTACGGGTTGATTTTATTACCCATGTCTTGTGAGATAACCCAGGTTTCACAGCCATACAGGAGAACGGAGATACAGGTTGTTCTAAAGAAGGCGTGTTTTGATTTCAATGGGATCATGGTACTTCTCCAGAGCTTCTCCAGCCTCCAAAAAACTGACCAATCAATTAAAATATCACATGATATCTCACTGTAATATCGCGCTGTCGGTTTACTGACAGCACAATCTGCATGAAAATCTCCCTGCGATGCTGTGCTCATGGAACTACGTTAACGCACGGCTTCGCTGGGCTCCGATAGTAGATTCTAGTATACTGTGTGTTAATGGGTACACAAATTTATGCTCTGTGAACTACAGGCTTTTAAATACTTCATTCTGGGTCCCGCCCGGCTGCACAGCTTTACTGGGAGTCACAAATTGTGTATTTTAGCATTAACTGGACAGTGTGCTATTCACATGCCCCGCCCGGAAGAGGCACGGCTTCTCCAGATCGTGATTGGGAGATTTCTCAAAATGGGCGGAACCTCATAACCAACTGTCAATCACAGAAATAGTCATGAACATGACTGACATATCAAACGTAAATATCAGCACTGGTCAGGCTCACAGTGCACTGACGTGAATCCACAACAGCGTTACCCAACGACTACAGCACGGGCGATTGCTCTAAGACAACGAGGGAGGCTCAGCCTCCTCTAAAAATGACGAACATCGTGTAGGATGAATTGCGCTAGGCTTATGTTATAGCCGACCTTATAACATTGCTATTTCAGATCCAGAATCATAGAAATATATGCGCTCAACCCAACTACAGTGCGAAATCATTCCGTTATAACTTTCCCCAGTTCGCCTAATGTGTGCGTGAGTTTTTCCCCCTCGTGACAGCGCGAGGCAGCCCAGCCTCAGTGGACTTCAATGGCATTTGGGAGCTCTGCGTTTTCAATATCAAAATGCAAGACGGTTATTGGACAAATACTGCGAAAACACCCGTCCACGGACTCCCAGCCTCACAGTGGGAGGGACATGGCAAAGCTTTCCGCGAGGACACTGGTGATTGGTGAAAGCGGCCGGATATTTTCTTTGATTGACAGCTCGTTTCAACTATAGACAGGCAGCGGTGAATCTCAGTTCAGTCCCATGCAGATTCACAAGTGCTGTAGTGTACTGTAAGAGATCAGCTTACATTTCGAATTCATTCATTACATATGGTTTCTACCAGCTTTTTTAGTTTGTATTTTCATTGTAAATAAAGTGTAAATATAGTGTTGTCAAGTTTGCTATCTTAGTTCCAGAAATTTCGTTTATTTGAGTGACTGAACTTGAACTTGAGGGGGCTAGTCAGCTAGCAAGAAAGCTGCGCACGGATGCCGAGCATTGCTGATTTAATTTTGGCGAAGCCATTTGCCAGTCTTCCTTTCGAGGAAAAAATTAAAATTAAAGAGCAGGATAGACCAATGCCTCAAACTGACTTGGTGAAAAAGGTAAGGAATAATACTCATTCCTTTCAGCTCTCCTGGTACGAGAAAGTGAATTGGCTAACAGCAAGTGACCCACATCAACAACAGTAAATAGGCTACTTCAGTAATATGTCATGGATGGACCAAAAATATAGAATCTATTTAAAATGTTTATGCTGAGTATATTATATTGGAATATATATTTTTCTGGATATGAATTAAACACCGCTACAATTTGGAAAACATTTTTAAACAAAAACACAGCCGAGAACATTTCACACTACAGACCTGGATTAAAAGTGAAGGGTTATCAAAATTGCCAATAAAACATTTCTCAGTCAAAATAAGTAAAATATAGGGAAAGTGTCATTGAATGAAATGTGTGGCACCCAGCTCTATGTTTGGCTCCCCAAGGTCAGTGCTTGTGCCTATTCCAGAACACTCTGCTGTTACTGCTGAGGTTCCTGACAAAGAGCTGCTTTCAATAATGATCAATTTTTAAATAACATGCCACAATTTTAAAATATAAAATGTTAAAATATACCCACCCCCCCCCAACACCACCATCATGTATATTGGACAGTAGGCTAATGGGCCAAAAGAACCTGTTATTTCACAGTTTGTGACGCTGCCAACAATCAGCCAGATCAGAGGCAAGAGTATGGGCAAAACTGATGTGTTTTTTCTTTTTTCTTTTAAAATCTGGAAATATCGTAACCGACCAGCCTCCCCTGTTTGAAAGACTACCAGCAGCCACTGGACTACAGGTTGTTGTGTGATCTATGGAACTGGTAAATATTATAAATAGAGGAAATTATTGTAAAGTATTGTAGGTTATGCTCGATTATTAGCGCTTGTCACTACCTATCGCTACTTCTTCAGTGAGATTTAGCAAGCTAGAAACTCCTCCTTGTACTGGCTGTGTAAGGAAAAACTTGCTCATTAAAACAAACAAACAAACAAACAAACAAACAAACAAACAAACAAACAAACAAACAAACAAACCAAAAACTCAAGAGAAAACCTATGCCATTTTACACTATTTTAAAGTAATCTTATCAAGTGAAGTTATCTGACTGCATTAGCAGATAACTTCTTTAAGCACTTACTGTACCTCTTTAGAAAAGCAAACCTGGACCTGAGTGACATATTTAAATAATATTGGCTGGCGTTGAGTGGGATATCAGATATATTCCATTCAGCTAGCAGGATACTGAACGAGTCGAAGACGAGTAGCTGAATGGAATATATCTGATAAACCACACAAAAAAATCCATTATTATTATTATTATTATACATCCACATTCCTTTCGGGTGCTCAACGCGTCTTTCTCTTTCAAAATTCTCTCAAAATCTTCCATATTTAACAAAGCAAACCTGGCGGCCATGTTTGTTTCCAAATTCTCAGTCACTCGCTCATGCACAAGTTTTACGTTTCCGATGTATGATGTCATGTTGTCTTGACAACCCTGCAATATCGTCAACCATATTCAACGCTCATTCTCCATTGGGTAGAGTGACGTAATACACGTAGGATAAGCGATATGCTAGCGATATTCCATGCTATCAAACCAAATGACTGAAACCTGCTAGAAGGGAATAGAACACATGCTTTTATTCCATCGAAAAAGTGTCCTGTATGGATAATCATTAAATAATATAAAATGACGTCCTACCTAATAGCGGAGCTTCCATTCAAATGAAAACAAACATGCAACAGATGATGGACTTTGACGTGTTTCAATTTCAATCTTATCACGAGAAGATGCAGTAAATTTCTCCAAACTCACATGTATATTATTCTTTTTATTCCTATAAACTACAGTGTGCTTTAGGGATTTATAGCAAAATGTTTTGAAAACAAAAGACACACGATTCACGAAAACACTGAGTGGATTCAGGTCAACTTGTCAGAGCCTGAAGGATTTCGCAGTGATTTCAAAATCAACGTCACTGTTTAGAATTAAATTCCTACGACTCATCATTTCTGTTCATTCATTTTTTACACGTTTTCTTTCTCTTTCAGCTTGTCACTTTTCTTGCGAAAGATTTCCTCGCCTTTCTCTTGCTCTTTCACGTCTTCTTTCCTTTTCTTCCTCTGGCAAAACTCTCTTTCTCTTCCCGGTTTTGACGTCATCTTTCTCTCCTTGGTTAACTTGTTCTGACATCTTTTTAAAGTTTGTATTAAAGTTTGTAAAAATGATTATTATTGTGTTGCGCTGTTTGAGTTGTTCTCGGTGGAAAAACCCGATAAATATGAAATTATCTGTAGACAAAAATAAGTTATGTAGGCGCGCTCGCGCTTCTAGTTCCCGCCAAAATCAAACAGGCAATCAGAATTGCGAGGGGCGGGGACGGACGTACACGGCTGGGATCCCTGTGTGTCCATGAAAAATCAACTCGATGGGTTACTATATTTTCTTAAGTATGGAGCTCCGCTAATATTGGCTGGCGTTGAGTGATATATCAGATATATTCCATCCAGCGAGCATGATACTGAACGAGTCGAAGACGAGTAGCTGAATGGAATATATCTGATATACCATGAAAAAAGCCATTATTATTATTATTATTATCATCTCATCTCATTATCTCTAGCCGCTTTATCCTGTTCTATTATTATTCTCATCTCGTCTCATTATCTGTAGCCGCTTTATCCTGTTCTACAGGGTCGCAGGCAAGCTGGAGCCTATCCGGGGGAAACCGGAGCACCCGGAGGAAACCCACGCGGACACGGGGAGAACATGCAAACTCCGCACAGAAAGGCCCTCGCCGGCCACGGGGCTCGAACCCGGACCTTCTTGCTGTGAGGCGACAGCGCTAACCACTACACCACCGTGCCGTCCTCTATTATTATTATTATTATTATTATACATACACACACTTTTGATATGAGCGTTGCCAAAGGCCAGCGTTAGCTTACCCGCAACTCGGTGCTCTTAGCGCGGCAGTCCAGTTACCTTCCAGCCAGTGTAGTATTAGCAAAGGCCAATGCTAGCGCAGTCAAGCTAAATATTATTATTATTATTATTATTTTCCTTGTGGAATTTACTGAGTTATTTTAAAATCAACATTGATAACTCCACACAACAGAGCGATCTGGCAGCCAAAATTCTCTCAAAATCTTCTGTTTTGAACGAAGCAAACCTCGCAGCTATGTTTGTTAACAAACCATCACTGTCACTTGCTGGCGCGGAAGTTTTACATCTCCGAAGTGTCTCTTTTCCAGTTTTTTGGTGTCCGTTGGTACGTTTTTCTCTTGTAAATATGCGTGAATTATATATAATGAAGTTTTGGGAGCCTTTCAGGTGCTCAGCGCATCTTTAGTTTCAGTTTTCAGTTTATTTATTTTGTGCTTAATCCTAGCACTGGATTAGCCTCGTCTTCTTTCTTTCCCTGCCGACAAAGAAATGATTGTGCGTGTGCGCAGCAGAAAAGTTTTGTCACTGGATCTTCGCATGAGCTCTGACATGTGACGTCGTGTTGTCATGACAACGTGCAATATTATGACAATATTGCACGCTCATTCTTTGTTGGGGAGAGTGGCGTAATACATGGAGGATAAGCGATATGATAACAATTTTGCATGCCATCAATAAACCCACTAGAAGGGAATAGAACACGTTTTTATTCCATGGAAAAAGTGGCCTGGATGTATCATAATTCCCGATATTTCACTTCAATGACGTCACTCCAAGTGCTTTCCCGCTGACTAGACGTGTGCTGTAAAAATGGCAAACCGGTTCAAAATTAAAATTCTTTTGATTAACTTGCATATCATTTTTTTGTGGATGTGGCCATATAATAAAAGATAGCACAAAGATATGAAGTTTATCTTCTTGTTATGAAAAATATTTCACAAGTTCACTTCACTTACTCAAATAATATACATTCACCACTCAAACATACACTTCATATCTTCACGCCATCGTGTAATATGCTGTCTCTCTCTCAGGTGATGAAAGAAAATCGTGTGCACTGATTGGTCCAGAAATTCGGACACTTTTTGGTATAGGCTAAATTTCTTTATGAAGTCATGAAGCAACAGCAGACATAGAGATGACTGCCTCCATTTTGGCGACAGGGATTAGAATAATATTCTTCATACAGAAGCTCTTATCAGATTAAATTCAGGTTCAGGAATTATGTGTATAAAATAGCAGCGGACTGGTACCGGTACCACAAGCTGCCACTTTTGGGTCGTTGAGTAAGACCCTTACCTCCAGCTGAATTAAATCATGTTTTATATAAATGTCTGTCAAATGAATAAATCTGCAGGTGATTACAGAAAATCGTGCACTGATTGGTCGAGAGATTGAGACTATTTCTTGATAACCACCTCGAGCGACTCGACAAAATGGCGACCAATCGCTTCATCACCGTAATTGAGGAAGTAATAACAAAAAAGTTGAGGAACAAATAATGAAAGAAAATGCTGTTCCTAAAAGCACTAAAAATGCCCCAAAATTTGGTCTAAAACTATTCAAAGGTCAGGTGGGATTGTGATTTATTTTACTGATTTTAAAACAAAGTATATATATATATACACCAGTATATAAATATAAATGGAAGATATATATCAGAACAAATCTTCTTTGGTTGAAGAATCTCATGGCAGTTTATTGTGCCCCAGATGTGAGAGTGTACAGTATGTGTTGTGGGCTGTGTGCACGTCTGTAACCCACCTCTCCCCAGGCAGCAGGTAAGGGCTCTACAGGAGGGTAGTATTTGGGCAGGTCCCACGCCACTGTGTTCATGTACCATTTGAAGTCTTTACACTTGAGGTGTTTGCGCAGCTCCTTCTGAGTGGTCAGGTCTCCTGTGGAGAGGTGGCGATACTCCGGCCGCCGCTGGTAGATGTACTCTGTGTACTCATCCATCCATGTCTCTGCCACTCGCTTCAGATTCTGACACACAGAGAGAGAGAGAACAGAGAGGAGAGAGAGGGAGAGAACAGAGAGAGAGTGAGAGAGAGAAGGAGAGCGAGAGAGAGAACAGAGAGGAGAGAGAGGGAGAGAACAGAGAGGAGAGAGAGAGAACAGAGAGAGTGAGAGAGAGAAGGAGAGCGAGAGAGAGAACAGAGAGGAGAGAGAGGGAGAGAACAGAGAGGAGAGAGAGAGAGAACAGAGAGAGTGAGAGAGAGAAGGAGAGCAAGAGAGAGAACAGAGAGGACAGAGAGGGAGAGAACAGAGAGGAGAGAGAGAGAACAGAGAAGGTGAGAGAGAGAGAGGGAGAGCAAGAGAGAGAACAGAGAGGAGAAAGAACAGAGAGAGAGAGGGAGAGCAAGAGAGAGAACAGAGAGGAGAGAGAGAGAGAACAGGGAGGAGAGAGAGCAAGAGAGAGAGAACAGAAAGGACAGCGAGCGAGAGTGAGAGAGAACAGAAAGAAAACAGAGAGAGTGAGAGAGAGAACAGAGACAGCAAGTGAGAGAGAGAGAGAACAGAGAGGAGAGAGAGCAAGAGAGAAAACAGAGAGAGCGAGAGAGAGAACAGAGAGACAGCAAGAAAGAGAGATAGAACAGAGAGGAGAGAGAGAACAGAGAGCGAGAGAGAACAGAGAGGAGAGAGAGTGAGAGAGAGAACAGAGAGTAAGAGAGAACAGAGAGAACAGAGAGAGAGAACAGAGAGAGAATAAGAGAGAGAACAGAGAGAGAGAACAGAGAGGAGAGAGAGCAAGAGAGAAAACAGAGAGAGCGAGAGAGACAACAGAGAGACAGCAAGAAAGAGAACAGAGAGGAGAGAGAGAACAGAGAGGAGAGAGAGTGAAAGAGAGAACGAGAGAGTAAGAGAGAACAGAGAGTAAGAGAGAACAGAGAGTAAGAGAGAACAGAGCGAGAGAGAACAGAGAGAGAATAAGAGAGATAACAGAGAGAGAGAGAGAACAGAGAAACAGCAAGCGAGAGAGAAAACAGAGAGAGCGAGAGAGAGAACAGAGAGACAGCAAGCGAGAAAGAAAACAGAGAGCGAGAGAGAGAACAGAGGAGAGAGTGAGAGAGAGCAGAGAGAGAAAGAGAGAACAGAGAGAGAGTAAGAGAGAACAGAGAGAGTAAGAGAGATAACAGCGAGAGAGAGAGAGTAAGAGAGAGAACAGTGAGAGAGAGAGCATCACATTTTTTTAATGTTTGTTTCTGTTAACTGCTTGATGTTAATTTATCTCCTGACATTTGTCTGCAACTGAATGATGGATTAAATTTAACTGAGAGGGAACATGGAGAAAGACAGAGACATTCATTTACAAGGAAACTGAACTTGAACTCAGAAATAAACTACTGATGTCCGAGTGCCCGTGCAAAACATCCTCCTCACGTTCATTCCTACAGCCTCACAGGTTTCCTCAGGATTACTCCTTACTGCCCAGATCAAGGCTCCCAGAACATCTGGTTACCTCTATTCCAACACGTTCTGTTCAGTATTTTCATAATCATCAGAAAAACAAGCCCTGTGATAGATCATCAGCGACCTGCCCAGGGTGAACTCTGCCTCTCACTCAAAGTCAGCAAAGATTGGCTCCAGCTCACCTTTGACCCTGACGGATAAGTGGAATAGATAATGGCTGGATGGATGGATGGATGGATGGATGGATGGATGGATGGAACAGAAACATTATCTCTGTTCCAGCTGTGATGTTCTTCAACGGGGCGGAGATATAACTGCTTTTGAGTACGTGTTCGCACGATGGCTGCCTTGTTTATCCTGAACCCGTTTGGTGCACTGGGTTGTGCAAGTCCTCAAAAATTATCGCTACACATCCACAAGAACAGTGTAGAAGCAGAATAACCAAATACTAACCTCCTCAAGTGTCACCATGTTGATTGTTTACAGTATATCATGCAAATCTGGATGTTCTATATCAGTGTTTCGTGCCATCTAGTGGGCCACGATTTTTTTTTTTCCAAGTTGAAGCTAATTTTTAGTCCGGTAGAATTGCTGAGTTGCATCTGATGTCACATCCGCCTCATTAGATATGCAAGACATGAAGTGGTGGTCAGCTGAGCTCACTGTTCACAAAGTGTTCCTATCACTGAGGCTACATCCACACGACAACGGCAACGAGATTTTTTTTTTTTTAAATATCGCGTCCACATGGGCAACGGATCAGTAAAATATCAGGTTCATATGGCAACGCAATGCTTGCTGAAAACGATGCAATACACATGCCACACCACTACGTGCGCTGTAAGACGGTCCCATCGGAGACACCAGAACAATAGAAGTAGACGCATTCGCATAACTGCGCATGCGCACAGTGACTATCCCTGTCACTGTCACACGCACACACTTTCTCACTCCCTATCCTATGGATATAGTCCCTTTAAATCATGTGCTCGTTTTTTGAATGGAGACGTGAAAAGAGGAATGAATGGGGGTAGATGGAAGCTGGTACGCCAACATTCTGATATCCTCCAGAATTCTTTAATGGTCCGGAATAAATTGAATGCTACACGTTGATGGATTACTTTGTTCTTCTACGCCCTTTTTGAGGAATGTATTGTCGGACTTAAACCAACATCTGAAGAGGTGAGATCGCTCCTTTTTTTTCCCTATTTTTGCTGGCGGGATTGACTCTGCCCTAAGGGCTATTCTCTCTCTCTCTCTCTCTCTCTCTCTCTCTCACTTTGCACCATTACACAATAAATATTCACAGTGAAAATATTTTGTAAGCGCGTTTCATGAACCAAGTTATAGGATTTGTTGACAACTCAGATCGAGTTTGTTACACTTCTACCCGGCGTGAAGCACATGTGGTTGTGACGTCATTGTAAACAAATCCGTTCTACTCATCCAGACGAATTCGCAACGGCTCCCTTGCCAGATTTTTTCACTCTGGAACCCGTTCTCAAAAGATTTCGTTTTGGGGCACCCAAAACGCCGGTGCCGTGTGGACGCCAGGCCGAAACGATAAACAATTTTATCAGATTCACCTGAATCCGTTGCCGTGTGGACAGGGCCTGAGACGCCTTGCTAGTCGTTAAAATGCCCTACACTTGCTTTGTTTTGGGCTGCTGAAATCAAACAAATCATGAAACTGATCAAAGTTTCTTCTGGGTTCCTCGTGAAGTGATAAAGGGTGAAAGAGCAACGGATTTTACCAAAAGATGGCAAGAAAGGTGGCTCTTGAACCTTTTGCTGCGATGGAGTTAAAACCACTTGAGTTTGCAGTGATCACTTCAGGAAAGGTTTGTAAATTCTCTGATTTATTTCGTTTGGATTCGCAAATCACTTTTCTCACCATTTTCTGTTATTTCGTGATGTTTCGAAGTTCAGGAGACGCTTCAGTCCTCAGATGTGTTTTTGTTTCCTGTTTGATCGTGATCACCAGATTGTAAACTAATGTGTATAGAATATGTATAATCCCCAGGTCTTTAAATGGGTTTCTGTGGATCTTTGTGAATGATTTACCTGGAAGACAAGAGCAGGGAGGATTGGGAATCGAGTGGCTGCTGTTTGGCTACACGTGATACTAAAACTTGTAGCGTCTGAGCAACCATCACAAAGACACGGACAAAAAGCCCAGAAATCCCTCCTTACCCGGGCAAAAACGATACATCTTGTCGTGTCCTGATCCCCAGATCTTTAACCCGGCCACGTATAAAAAGTTGTTCTCCTCCATGCTCTTCCAGGTTTTCATCTGTGTGTCCGTGTAGAACGATGTCTGCAGCACCAGGGAGTTTGAGATGTCGGGGAACTCAACAGATGGATAATTTTCCAACTCGTAGAAAATATCCTTCTTTGTTAGCGTGTACGGATCTAATCCCACTGAGTGGTTTCTATATCCACTTCTTTCTCAGTTTTAATAACTTGCTTGTTTGCTGAACACAAACATGGCAATAAGTTCTTGTGTTAATGGACCAGACTCCACTTTTAGATCATTAATCCCTTTTGACTGAGAATGACCTGCATGCAGGGTTTGGCTTCTGGCACATCCATACAGTTTTAGATACAACACCTACAATTAAAAACAGTTTGTTTTTATTGTATTTATTTAATTCCTGGGTTCCCATCTGTAACAGGGAGTGATGTTGCATCCCATTAATACACTTTACAGTAGGTTATTAGATCCTACTAGAACAGATGAGCCAAAATAATTGGGGATCTTTTTTAATGGGCCCCGACTCAGTACAAGTATGAATAGGCGGACCTTAAAGTAGAAACGGTTGAGAACCCCTGATCTAGTGGAATCCTCCAGTAACGTGTGTGTGTGTGGGGGGGGGGCTGCCATGCCGTAGCCATAGTAACCAATTCCCTTTCACGGTACAGCATTGAACACGCCAATCCCCGTACTCGAGGCCATGTTCTATCGCCGCCCATTCTTCTGACTCCCTGTAATGGTATTGGATACAGAGATGATACTGGATGCCAAATACAGTGATGTCACGACTGTGCTTAAAACCCGCGGCGAAATCGAAATTCCTTCTCTCTGGTGGTGGATCTTCCACGCGTGAAAGAGACGTCGTTGCATCTGTGCTAAAGAACAAAGAACAGAGAACGAAGAACGAGCTATTGATACCGGACCTTTAGCCAAAGTTCAATGTATTTGATCTTCGCAGAGTTGTAATAATAACTGAACCGGTTAGTTACTGCAGCCCACGCAGTATTTTTAAAGAGAAAAGGCGACCGGATCCCTTTTCCCTTTCGCAACGTCGACGGACTACAAACAAGATTCCTTCCAGATCATCGGACGACCAACGGGACATCGAAGATCTTCAGCTGACAAGCTGTGAAAGCAAAAGGAACAGAACTGTTTTCTCCCTGGACCTGCGGATAACAGACGGCGCACTTTCAGTCGCCAAGCAAGAGCGATCTCAAGTAAGGCTGGCATCTGGGCAATTGTTAGTCTTAGTTGTGGCTAGTTAATGTGAAGAGTGTTTATTTGAATTAATTCATGGTTTAAATGTACGCATTTTGATTCACGTGAAAGTCGGTCTTAGACCGCGTGTTGTTTGAGTTGCTTTGTTTATAATCTGTGTTTAGTTAGATCGTGCATGCATTCTCTCTCTCTCTCTCTCTCTTTTTAACTCCCTCCGTCGCACTACACCCCTCAACATTGGGATTTCAGGAGTAGCTAAGGGTTGAGTAGAAGTTGGGTTTAAGGCCTAGCCAAGACTAGTTTTTAAGCTACAGATCCTTTGTTTCTCTCCCTCGTGCGCTCTCCTTGTTGCCCATCCCCTTTTAGGCGAGGCCTAGCACAAGGCTCGCGCATTACATTCACATACTCATACACACACACCTATCTCGCCCGCGTGCGCACACAGCCTCACACCCCTCCTCCTTGTCGTGCGTCTGCGCCAGAGGTGGAAAAACCCGGGTGCAGAAAGTAAAAACCCTGCCACGTTTTTGCTCCAGCCAATTCAATGAACCAGCTGATCCTAATTACCACATCCCCTAAGCCAGGTTGATGAGCTAATTGGTGAAATCACCTGTGTTGAGAGCACAGGCAGAAAGAAAACCTAAGCAGGCCTTTTACTCTGTCAATCCAGTTTTTCCACCTCTGGTCTGCGCACGCCCTCTCTCCCTAGCTCCTCCTCATCTCGTTAGTGCGCACCTGCGTTCCATACATGCATTCACATGCCTACACTCATGACACTCTGACACACAAACACGTGATTTCCCTCTCACATTTTAACATCCACTCGCCCCTACACTGTAAACTTGCATATAGCCTATTACTTCTGATCACCATTAGTGGCTTAGTTATCATCATATACACTGCTGATTTCTTACTCTGTTTACTGCTGGTTATTATTCTACTTACTACTGACTATTGCTTTATACACTACTGATTATTACTTGTATACATTGTATCACCATTTATATTGAATCATTCCTTGGCTGCTACTGTTGCTATATCTGATCAGTATTAGTTTGCTAATTCATGTCAGCTATTTCAATAAATGGTATCTTTGGAGTAAACTGTGTCTGGTCTATTGCTACAACATTCACTGAGTGCCAACCTCTGCCAAACAAGTAATCTAATTGCCTTCGCCCATTTGGTTGTTATATGAATGTTATAGATCCAGAGTAAACGTATTACATTAGGGCTACAATACTCACTAAAACTATAGCAACATCACCACCAAGTTATTCCATTGATTTTAATAGTTTAGCTACACTACCGTTCAAAAGTTTGGGGTCACTTTGAAATGTCCTTATTTTTGAAAGAAAAGCACTGTTCTTTTCAATGAAGATCACTTTAAACTAATCAGAAATCCACTCTATACATTGCTAATGTGGTAAATGACTATTCTAGCTGCAAATGTCTGGTTTTTGGTGCAATATCTCCATAGGTGTATAGAGGCCCATTTCCAGCAACTCTCACTCCAGTGTTCTAATGGTACAATGTGTTTGCTCATTGCCTCAGAAGGCTAATGGATGATTAGAAAAGCCTTGTACAATCATGTTAGCACAGCTGAAAACAGTTGAGCTCTTTAGAGAAGCTATAAAACTGACCTTCCTTTGAGCAGATTGAGTTTCTGGAGCATCACATTTGTGGGGTCGATTAAATGCTCAAAATGGCCAGAAAAATGTCTCGACTATATTTTCTATTCATTTTACAACTTATGGTGGTAAATAAAAGTGTGACTTTTCATGGAAAACACAAAATTGTCTGGGTGACCCCAAACTTTTGAACGGTAGTGTATAAACTATTAGACACTTGAATTAATGATTAATGAATTTATGAGACTGATCCCTTTTTACATGAGACTGATTCGATAAGCCTACACATGCTTAGTACACAGGCAAGTACGTGAACAATTACGTTCATGACGCAGCCGGTTGTCTACATGGACACGTGGTTAAAAAGCAGCTATATCTCTGCCTTGTTATTGTTGATGTGCATTTTCGGAGACGTTCACTTGTGTAAGACACTGTATTTAAAGATCAGCCAAATCCTCGTCGTTATCAAGGCGATAAGTTTGGTCAGGTTGGTGTTTAATTACAGTAGTTTAAACGTTTTATTGATTCTGCTAATTAACACGGTGTTGTAATTGATTCCTGTTTACTGAGTCATTTGCTTGGTGTTATTTGTGCTAAAAGGAAATGAGCATTTGGGAGCGTGTGGTGAAAGGAAAATAATCAACGACAGGGTGGTGTGATGAAGCAGAATTACTGTTACCACCCAGAAGTTGATTAATTTCCAATAACACCATGTCCTGTTGTTGTTTATTTCTCTTAGACAACAGCAATTCGTCAGTGCCAAAATTTTAGCAGCTATATAATAAAGAAGAAGAAGAAGAAGAAGAACAACAACAACAACTTTATTCATCACACGGACACCTGTGAAATTCCTCTCTGTATTTAACCCATCTGAAGCAGTGAACACACACATGCACACACACATGAGCAATGAGTGCACACACATACCCAGAGCAGTGGGCAGCCACGCTACAGTCACACTCTCTCACTTACTTTATTCAATAAAATAGAAAAAAAAAAAACCAAACAAAAAAACAACTTATTAAATAAATTAATTAAATACATGAAAATAAAATAAAATAATTAAATGGGTTGGGGCGGCACGGTGGTGTAGTGGTTAGCGCTGTCGCATCACAGCAAGAAGGTCCGGGTTCGAGCCCCGGGGCCGGCGAGGGCCTTTCTGTGCGGAGTTTGCATGTTCTCCCCGTGTCCGCGTGGGTTTCCTCCGGGTGCTCCGGTTTCCCCCACAGTCCAAAGACATGCAGGTTAGGTTAACTGGTGACTCTAAATTGAGCGTAGGTGTGAATGTGAGTGTGAATGGTTGTCTGTGTCTATGTGTCAGCCCTGTGATGACCTGGTGACTTGTCCAGGGTGTACCCCGCCTTTCGCCCGTAGTCAGCTGGGATAGGCTCCAGCTTGCCTGCGATCCTGTAGAACAGGATAAAGCAGCTAGAGATAATGACATGAGTTGAGAACTTAGTGGTGATGCTGCTATAGTTTTAGTGAGTATTGTAGCTCTTATGTAATACATTTACTCGGGATCTATAACATTCATATAACAACCAAATGGGCGAAGGCAATTAGAATACTTGTTTGGCAGAGGTTGGCACTCAGTGAACGTTGTAGCAATAGACAGGACACAGTTTACTCCAAATATACCATTTATTGAAATAGCTGACATGAATTAACAAACTAATACTGATCAGATATTGCCTGCGACCCTGTAGAACAGGATAAAGCGGCTACAGATAATGAGATGAGATGAGAAATAAATCCAAAAATAAATGTAAAATAGATTAAAATGCAGTAAATAAAGTCTCATCTCATTATCTGTAGCCGCTTTATCCTGTTCTACAGGGTCGCAGGCAAGCTGGAGCCTATCCCAGCTGACTACGGGCGAAAGGCGGGGTACACCCTGGACAAGTCGCCAGGTCATCACAGGGCTGACACATAGACACAGACAACCATTCACACTCACATTCACACCTACGGTCAATTTAGAGTCACCAGTTAACCTAACCTGCATGTCTTTGGACTGTGGGGGAAACCGGAGCACCCGGAGGAAACCCACGCGGACACGGGGAGAACATGCAAACTCCACACAGAAAGGCCCTCGCCGGCCCCGGGGCTCGAACCCAGGACCTTCTTGCTGTGAGGCGACAGCGCTAACCACTACACCACCGTGCCGCCGTAAATAAAGTCAATAAATTAAATAAAGTTGTTGTTCTTATTACTGAGAAACTGCAAATTCTCCGTCCTGAAGAAAGCTACAGCTTTATGTAACTCTGACTGTTACAAATCACTGACACTGGAGACTCCTTCCATAAATGTTAAAATGTTAAATAATCACCTTCTTACAAAAACGTTCACAACATTAATGATTACCAACTCATTTTCTAATAAAACAGTTTACGATTAGCCTTCAGATATGGAGCGCTTCCGCCATACAAGTTTATGTAAAAAGTCTTGAAAAAAAATAAAAGCAACATCAGTTTTAAGACTGCAGGAATAAAAAAAAAAAGTCAGAGAAAAACGGTTTTGGCTTTGCGTCTCCTGTAAGACGGAATCTGGGATGATGCTAACTGATCAAGTGCGGTTTAGGTTTTGGAGCTGCTCCACCCATATCCTCAGATGGGTTATCTTTTCCATCCAGGATTAAAATGGCTTACGCCCAGCCTAATTAGCAAGATGGCACTGGTATACCACTAAATCATGCTTGGGTCTGCACCAAAATAAAACCCCGAGGCCTTAAAACAACATTTCAGGGCCCTCATATAGTTCTGGGCCCTTTAATTCATTCATGTTGTGTAGTTTTATGTATGAAGCCTAAAGCTACAGCAGAAAACATGCTAACAAGGTCTAAGTGTGCGAGCAGGGCTAACCCTTTAGCACTTCAGTTGGTTGGGTTCAATGCCCGAACTGATGGTCACATCATCAGTTTTTCTTTGGCTAATCAGACACAAGGTACACCACCACTCTTGCCAGAGCAGTTGGGGGTTAGGTGCCTTGCTCAAGGGCACTTAAGTCAATCCTGCTAGTCTGGGGAATCGAACCAGCAACCTTTTGGTCCCAAAGCTGTTTCTCTAACCATTAGACCATGACAAAGTTTTAGCACTTTAGTCTTTCAAAAACAATGAAAGCTTGAATAAGGAATAAGGTTTCATTATTAGATGTCTGAAAGCAGAGTATTTTGGACTTGGAGTGCAACAGCAATAATAAAGGTTGGAAGTAAAACACACCGAATGGTACAAAGAAAGAAGAATTGACTGAAGCTGGGGCTGATTTCTTTCTAGCCCAGACTGTAGATTCATTCATGAAGTCCATCAGGGACAGTCGTGTCAGGTGATTACACAAAGGTGACATGAAATTTTTTTATAGAATATAGGGTGTTATTGATTCTATCCACGTTCACTGCATATGACCGATCGCGCACTCTGATTGGCTACTCTACTAGTAGGATATTAGCTCATATACTGTGCGCAGAGAAAAACAAAATGGCGGAGTGCATTAAGTCAGATATATTACTTTGTTATCAAGTATTTAAAAGAAACAGAAATAGCTAAATAAAAGAATATAGATCCCCCCCAGTATCTCCTGTTCCACACTCCAGCCCAGTCGGTGGCGGTAACGCACCTTTGAGTTGGTTTGCTAACCGCAAAAAAAAAGAAAGAAGAAGAAGAATATGGTGGTGTGTGTTGCTGAACCAACCGAGGATGAAATAAAAACTACTCAAAAACAAAAAAACCCAAAATATGGAATGAAAGTATTTGATGGTAAGAACGTAACTTTTTTATTTTTCAAGAATTATTAGTACAACCCAAATTCCCAAAAAGTTGGGACAAAGTACAAATTGTAAATAAAAATGGAATGCAATGATGTGGAAGTTTCAAAATTCCATATTTTATTCAGAATAGAACATAGATGACATATCAAATGTTTAAACTGAGAAAATGTATCATTTAAAGAGAAACATTAGGTGATTTTAAATTTCATGACAACACCACATCTCAAAAAAGTTGGGACAAGGACATGTTTACCACTGTGAGACATCCCCTTTTCTCTTTACAACAGTCTGTAAACGTCTGGGGACTGAGGAGACAAGTTGCTCAAGTTTAGGGATAGGAATGTTAACCCATTCTTGTCTAATGTAGGATTCTAGTTGCTCAACTGTCTTAGGTCTTTTTTGTCGTATCTTCCGTTTTATGATGCGCCAAATGTTTTCTATGGGTGAAAGATCTGGACTGCAGGCTGGCCAGTTCAGTACCCGGACCCTTCTTCTACGCAGCCATGATGCTGTAATTGATGCAGTATGTGGTTTGGCATTGTCATGTTGGAAAATGCAAGGTCTTCCCTGAAAGAGACGCCGTCTGGATGGGAGCATATGTTGCTCTAGAACCTGGATATACCTTTCAGCATTGATGGTGTCTTTCCAGATGTGTAAGCTGCCCATGCCACACGCACTAATGCAACCCCATACCATCAGAGATACAGGCTTCTGAACTGAGCGCCGATAACAACTTGGGTCGTCCTTCTCCTCTTTAGTCCGAATGACACGGCGTCCCTGATTTCCATAAAGAACTTCAAAGTTTGATTCGTCTGACCACAGAACAGTTTTCCACTTTTCCACAGTCCATTTTAAATGAGCCTTGGCCCAGAGAAGACGTCTGCGCTCCTGGATCATGTTTAGATACGGCTTCTTCTTTGAACTATAGAGTTTTAGCTGGCAACGGCGGATGGCACGGTGAATTGTGTTCACAGATAATGTTCTCTGGAAATATTCATGAGCCCATTTTGTGATTTCCAATACAGAAGCATGCCTGTATGTGATGCAGTGCCGTCTAAGGGCCCAAAGATCACGGGCACCCAGTATGGTTTTCCAGCCTTGACCCTTACGCACAGAGATTCTTCCAGATTCTCTGAATCTTTTGATGATATTATGCACTGTAGATGATGATATGTTCAACCTCTTTGTAATTTTACACTGTCGAACACCTTTCTGATATTGCTCCACTATTTGTCGGCGCAGAATTAGGGGGATTGGTGATCCTCTTCCCATCTTTACTTCTGAGAGCCGCTGCCACTCCAAGATGCTCTTTTTATACCCAGTCATGTTAATGACCTATTGCCAATTGACCTAATGAGTTGCAATTTGGTCCTCCAGCTGTTCCTTTTTTGTACCTTTAACTTTTCCAGCCTCTTATTGCCCCTGTCCCAATTTTTTTGAGATGTGTTGCTGTCATGAAATTTCAAATGAGCCAATATTTGGCATGAAATTTCAAAATGTCTCACTTTCGACATTTGATATGTTGTCTATGTTCTATTGTGAATACAATATCAGTTTTTCAGATTTGTAAATTATTGCATTCCATTTTTATTTACAATTTGTACTTTGTCCCAACTTTTTTGGAATCAGGGTTGTATTCTCGCATTTTTCACAAATTGCAAAATGTTAAATGCAAATCACTTGAGACCATTACTAACTACTTATTAACCTCGCTTGCTCGGGCTTTACGGGAAAATATCAGACCAAGGTCTTGACAGTACGGACCGAGCTGTAGCTAGGTCCGTACTGTCAAGACCTCGGTTTGATATTTTCCTGTAAAGCCCGAGCAAGCGAGATCAATAAGGAGTTTATTATCTGCCTTTTTAAAATTTTCTAAGATTAAAATCAACACTCATTATAATGAGGCGTGACGCTGCTTTCAGTCACATCATATTTGTCACGTAGTTGAGTCACGCATGCAGAATAAACCGCTAGCGGCTTCAAAACTGAAGTTCTGTTAGCGGTTAGCGGTTTCTGAACGTTCTTCGTCACTCGTTTCTTGAATAACTCACTGACTCTTGTTTGTCTTTTGTGTTTTTTGATTTCCAATTCATCTTTTTGTGCCGTTTTTGTTTTTGTTTGCTTTCTGCAATGTTGAAAGCCGGCGCCTTGGAAACATACCTGTCAACCCTCCCGTTTTTCCCAGGAAATCCCTTATTTTGACTTATTTCCCGCTGTCTTCCCGTTTTTTTATTTTCCCGAAAATATCCCGTATTTTCACATTATATAAAAGTCCTGTATTTTCACAATATAAAATAGTCGGTAGGTCCAGAATTCATGACGCGCCTCTGACAGGAGTTTACAGCAGGAAGTCAGGCCATGAATTCACGTCCCCGCCCTTTCAGGCATCAGTAATTACATAACTACGTCCGGAGGCGAGGCTGAACAAGTGATTAGGTCCAGTGTTGCCAGATTGGGCGGTTTCCCGCCCAAGTTGGGCGGTTTCAAGTGCATTTTGGCGGGTTTTGAACATATTTTGGGCTGGAAAACGTCAGCAGTATCTGGCAACACTGATTAGGTCTGAGGTGAAGATGGTGATGCTAATAGCAAAGAAAAACATTAGCCTCTCTTTCTTTGACGATTTCAACAAGTGCGTGGCTGGAATGTTCCCAGACTCTTCCATCGCAAAGAAATTTTCCATGGGGAAAACGAAAGCCTCCCAAATAATCAAAGGTAAGCTACACATGTTTACATTCAGTATGTCCTGGCTAAGACCTCATAAATAGCCTAGTGTAAACTAATTGGTGTATTAACTGTTTTATCCACTCATGTCTATTTTATTTTCTATCTGAAACTTACTCATTTTAAATCACTCTTGGTTTAATATCTTATATTACTCTTTATCTATCTATCTATCTATCTATCTATCTATCTATCTATCTATCTATCTATCTATCTATCTATCTATCTATCTATCTATCTATCTATCTATCTATCTATCTATCTATCTATCTATCTATCTATCTATCTATCTATCTATCTATCTATCTATCTATCTATCTATCTATCTAGTGTTCCGAGGCCATGACTATGGTAAAACCATAATAAATTGCAATGGAATTGAATTTATTGACTGGTTATATAATGACCTTTCTTATTTTAACATGATACGTATTTTAGCCCTTAATTTGGGAAATAACTGGTACCACTGAAAGCAAATAAAAATAAATGTATAGTTTATTCACAAATGCACTCTTTAAACCATAAGCATATTGAGTTTGGGTCTTGGCTATCACCAACATGCACCAGAGTACAGGAAATCGCAAATACTAGATAGAAAATTGTCCCCCATTCAACTACACACCCACTTTTGGTGAAGGGTATGACTTTCCGAAATTTTCCCTTATTTTGAGTTAAAAATCTGGGAAATATCCCTTTTTTTCAAACCTCAAAGTTGACAGGTATGCTTGGAAAGAAAGAAAGTCCGTAATCGCCCACGGCCATTATGGGAAAATGCTGCCTGTCAAGGAACAAATCAGAGTGGACGATTTTACCGGAAGTAGCTCGTGCCGTATAATAAAGTAATTTAAGATACAGTGGAACCTGCTGTCATAGTGTTATTGCTGCTATGATGCTCATCTATATTTACCTGATTATTTACCCTGTTCCTGCACAGCAACACTGCACTATCTGTGTGTGTGTGTGTTGAATCGTATGGAGTAACAATGGCGGTTCTCCTCGTACAAACAGACGTATGCACTTTGACGCCTCGGAATATCCTCTGAACGAGACTGAATGCTCATAAAATCTGAGAGAGGAAGTTTGAAAAGTGGAACTGCTTGTAACCCTGTTGAATTTTATTCACGAGGATACAAGTTTGAATAAGTAAGTTCATAGCTTAATAAATAGCATTTGAGTTAAAAAGTGAAAATTTATTGGCCAGCAATGAAATTAGGATGCTGTTCAATGATAGAAGTGAATATTGGGTAATGTTACTATGGTTTACTGAACATGCCATTTAAAAAGTTAATTATTTGTTGTGTGGAAAATTATATTGAAATGTTTTCAAGATGCCGGTGAGAATAATGGAATAAAAAAAAAAGTTGCACAAATGTTTTGTGAATTTATTTTAATTCTGTAACCTTTGTGAATGAGCCAATCACATTCGGGGTCAAGGGACAGGAAGTGAGTGGAGTTCGCGAACGAAAGGAGAACGTTGGAGAATTGACGACGAGAGAGAGAGAGAGAGAGAGAGAGAGAGAGAGAGAGAGAGAGATGAGCGAGAGGTTCGGCCTGGACTCTTGAAAAAAACTTTAAAGGTGATAGAGTTTTGTCAGTTGGGTGGACTACTCAACTCAACAGAAGACGAAGTTTAGTGAAATTAGCTGCTAAGACAGTGGCTAGTGTGTTTGCATGGACTTTGCTAAGAAGCTAGCGATCAGCGAACTCAAATAGTAAAGCCTGTGTAGAACTGAGAGTGTGACGAGGAAAACAAAGACCCCGACGGTGCCAGACAGCATTGCCGAGTGGAGGACTTTGCCAACGTCATCTACTGCTTTACTTTTCTCATACGCCTGCCTCCCTAGAGCCCGCATGTGTACGACTACATCAGCTAAGATGCTAATTTTCCCTTTTGCCCTGGTGGTGAAGCAGCCATTCTGTTTGAGGCTACAACGTACATGAGCTACATCCTGCAACTTTTGAACTGGGTATTTGAAATCCATCCATCCATCCATCCATCCATCCATTATCTCTAGCCGCTTTATCCTGTTCTACAGGGTCGCAGGCAAGCTGGAGCCTATCCCAGCTGACTACGGGCGAAAGGCGGGGTACACCCTGGACAAGTCGCCAGGTCATCACAGGGCTGACACATAGACACAGACAACCATTCACACTCACATTCACACCTACGCTCAATTTAGAGTCACCAGTTAACCTAACCTGCATGTCTTTGGACTGTGGGGGAAACCGGAGCACCCGGAGGAAACCCACGCGGACACGGGGAGAACATGCAAACTCCGCACAGAAAGGCCCTCGCCGGCCCCGGGGCTCGAACCCGGACCTTCTTGCTGTGAGGCGACAGCGCTAACCACTACACCACCATGCCGCCAGTATTCGAAATCATTTTATTTGCCAGCTACTAGGCTATTTGATTTATTTTGGGCCCACAGTGTATCTTTGAGCATTGACTTTATGTTTATCTTTATTTTATGTTTATTTAAATGCATGTGACAGTTCAAATATTTAATACTAAATTCTATTTTTTTCAGTAAGTAGTTCATATTTTTCTAAACCTTTGTCTTTCTTGACTACTTTTGAGATGGAAGTCAATTAGTTAAGGGTAATTTTAAGTTTAAAAGAGGGAAAGTGTTTTAATAAGAAGAGGGAAAGTAATTTCAGAGACATTACATTATATGATAAAGTGTAAGAATTCATGGTTAAGCATTGAAATAAGCTGAAAGAGTATTTCATTGGCGGCACGGTGGTGTAGTGGTTAGCGCTGTCGCTTCACAGCAAGAAGGTCTGGGTTCGAGCCCCGTGGCCGGCGAGGGCCTTTCTGTGCGGAGTTTGCATGTTCTCCCCGTGTCCGCGTGGGTTTCCTCCGGGTGCTCCGGTTTCCCCCACAGTCCAAAGACATGCAGGTTAGGTTAACTGGTGACTCTAAATTGAGCGTAGGTGTGAATGTGAGTGTGAATGGTTGTCTGTGTCTATGTGTCAGCCCTGTGATGACCTGGCGACTTGTCCAGGGTGTACCCCGCCTTTCGCCCGTAGTCAGCTGGGATAGGCTCCAGCTTGCCTGCGACCCTGTAGAACAGGATAAAGCGGCTACAGATAATGAGATGAGAGAGAGAGATGAGATGAGATGAGTATTTCATTTAAAAGTGAATGATTGCATCCACATTAGGTAAGTTCTGGTAGGTTTATTGCTGAAACCCCAACCTGTTATTGATCATTTAAAAGAACTCAGGTTAGCCACCTCTCATTATAGCCAAACACGCTAGAGGGGCGCTACACGCTGAAACTGAGAGCTATCAAATCAAATCAATACAGTAGAACTAGCAGCAAAACTGTGTAGTTTGGTGTGACACTTCTGGAACTGAATAATGCCTGTGTGACCGAATGACGTGACCGAGGTATTAAGAACATATTATCATTTGACCCGTACGGGCCCGCGTGCTCATAATAAAACATGTCTGTGAAGATTCTCAGTCATCCAGGTACATAGTAAACTGTGGTTGGTTGAAGAGAGCAACTGGACTTGCTTGAAGATTCTTGAAAACGTTTCGCCTCTCATCCGAAAGGCTTCCTCAGTTCTGTCTGACTAACAGGGAGTATCCAGTATTTATCCCCTCATGGATCATCATAGAATCCGAATCAGAATGCTGATGGCTGCATTGTAGGTGGCCAGGGGCGCAGATACGTTTTTTGAACTGGGGGGGACAAAGCTGCCAGCAAACCAACCCCAACCCCACCTCCAACATGTGTTGTGCGAGGAACACTAGTTCCTCGCACAACTAGTTCCTAGGAAAGCTAGTTTTAAAACCGCTAAGTTCCAACTGTTAAACATAGCGAGAGGCTGGGCTACGTGTGTGTGTGTAAAGTGTAAACCAGTGCATCCTGACTTTCTAACTCTGCCTGTGTGTTGCGTGAGCGGCAGTCAGTCAACAACTCTTCGCAAAGTTTCCTTATGAAACAATATGCTCGCTGAAATTATGGCAGGGAACGCCAGATTAAACATTAAAACTGCCTTCTGCGCACTGTATCTACAGGCTACCACCGAAAGAAGGAGGCTACCAGAAAGGCATCTCTACTCCGTACGATTTTACTTTCACTACGACATTACTTTGAACAGACTATCAAAAAATTGCAAGGTGATATGATAAAGTAAGGCACAGTTTACTTACAGTCGTTGTTTTTTGAAAAAAAACGATGCAATCGTTTTCTGCCTTTTCGGTTTGGCACCCTTCATCATGCCGTGTTGGGGTCCTGAACTAGGAGCTGTCCCCGATATGCCTGTCAAACTGGTTGTGGGTAACCATAGCAACCAAGCTCGAGAACGCAACCTGTGCAGTCTGCGCAGCTCAACCAACCGAATATCAGTCTTTGTTTTATTTTACGTGAGTTGTTGCAACTAGACCCCGAAGCCGTTTGTTTTCAGGATAATGGCTGGCTGATGAAATTATTGGCTGGCTAGCTGACTCAGCCAAAACCTTAATGGCTGCTGCAGCCACCAAAATGTTTATGGCTACAAATGGCTGATACTGGACGTCACTGTGTGGCATATATCCGGGCGAACGGATCAAACAAATGGGGGGAATAAATAGCAAATTACCACAGGTCCCCTGGTCTCTTACTTCATTGTAAATATAAATCTAGCAAGATTGTAGTTCAATGCTAATAATAAGCTAATCTGGATTGTTCGAGGAAGGCATCTAGCTATCTACTCTCACTAGCAATGACCAGTGAAGGACTGGCAGCTATCTTACTATGATGAAAGTAGAGTGGTGGAGTACTTTTTTTTTATCAATCTCGAAGTATGTGAAACAAACAAACAAAAAAAAATACCTTTACACTTTCCTTCAGCAGCGGCAAAGAATGCAGCCATCTCGTCGATATCGGAGTCGATTGATGCTCTGGGTGGGTTCCCGGGTTCCCCAGTGTATCGTGGTAACGGTGCGAGGGGCGGAAAGCCAGACAGGTAGTCACAACGGCAAGCTTGTGGTGGCTCTCTGTGCTGTGATATCAGTTCTAAATCTCTACAGTGTATGCCTATACGTCTCTATTGTGTTACTACTAGTGTGTACAGTTGATCATGTTTGTGTCACTTTTCTTGTAGCTCATGATGTGGATAAACCCATTATTTGATGTACACAATTCTTAGTGGCTCAGCCAAATTTTATTAGATAGCGGCTCAAATTGGCTTACAAAATTATTGGCTGGCGGCGGCTCAAATTCTAAATGGCGGTTTTAGCGGCGCCTGGCGGCGGCTTCGGAGTCTAGTTGCAACTATGTCTGTACTGCTGTGCACCTCAATAAACCGAATGGTAATTAGTCTTTTGATTTTTCCATGAGGTTTGCCTTATGCAAAGAAAGACAGCATAGACGGTTTTTCCTCCCTATAAGTGGGGGGGACCGAACGAGGTGAATTTAAATCTGGGTGGGACGAATCCCACCCGTCCCACCCTCTATCTGCGCCTGTGTAGGTGGCTGATAAAAGATGTCTCAGACCACGTTCAGACTGCACCCTGAAACGACCCATATCCGATTTTTTTGCCCATATGCGACCTGTATCCGATTTGTTATTGACAATCTGAACGACACAGATCCGATTTTTTTCACATGCGACCCAGGCCGCTTGGATATGTGGTCCTAATTCCGATTCATATCCGTTATTTTCACATGCGACTGCAGTCTGACCGGACAGGTCGCATTCATGCGACCTACACGTCATCAACAAGAGACAAACGTCACTATTCTGCGTTGGCTAATCCCGCCTCTTTGGTGGAAAACAACAACATTTGTACAGTTTTCAGAATTTAAATAGACTTTTATAGAATTGATCAAGCTAATGGTGGGTTTGGTAGGGACCTGGATGTTGATCTGTTAGCCTGATTAAATAAAAGTGTTTCTATAACTGATTTATAACTTAAACCATCCTGTATTACAGGATAAGATTGTTCTGGAAATTTCCAGTAATTTGACACCTTCGGTCTCATTAGTCTGCTGCCCACATTAATCAGATTATTGTGTGAGTTCCGCCGCCGCCGCCACAAAAACCACATCGCCAGGTCTCGCCTCATCTCCATCGCAAACTGCGCTGGTGTTTCTGCACCTTGAGCCAGCGCTGAGAGAAGTTGCAGAATTCAGCTGGCTATAAACAATCTAAATTAATCTTTATAAAAATGTAGAAAAAGTTTATTAATATGATGAAATAAATATGTGCAAATTATTAAGCCTGAATTAAGAGTTTGGTAATACAGCGGCCGTATCCCAAATGACTGCCTACTGAAGCTCGAGTGCACTATATAGAGTTTAAAAATCCATTACTTCCTAGTAACATGTAGTGCACTTATATAGAAATTAGAGAGACATTTAGGAGTCAACCCTCGTTACCAGGCTACACGTTTTCATTTCAGTTCAGAAACAAAAACACACGAGACCTCACACTTTAACACTAACCAGATAATTAAACAAACAAACAAAAAATAAATCATTAAACTTGAAGAGTGCGCTTTTTTTTGTTTACGTATTACGTAGATGTGCTTATTACGTGTCAATTTGCGCATGCGGGACACTTTTGGGTCGTTTTCCGTTCATATTGGAGATCGCATACAAGTCTCATATAATTGGTAATGTGAACGGCCTAACAAAAAAATCGGATTTCACAACAAATCGGATATGGGTCGTTTCAGGTTGCAGTCTGAACGTAGTGTTAGACACCCACCTCTGTTCAATGACGGTCGTTCCAGGTTGACAAAAATAAACGATCCTCTCTGGCTAAGATGTCTGCCAGTTTTAGCCTAGGTCACAACCGGACGTACGATTTTTTGGCCGTGCGATTTTTGGCGTTTCCCAAATCGCTGCTTTTTTTTTTTGTTCGTGGAGAAAGACGCACGTTGGCCATAAGCTTGTCTTGCAACCTGAAAAAAACGTAAGTGCCTGTAGAGTTTGTTTGACATGACAAAGAACCTCTGCACCCGGTCTGCGGCCAGTCCACGGCTCAAAAATCAGCACGTCACACGCGCGCCCTCCGTGCGTTTTTTGCACGTAGACCGGCTGTAGGAGCACGTACGGCCGGTTGTGACCGAGGCTTTTCTGAAGTCCTCTCATACTCCCGCACCAGTCGAAGGGATCTCATCCCAAAGTGCGTAGAAACATGTCTGTGAAGATTCTCAGTCATCCAGGTACATAGTACCTGGCAGACATCTTAGCCAGAGAGGATCGTTCATTTTTGTCAACCTGGAACGACCATCATTGAACAGAGGTGGGTGTCTAAGGCTACGTTCACACTGCAGGCTGAAGTGACTCAAATCCGATCTTTTCGCCCATATGTGACCTGTATCCGATCTTTTATTGACAATATGAACGACACAGATCCGATTTTTTCAAATCCGACCCAGGCCGTTTGGATATGTGGTCCTAATTCCGATTCCTATCCGCTCTTTTCATATGCAACTTCAGTCTGAACCGCCAGGTCGCATTCATCCGACTTACACGTCATCAACAAGCCACAAACGTCACTATTCTGCGCTGAAGTAGGCGGCGGGTCTCTCAAAAAAAGTTACAACAACATGGCGCATAATCACGGGCGCAGATAGAGGGGGGGACGAGTCCCACCCAGATTTCAATTCACCTCGTTCGGTCCCCCCCACTTATAGGGAGGAAAAACCGTCTATGCTGTCTTTCTTTGCATAAGGCAAACCTCACGGAAAAATCAAAAGACTAATTACCATTCGGTTTATTGAGGTGCACAGCAGTGTATACATAGTTGCAACAACTCACATAAAACAAAACAAAGACTGATATTCGGTTGGTTGAGCTGCGCAGACTGCACAGGTTGCGAGCTCGAGCTTGGTTGCTATGGTAACCCACAAGAAGTTTGACAGGCATATCGGGGTTTGGGGTTGGTTTGCTGGCAGCTTTGTCCCTCCCAGTTCAAAAACCGTATCTGCGCCCCTGCGCATGACATCAATGCGAGGGACGCTTCGGGCTGTGAAGGTTCTGAATCTTCTCAATGGAAGGACGCAGAGGTTAGGGAGCTGATTTCCATTTGGGGGGGATACAGCTATTCAAGCTAGACTGGATGGGTCATACCGCAACCGGGCGGTTTTACTTCCGTAAACACTGGCCATGCTCACTGCGTGTGACGTCGTCGTATCCTGCAATGCGCATGCGGAACACTTTTAGGTCGCTTTTCGTTCATACTGAGGATCACATACAAGTCGCATATATTTGTTAATGTGAACGACCTCACAAAAAAATCGGATTTCACAAAAAAATCGGAATTGAGCATTAAGCTTTGCAGTGTGAACGTAGCGTAAGACATCTTTTTATCAGCCACCTACAATGCAGCCATCAGCATTCTGATTCGGATTCTATGATGATCCATGAGAGGATAAATACTGGATACTCCCTATTAGTCAGACAGAACTGAGGAAGCCTTTTGGATGAGAGGCGAAACGTTTTCAAGAATCTTCAAGCAAGTCCAGTTGCTCTCTTCTACGAAGCACAGCTCATAATAAAACCACTGGGGAAAGTCATGTGACTGGTCAGACACAGATTTCTGAATCCGGTCTGGGAAGCTGTATGCGGCCCCGGCCCCGTTTCGCTCGCTTCCGTTGTTTTCATTTTGCTCTGAATTGCTACTTTGAAAAATGAGCGACACAACTGAGCACAGCGAAAGTGAATTTTATCGGGTTTTAATTCATCTCATCTCTAGCCGCTTTATCCTTCTACAGGATCGCAGGCAAGCTGGAGCCTATCCCAGCTGACTATGGGTGAAAGGCGGGGTACACCCTGGACAAGTCGCCAGGTCATCACAGGGCTGACACATAGACACAGACAACCATTCACACTCACATTCACACCTACGCTCAATTTAGAGTCACCAGTTAACCTAACCTGCATGTCTTTGGACTGTGGGGGAAACCGGAGCACCCGGAGGAAACCCACGCGGACACGGGGAGAACATGCAAACTCCGCACAGAAAGGCCCTCGCCGGCCACGGGGCTCGAACCCAGGACCTTCTTGCTGTGAGGCGACAGCGCTAACCACTACACCACCACCAGCCCGGGTTTTAATTTTTTTTTTAACAATTTTATTAAAATTGTTTTCTTCAAAAATATGATCCATATCTCCACCAGTAAAGGCTTCTGTGGCATTTGGTTTGTTGCCTGTTCCACTTTTTCTGAGGTCTCTGCGCTTGGACTTCAGGACTTCCCGGGACTTTTTAAAGTCTTCATCTTTCAGGATGTTTATCGTACTGTTGTTGTTGTTGCCAAGGTAGCGTCGAATACTTTGCAAAAAGGAAGAAAGTGTCAGGCTCGTAGTCTAAATTTGCCTTTTTTCTTTGCTTGTACATCGAAACTACATACTGTAGCAAGCTGTCGAGCTCTTTCGACGACTGTTGTGTCTCTTCAGCAAGAAATATTTGAAAATTTTCATGTCGTACTTATTTTTTACGTTTTTTTTCCTTGTTGTTGAACTTCTTTGCTCGAAAGTATCTTTTTTCATTTTCTTTGACAATTTCAGCTTGTTCAATTAAAGGCCTCTGCATGCTCTTGCGACAAGGCTTTCACAGATAGCTTTTCGCAGACAGTTGTAATTTATCGTTGAGCGGGGAGTAATAGGCGTGCGCGATGTTATTCACCGGCACAACACAAGGGGGCGCGAAGTCGCTAGGAGTAGTTAGTGGGTGTGGTTAGTGGAGTGTTTATCCTCCGGTTACTTATAATGACTAGAACTGTTTTTTTTTTTTTTATAATGACTAGAACTGGAGTCGTATAGATGTACGTACTTCCTCAATCAACCGCTCTTCGTGCTGCTCCATCTTCACTCGTGTTTTTAAAAATGGCGGTCGTGAAAACAAACCAAACCGGGAAAGTAGGGAAGCGGAAGTGCGTGTACAGCGGATGTAGAGTGGACCAATCAGAGCCCTCTTGTCTGCGACGCTGTCTGCGAGGCTTCTGCGGTGGTCACAATTTTTGGGAGGTGCGCGCAGAGCGTCTGCGAAGGTGGGGGGGGCTACGCAGACACTGTCTGCGACGCTATCTGCGAGGACTGGGTTGTCAGCATAAATTGGCCTTAAGTCTGTGTCTGATAAATCATCTGGATAATAAAATTCACTTTCACTGTGCTCAGCTGAGCCGTTTTTCGCACACCGCTGTTCATTGTTTTTCACTGTGTATGTTAGTAAAAAAAAAAAGGTCATATGATAAAACGCTTATTGATCGAGTCAGGACGGGAAAATATTTGGCTCTTGGTCATTTGCACCCCAATATTTTCCCATCTGGCCCTCTCATTCAGTCAATAAGGACATATTATGTGGAGACTCCGAGAGATAAATACTGAAATTTAGCTTTTTTTACTTACTTGAGAACAGTCTCGTAAAATTGCCTCTATTGAAATAACTACTGAAATGTAGCCGATGTATTTGGCCATATAAATCCATTAAAGCTAGACCGCCTTTCAGATTTTCAAGTGTAGGCCATAAAAAGAATTTTCCCCGACACCCGGTTATTCTTGTTTAGTGGACCGAAAGCTACTGAATTTGAATCACAGACTACCAATTCTATTAGCTTTCTTAAATAGAACAATTAACGACTTTATCTCTACGTGGCCCGAAATTCTCCGCTATTTTTTCCTGCTTCACCATGACCCAATACTATGCCATGCATCACGTGGTGGGCTTTCCCCGTCCGCACAAGGCATTGTGGGATACAAATTTGAAACAGCAGAGAAAAATGGAGGACGTGAGTGTGCGAATGAAACGTGAAAGACCGACTACAGTAACGGAAAGAAAGCGAGAAGAAAAGACGTTATGTTCTATACGAAGGAAAGGAAACGCAGGACCAAACTAATAAATATCGGCGCTCAGCGAGCACCTCGGTGTGATCAGCTGTTCGTTTAGCGACAGAATGGTGGAACTGTCAGTGCACGCTCAAAGGTAAACCTGCGCATGCGCACACACACGGACTTCCTCTGTCTGCTTGACTGCGCGAAGCGAGCGATTTCATGCACATTATTTGCTTTAATCGCCTCAAATTAAATAACTTCCCAGCCGCAGAACAGAACGGCCTGATATTTTGTGAGATATTACAGAAATAAACATATATCCAGGGTCTCCGCGGATCCTTAAAAAGTCTTAAAAAGTCTTATTTTTAATATGTGTTTTTTAAGGTCTTAAAAAGCATTATATTTCGCTATTTTTTGAGCTATGGTATTAAATTTCACATGGGAGGTATTAAATTTCATCCGGGTAGCCTACGGTAAATGGAAAAAAAAAACCCATATGTCTGGATTTTTTTTCCGCGCTAACGTTATTTATTCAACCAGCGTCGTTTGTTATCAAGATGCTGAACAAGTAGCACAAGAGCCGTTGTGTGTCTAGCACTAGTTCTAATAGCGCAGGAACCACGCCACAGGGGGCAGTGTGTTCTTTTATCCATGTAGTAGAACCATTGAGAGTAGAGCAGACGAGGAAGAAGTGGTTGAACTTGAACATGAACGGAGATGGGGAAGTGTAAGTTTAGTAACAAGTGGCTTGAGGAGCCAAAATACAAAAGTTGGCTAACAACAGCAACTTCAGAATATGAAGCGAGATGTAAGGTATGTCGGAAAGACATCAAGTTAACAACAATGGGCTGTAAAGCCCTTGACGCTCACTCGAAAGGGGAAAAGCATATGCGCTATGCTGCTAGTCGGGCAACAACAGTCCCCATGCCAATGTTCGCCTCTACGGTCACAAAAAGTGCAACGCCAGCTTTAGCGTCTCCGGGTCCCAGCACAAGTGCTTTCGCGGCATTCGCCCCAACCGCTACGCTGAAGGCAGAAATACTGTGGGTTCTGCAGAAGATGCACTTATTTATTTAAAAAAAATTCTTTGAACTTAACCTAGAGTGTGCTTTTTTTTTACTGTACGTATTTGTTCCGTGGTAGTGGTCTTATTTTTTATACTCAGTGGTCTTAAAATGGTCTTAAAAAGTATTATTTTTGCTGGTCAGAAATGTGCAGAGACCCTGATATCACAATGACCGCATTTCATAGGGAACTAAATTTCACCGATTTTATGAAATTGAAAGGCCGTCTCGCTTTAAATACAAAGGGATTCAAAGTGAATTTACATTACAGTTGTACAGTAAAATTCTGCCTGAATGGCACGAGTGACTGCTAGTCAGATTCTTCTTCACATGATACCACAGAATTATGAGAAACTTCAGAGTAACGGCTCCCTGAACTCAGCCGATTTCCAAATAAAGATACTGAAATGCCATATGATTCATCCGTCCATCATTAGGTCATGGGGACGTTGGAGTCAATCCCAGCTGACTTCAGGTGAGAGGCGGGGTTCACCCTGGGTGGGGTTCACCCTGGGCAGGTCCATTCACACTCACATTCACGCCTATGGCAAACGTGTGACCTAATCCACATGTCTTTGGACTGTGGGAGGAACAGGAGCGCTCGGAGGAGGAGAACCCATGCTGAGAGCATGCAAACTTCGCACAAAAAGGCCCAGGGTTCAGCCAAGTGGATCAAACCCTGAACCTTCTTGCTGTGAGGCGACACTTCTAACCACTGAACCCACCATGTTGCCAACATATGATTCAGTGTTAAATTGTTTACTTGCCAAAAAGCTTCCTCATTCTCTTGGACAGTGTACCTTTGGACAAATGTATTTATTTGGCCAATGAAGCCATTAAAAAGCTTTTCCTTTCTGTCTGTGAGGGCTGTGTGATCCTTTCTTGCAAGTGACGTCAAAGCAAAATAGAAACCCGGATGTCGGCCATGTTGGTGGAGATACAAATGCGACAAATGTCAAGCGACATTCCGTACAAAACATAGTCACGCGTGCGCAACTCTCTTTGTTTTTCCACTGCTTTAAGCGTTCTTTTAGCGATGGCGTATCTTTGTGCTGTATACGGTTAAGTACTCGTGACCGTGGCACGTTACGATTTTTTAGAATTCCGTCCGTGATTCGGAAAGAGGGCGAGGAAACTCTGAGGTTTGGTACGGAGAGGAGACGAGCGCGGCTGAACAACATCGGCAGGGCTGATCGAACAGAGACTAAAACCAAAACAGCTCGTGTCTGCAGTGATCATTTTATCTCAGGTGAGACTCAAAAGCTCTCTCGATAATATCATGGAAGAATTTTATTTCCTGTTGCTAGAATTTTGCTATAAAATGAGCGTTCTCTCTTGTCGTGGTTCACTCGGGCGTTGTTATTTTAACACGTGTATTACCATTTCGCTTCTACTGTAGGAGCGCCAGCAAAATTATACAATAGAAAGAATCCAGACTGGACACCCACTCGGAACATGGGCTACGTTTTGTCCAAGGTCGGACTTGATTCTTCGGCAGCCGAACCCGATAGAATGTGATATCTGGGTACTCGATGGTTGGTAGAAATGTCTTATCTTCAGAAAAGTCTGAGTTTTTAAAATAATATGGGTCAAAACCCACACATATCAATCTTCTCTTTGTATTGGTTGCTAGGATGCTACAAGTTTTAGTATCGGGTGTAAACAAACCACAGCCACTCGATTCTCAATCCTCCCCGTTCTTCTCTTCCAGCAGGCATCACAGATCCATATAATTTACCCACAAATGTATTTATTTATTCAGCCCGCTGCTCTCTCTCTCTGTTTGTTTGGGTGAAATGTGACAAAATAAAGGCTTGTTCTTCTTAATTTACCTACAAATGTACTTATTCCACTTGAAAAGTATACGGCAAACCAGCTACTGGATTTGGGACACTACAACATCCTGAACTATTTAGTATTTAGCTTCAAACTTGAAAAAAATTCACGGCCCACTAGATGGCGCTTCACGGCCCAGTGGTTGAGAAACACTGTGATAGACCACTCAATGCCGGCTAATATTATTTAAATATTACACTGCTACTGATACAAACGATCATTATCAACAAAAACAATGGATGCTTATGTATACTATTTAAATAAATGTTATTGACATGTATATGCATATATAAAGCACATTTATTCTTTACAAAACTTGTTTTTTCTATCGCAAAAATTGTTTCTATCGCGGAATTTATTCTATTGTGTTTGCATTGTCTGGTATGAAATAAAAATACAAGTTTTGTCCTGATCTGAACAATTTAAATCGTAATTCTATCCAGCGTATGAGCACGGCCGATTTAATTACAAGTCATTATAAAATTACAATTGCAGTGAGAAGAATACGGACATGATCTGGAGTTCATGTTAATTTTCATGAGTTCTGGTGGTCTTTTTCTGTGTCATTTCTGTTTTCTAGGCTCCAATCTTTCACTTCTTCCTCTTTTTTCCTGAAGTTTGGGAGCTATGAGTTGACTGTGTTAAAACATTGCCTTTAGCCCTAAAAGGGCAATGTTATTGAGAAACCGACCCCAGAACAGCAGGCAAAATCGTAAAATGGTGAAACAGGTCGAGCGAGGCACAAACAGGCTATCGTAGACTCGGCAGAATCAAAGATAAGAAACAGGAAATCAGGGATCAGGAAACCAAACAAGGAAATAAGACTGAGTAATGTGTCAGCAACGCAACTCAATACTTCGCAAAGTAAGTGTGTTTTCACAATTTTTATATAGGCGCGCTGATTGCGCTTTAATCCTGTGCAGGTGCGAGTCGTCCTGAGATGCACGCGCCAAGGTGTGACACTCTTGCACGAAATTCTCATCTCATTATCTCTAGCCGCTTTATCCTGTTCTACAGGGTCGCAGGCAAGCTGGAGCCTATCCCAGCTGACTACGGGCGAAAGGCGGGGTACACCCTGGACAAGTCGCCAGGTCATCACAGGGCTGACACAGAGACACAGACAACCATTCACACTCACATTCACACCTACGCTCAATTTAGAGTCACCAGTTAACCTAACCTGCATGTCTTTGGACTGTGGGGGAAACCGGAGCACCCGGAGGAAACCCACGCGGACACGGGGAGAACATGCAAACTCCACACAGAAAGGCCCTCGCCGGCCACCGGGGCTCGAACCCGGACCTTCTTGCTGTGAGGCGACAGCGCAAACCACTACACCACCGTGCCGCCTCTTGCACGAAATTAGTTAATAAAAATTCATGTAGATATAAATATCTTATGCAAAATTATTATGGCATGTTATAAAAAAATAAAGAAAAAATTCAGAGTCCTCATCTCAAGTTTACAAGTCTGAATGCTGTTAACGCACGAGTCCAAGTCCAAGTCAAGTCTCGAGTGTTTAAAATTAGGACACGAGTCAGACTCGAGTACTACAAGCCTGATATCTCATATAATTCACCCTCCCATCATGGTGAGGGTTCTGTGTGGTGCTGTACTCACCCGAGCCAGGCTAGTTCCTGAGGGCACTTTGTAGGGCACGTACTTCCTGTAGATGTGGCCCACTCTGGAGCACGGCACGTCATACATACTGCCTCCACACATCCACACCTGAAGAAAACAGAGAGAGAGAGAGAGAGAGAGAGAGAGAGAGAAAGACAGAGAGTGAGAAAGAGAGAGATTAAGAGTGAGAGAGAAAGAGACAGAGAGAGAGAAAGCAAGAGACAGAGAGAGCGAGAGTGAGAGAGAGAGAGTGAGGGAAAGAGACAGAGAGAGAGAGCAAGAGAGAGTGTGAGGGAGAGAGTGTGAGAGAGAATGAGAAAGAGAGAGTGAGAAAGAGAGTGAGGGAGAGAGAGCAAGAGAGAGAGTGAGGGAGAGAGAGTGTGAGAGAGAGAGTGAGAGAGAGCAAGAAAGGGAGAATGAGCGAGGGAGAGAGAGGGAGAGAGAGAACAAGGGAGAGAGCGCGAGGGAGAGAGAGCGAGAAAGAGAGAGAGCGAGGGAGAGAGAGAATGAGGGAGAGAGAGAGGGAGTGAGGGAAAGAGAGGGAGTGAGGGAGAGAGAGTGAGACAGAGAGAGCGAGAGACAGAGAGCGAGGGAGAGACAGTGAGAGAGAGAGAACAAGGGAGAGAGAGTGAGAGAGAGAGAACAAGGGAGAGAGAGCGAGAGAGAGAGTGAGGGAAAGAGAGCAAGAGAGAGAGAGGGAGAGAGAGCAAGAGAGAGAGTGTGAGAGAGAGTGAGAGAGAGCAAGAAAGGGAGAATGAGCGAGGGAGAGAGAGAACAAGGGAGAGGGAGCGAGGGAGAGAGAGCGAGAAAGAGAGAGAGCGAGGGAGAAAGAGAGAGAATGAGGGAGAGAGAGGGAGTGAGGGAAAGAGAGGGAGTGAGGGAGAGAGAGTGAGACAGAGAGAGCGAGAGACAGAGAGCGAGGGAGAGAGAGTGAGAGAGAGAGAACAAGGGAGAGAGAGTGAGAGAGAGAGAACAAGGGAGAGAGAGCGAGAGAGAGAGCGAGGGAGAGAGAGTGACGGAGAGAGAGCAAGAGAGAGAGTGTGAGAGAGAGAGTGAGAGAGAGCAAGAAAGGGAGAATGAGCGAGGGAGAGAGAGGGAGAGAGAGAACAAGGGAGAGAGAGCGAGGGAGAGAGAGCGAGAAAGAGAGAGAGTGAGGGAGAAAGAGAGAGAATGAGGGAGAGAGAGGGAGTGAGGGAAAGAGAGGGAGTGAGGGAGAGAGAGTGAGACAGAGAGAGCGAGAGACAGAGAGCGAGGGAGAGAGAGTGAGAGAGAGAGAGAACAAGGGAGAGAGAGAGAGAGAGAGAACAAGGGAGAGAGAGCGAGAGAGAGAGCGAGGGAGAGAGAGAGTGACGGAGAGAGAGCGAGAGAGAGTGTGAGAAAGGGAGAGAGAGCGAGAGAGAGAGCGCAAGAAAGAGAGAGACAGCGAGGGAGAGCATGAGAGAGCGCAAGAAAGAGAGAGAGAGCGAGGGAGAGTGAGAGAGAGAACAAGGGAGAGCGAGAGAGAGAGAGAACAAGGGAGAGAGAGTGAGAAAGAGAGAGAGAGCGAGGGAGAGAGAGCGAGAAAGAGAGCGAGAGAGCACAAGCGGGAGAGAGCGAGAGAGAGAAAGCAAGAGAGAGAGCAAGAAAGAGAGAGAGCGAGAGATGAGTAATATCTGATATCACAGATTTTGTGCTTTTTCGTGTCCTACTGTAAAAGCCAGTGAGTAAGCTTGTTCTGTAATCATCTATAACACTGTTCCACCACGTGTACGTGTCAAACCCAGCGCCACGCCGTCCTCTCGACACGCTCCAATTACATTCCTGGGGGGGGGGGGCATCTCCTCTGGCTTCATCTCTACTCATCTGCCTCTCTCCCTCATCTGAACTGCACACAGCGATGAAGCGAGAGAGGTTTTCTCTCAAGCGAGAGAGCTTTTTGATGCATTTCCTATCTTTAAAAAAAAAAAAACCTGAGGAAAAAAGATTCTGCATCTGTATTGTAGAGGTGTTGTGGGCATCTAACAGACAGGTCTGAAGGATCTTCGTTTCATCGTCCCTCCTGCTGCGTGAGAGAGCTGTGTGCTCATATCAAATGGCATGCGTCTCTCTCTCTCTCTCTCTCTCTCTCTCTCCTGCTGGGGCAGACGCTTAGCAGTCAGGCCCCCACTTCACACGCTCCGAGATGGACCTGTCCTGGACACTGCTACCGCCATGAAATCAAACCTCTCTCCCTCTCTCTCTCTCTCTCTCTCTCTCTCCTGCTGGGGCAGACGCTTAGCAGTCAGGCCCCCACTTCACACGCTCCGAGATGGACCTGTCCTGGACACTGCTACCGCCATGAAATCAAACCTCTCTCCCTCTCTCTCTCTCTCTCTCTCTCTCTCTCCCCTGCTGGGGCAGACGCTTAGCAGTCAGGCCCCCACTTCACACGCTCCGAGATGGACCTGTCCTGGACACTGCTACCGCCATGAAATCAAACCTCTCTCCCTCTCTCTCTCAAGATTAAACAACAGAAAGACGAATCATTGTCACATGACTGAAACTCGTACGCCGTACCGAGATGAAATCGTGGCTCGGGATATAACGGGATATTATTATGAGGAAACATGCAGCATGTTGAAATCCGCCCACGTCCGACAGAAGGACGCCGGCTGGATAAAGACAGCTGACCGATATATTGGCTGGTCCCAGGCTCGAGCGCTCCAAGTTGGTCCTCACACTGTAGTCACACTCAAGCTGAATAACAGCGATAACACATTTCTCTCTTTTCAGCAGATCCGTAAACAAGATCTGCAACCTATATACACACATTTTATGACTCCAGTCATGCTTCAAGATGAGCAGCAACAGTAACAAAATAATATATATAGATATATACAGTGGCATGCAAAAGTTTGGGCACCCTTGCTGAAAATGTCTGTTACTGTGAATAGTTAAGTGAGCAGAAGATGAACTGATCACCAAAAGGCATAAAGGTAAAGACGAGATGTTTCTTTTCAGCGTTTTCTGCAAGATTTGTGTATTATTTTTGTTTTGTACAATTGGAGAGTGAAAAAAGAAAAGGAACACCATGCGAAAGTTTGGGCACCCCAATACATTTGAGTTCTCAGGTAACTTTGACCAAGGTTCCAGACCTTAATTAGCTTATTGAGCTGTGGCTTGTTCAAATTCTTCGTTAGGAAAGGTCAGATGATGCAGATTTCAAAGCTGTATAAATTCTCTGACTCCTCAAACTTGTCCCTAAAATCAACAGCCATGGGCTCCTCTAAGCAACTCCCTCGCATTCTGAATAATAAAATAATCGATGCTCACAAAGCAGGAGAAGGCTACAAGAACGTAGCAAAGTGTTTTCAGGTAGCTGTTTCTTCAAATCGTAATGCTATTAAGAAATGGCAGTTAACAGAAACAGTGGAGATCAAGGTGAGGTCTGGAAGATGAAGAAAACTTTCTGAAAGAACTGCTCGTTGGATTGCTAGAAAGGCAAATAAAAAACCCTGTTTGACTGCAAAAGACCTTCAGAAAGATTGAGCACACCCTGGAGTGGTGGTGCACTCTTCTACTATGCAGCGACACCTGAACAAATATGACCTTCATGGGAGAGTCATCAGAAGAAAACCGTTCCTGCGTCCGAGCCACAAAATTCAGCGTCTGAAGTTTGCAAATGAACATCTAAATAAGCCTGATACATTTTGGAAACAAGTCCTGTGGACTGATGAAATCAAAATAGAACTTTTTGGCCACAACGTGCAAAGGTATGTTTGGAGAAAAAAGGGTGCCAAATTCCAGGAAAAGAACACCTCTCCAACTCTGAAGCATGGGTGTGGATCGATCATGCTTTGGGGTTGTGTTGCAGCCAGTGGCACAGGGCACATTTCATTGGTCGACAGAAGCATGGATTCGAATAAATACCAGCAAATTCTGGACGCAAACATCACACCATCTGTAAAAAAAAAGTTGAAGTTAAAAAGAGGACGGGTCCTACAATAAGACAATGATCCAAAACACACCTCAAAATCTACAATGGAATACCTCAAGAGGCCCAAGCTGAAGGTTTTGCCCTGGCCCTCACAGTCCCCTGGCCTAAACATCATTGAAAATCTGTGGATAGATCTCAGAAGAGCAGTGCATGCAAGACAGCCCAAGAAACTTGTAGAACTGGAAGCCTTTTGCAAGGACGAATGTGTGAAAATCCCCCAGGTAAGAACTGAAAGATTATTAGCTGGCTACAAAAAGCGTTTGCAAGCTGTGATACTTGCCGAAGGGGTGTTACTAGGTACTAACCATGCAGGGTGCCCAAACTTTTGCTTCGGGCCCTGTTCCTTTTTTTGTCATTTTGAAAATGTAAAAGATGAAAATTAAAAAAAAAAAAAAGTTTTTGCTTAAAATATAAAGGGAATGAGTCGTCTTTAACTTTATGCCTTTTGGAGATCATTTCATCTTCAACTTGCTTAACTGTTCACAGTAGCAGCAGTTTTGACCAGGGGTGCCCAAACTTTTGCATACCACTGTATTTATGTGTGTGTCTATTTATTCTACTGACTTTTCCTACCGGTTTATATTTTCGGCTCTTACAAGAGCATTATTGCTATATTTTGAAGGAAAAAACATGCAAGTTGTTATCTGTACGTATTAAAGAGATAAAATAAACAGTCTCATGGGTGGTAGTTTATTATTTATGACGAAACTTTACTTTAAATGCAAGATTCAATTTAAATTCACGGGGCTTAATTTGGACATGAACAATGCGTAGTCAATTTTCTCACTTTTATACTTGCTTTAACCCTGATATTAAACAATATTGGATCAATATTGGAAAACTGGATCGTTTTCCTCGATAAATAAATGACCAAGTATAATATTTTCTGCCTCATTTGTTTAACTGGGTTCTCTTTATCTGCTTTTAGGACTTGTGTGAAAATCTGATGATGTTTTAGGTCATATTTATGCAGAAATATAGAAAATTCTAAAAAGGGTTCACAAACTTTCAAGCACCACTGTGTGTGTGTGTATATATATATATATATATATATATATATATATATATATATATATATATATATATATATATATCCTCCTAAGACCCAAGCTGTTTTTTTTACATGCATTTTTTATTTCTTTTTGCTATTTGGGCTTATTAGAACCTGATTAGAATAAAAACTAAGCATCATCTTTGATAAGATGTACTTTTTGAGAAAAAGTATGTCCACATATGTGGATTCTTGTTCTGAATTTCTAAAAAGTGCTGTCCACGTATGTGACCGCTAGGCCCTAGGAGGTTAAATATATAGACATTCTGCCAATTTTATGAAGGAAAAAAAGGTTTTAATTTCGTTCCTGAAACATTTTTGCAGTTGCTATGGTTTCCAGAGAGCCTGCGTTCTGATCACAAAGTTCGACTGATGGTGCACAGGAGTGGAGCGTCTAATGAAAAAGCAGCCATGGCAGGTATTTTATGTCTGATAAAGGTGAAAAAAAAAATTTCCCACGAGCGTCTGGTGTCCTGGCCTCGCTAATCAAAACCGGATCACCTCAGACGGGCAGGAGATCATACGGACCAATTAGTTTCAGTGCTGCCTCGAAACAAACCTGCACTGTCGCCTGTGTTTTTATTTCTGACTCTCCGTGTCCCTTTGGCTGTAACACGCAGGAAGGAAAATGACAAAACTCCAGTGTGCAGCTTTACACAGCTGTCAGAAATGAGAAATGCTCGCATGGCGGCGTACGGCAGACGGACCTCATCACGCACACTACTGCTTTTCGAGGCGTTCTGTTTCACTGTGGGGCGGAAATGAAGTTATGAAAAAACAGGAAAGTGAAAAAAGTACACGAGAGACAGGAGAGCTTTGATGAAAGGCTTCTGAATTGTTCCAGTTTTAGCCGGTGCACCCTGATGGAGTACTGCCCCGTATTTTCTGCCCTTGTAATCAATCCTATGGTGTCAAGACTATTTCTGACCCACTTGAGGTAGCTCGGGTCAAGTGCTTCCAATGCGGCGTCTCAACATCTGTATGCACACAAGCCTCAAACCTCAAGCCACACTTCAGCACTATTGTTCTGTTCTAATGCAGCAAAAAATCGCTGGGAGAAAGAACACTGTGTCCACTTACAATTTGATAGAATATAGTTGAAAAGAATATCTACTCAAGGGATTGAATTTATTCAGCTTTTAATGCTGTCACGAGGCAGATTTATGGAAATCCAGATGTAGATTCAGATCCCGAATGAACAAACCAGAGGAGATGGCAGTGAGGGGGAAAGAAACAAGAGTGAGAGCACAATATGCCCCGCTGGCAACTCTGCCATAACTCTGGTAAAATGTGAGTGAATTGAATGAAATTGCAATATGTGTATTATCGACATAAAGAATCCTTTCAAGTTTTGTGAAATTCCTCAAAAAATTGTAAGAGGAGTTGATTTCAGAAGGTGAGTACCCTTCCTGGGACGGACGGACGGACATCGCGACGACATAATCCTCCTTCGGGCCTTTCGGCCAGCGGGGGATAAAAATTGTGAGGGAAGTTGATTTCAGAAAGCAAGCGCACCTTGATGAAATCGCCAAAGTACAAGTTTGTTAAAGGAGAACTGAAGGCAAATTTTTTTTTTATCATCAAAATTCTATTTCTCTCATTTTATTAAATATCGGAATGCATGTTTGATCGCTATTTTGTCGCTGCTATAGCAAGTTATGAGTGTTTGAAATATGCTCTGTAATATCTCAGTCCGTATGTCAAAGCGATGGCCGTAAACGAGATTTGTTGAGACCTGTGCGAGACATCGTAGGACAGAAGTAAAACGTACAGCGGAAATCAAAGTGACCGACATCTGCCAACGTTGTCAAAAGACGTGCGCGCCCTCTTTCGAATGCTGACGTAATTAAGCCGGAAGTTTTGTTTGTTTCGATGGCAATCAGGAAAGTTTGAAAAAAGTAGGCAGTAATCGTCATTTAAACTCATTTTTGTGCAATATTAGAAAACGTTTGGAAAACAGTTTTCAAAATGGCGGCACTGACACCTGACTGATACTTCTTCACGTTTCGAAGCCTCGCACAAGTCTCGTGAAGATCGCGCGGATAAGCGACACCTGCCGTGGACCAAACGAACTAAATTCAACACGGCTACAAACCGAATAGGCCGATACAGTGGGGCAAAAAAGTATTTAGTCAGTCACTAATTGTGCAAGTTCTCCCACTTAAAAAGATGAGAGAGGCCTGTAATTTTCATCATAGGTATACCGCAACTATGAGAGACAAAATGAGAAAAAAAAAATCCAGAAAATCACATTGATTTTTAAAGAATTTATTTGCAAATTATGGTGGAAAATAAGTATTTGGTCAATAACAAAAGTTCATCTCAATACTTTGTTAAATACCCTTTGTTGGCAATGACAGAGGTCAAACGTTTTCTGCAAGTCTTCACAAGGTTTTCACACACTGTTGCTGGTATTTTGGCCCATTCCTCCATGCAGATCTCCTCTAGAGCAGTGATGTTTTGGGGCTGTCGCTGGGCAACACGGACTTTCAACTCCCTCCAAAGATTTTCTATGGGGTTGAGATCTGGAGACTGGCTAGGCCACTCCAGGACCTTGAAATGCTTCTTACGAAGCCACTCCTTCGTTGCCCGGGTGGTGTGTTTGGGATCACTATCATGCTGAAAGACCCAGCCACGTTTCATCTTCAATGCCCTTGCTGATGGAAGGAGGTTTTCACTCAAAATCTCACGATACATGGCTCCATTCATTCTTTCCTTTACACGGATCAGTCGTCCTGGTCCCTTTGCAGAAAAACAGCCCCAAAGCATGATGTTTCCACCCCCATGCTTCACAGTAGGTATGGTGTTCTTTGGATGCAACTCAGCATTCTTTCTCCTCCAAACACGACAAGTTGAGTTTTTACCAAAAATTTCTATTTTGGTTTCATCTGACCATATGACATTCTCCCAATCCTCTTCTGGATCATCCAAATGCTCTCTAGCAAACTTCAGACGGGCCCGGACATGTACTGGCTTAAGCAGGGGGACACGTCTGGCACTGCAGGATTTGAGTCCCTGGCGGCGTAGTGTGTTACTGATGGTAGCCTTTGTTACTTTGGTCCCAGCTCTCTGCAGGTCATTCACTAGGTCCCCCCGTGTGGTTCTGGGATTTTTGCTCACCGTTCTTGTGATCATTTTGACCCCACGGGGTGAGATCTTGCGTGGAGCCCCAGATCGAGGGAGATTATCAGTGGCCTTGTATGTCTTCCATTTTCTAATAATTGCTCCCACAGTTGATTTCTTCACACCAAGCTGCTTACCTATTGCAGATTCAGTCTTCCCAGCCTGGTGCAGGTCTACAATTTTGTTTCTGGTGTCCTTTGACAGCTCTTTGGTCTTGGCCATAGTGGAGTTTGGAGTGTGACTGTTTGAGGTTGTGGACAGGTGTCTTTTATACTGATAACGAGTTCAAACAGGTGCCATTAATACAGGTAACGAGTGGAGGACAGAGGAGCCTCTTAAAGAAGTTGTTACAGGTCTGTGAGAGCCAGAAATCTTGCTTGTTTGTAGGTGACCAAATACTTATTTTACCGAGGAATTTACCAATTAATTCATTAAAAATCCTACAATGTGATTTCCTGGATTCTTTCCCCCCATTCTGTCTCTCATAATTGAAGTGTACCTATGATGAAAATTACAGGCCTCTCTCATCTTTTTAAGTGGGAGAACTTGCACAATTGGTGGCTGACTAAATACTTTTTTGCCCCACTGTAAGTATAATATTTAATTGCAATTAGTTGCAATACGAGTCACGATATAAGGTTACTAAAACCGAAAATGTAATTGAACAACACGTTAATTAAGAAATAAAGCAAGTTTAAAAATGACTTAAGTTCTCCTTTAATAATCAAGAGCATAACTCTGGGAAAATTTGCCCAAATTAAACGAAATTTCAATATGCGTATAACTGACATTTAACAAGGGCTTTTGCCAAGCTTCGAGAAATTCGTCCAAAAATTGTGAGAGGAGGTGATGTCAGAAGGAAAACACACCTTCATGAAACTGTCAAAGTATAATTTTGTTAATCAAGGGCTGGAACTCTGGTAAAATGCGACCGAATTTAACGAAATTACAATATGCGTATTATCGACATATAGAGGTTTTCGACCCACGTGACCGTTGCCATGTCGACAAGTAGATGGTGCCATTTTGGCGGTCACAACAATAGCGACTCCTGCTAGATCTGTATACCTGTATATCTGTATCCCACATGATCTGTATACCCATGTCGTTAAAAACCCATCGCCATACACAGGTATTGATCTGAAAGCGTATAAGAGTTTGGATACCTACAAATATTTTGGGTCAGGCTGGGTAACATGCCTACATCAGCGGGTCGTCCCTGGAGCCGGTGGTCGCCGTCTTATTACAGCTAAGGTTTGTTCACATTTTCATTTACTTTCGGTCCTCAGGATAAACAAAATGTTATTAAATGTCATTGAAATAACTTCTTAGTCTGTTGAGACATGGCCTGTTATAAATTTGCTGTTACCAGGCAATGACCAAGAACTGTATTATTAGGGTCAGTGTCTGTGTTGTAGCAGTGTACTAGCAGCTAGCTGTTAGCACTAGCTAATGTCAACAACATAGCTAGTATGTTACTGTAGCAATGTTTACGTTCAGTCATTTGGATGACTGTTAAAACCTTTCAGTCTCAAGTTTTTCCTTTACTGTATTTACTAGTTTACTGAGCTAGCGCGCTCGGGCAAGCTGGGAGCTAGCGCGCTCCGGTGTGCGCTAGTTCTCGGCCTGCCCGAGCGCGCTAGCTCCCGGCTGGCCCGAGCGCGTTAGTTCAGTAAACTAGTAAATACAGTAAAGGAAAAACTTGAGACTGAAAGGTTTTAACAGTCATCCAAATGACTGAACGTAAACATTGCTACAGTAACATACTAGCTATGTTGTTGACATTAGCTAGCTTGACCTTCAAAATGGCGGACACCGGGGCGTCACGTGACCCTGTGACGTCAGGTGAAAAACCTCTATAGCAAAGAATCCTGCCAAGTTTCGTGAAATTTTTCCAAAAATTGTGAGAAGAGTTGATTTCAGAATGTAAACACCCTCCCCGGGACGGACGGAAATCGCCACGACAGAATCCCCCTTCGGGCTTTTCAGCCAGCGAGGGATAAAAAACAAACAAACAAAAACCCTTCCTGAGACGAGACGAGGAAGAAACCTCGGGTCAGTGCAGTATACAGATGGAGATGAGTAACGACACGGAGTAGTGACTGTGACGTTCAGTATGAACAGATGAAGAGTGATGAAGAGTCCTGGGTTAGTTATTATGATTACAGCAGCAGCTCTGAGGTACAAATCTACAGCTGAGATTAAACACTGAAGCAAGGCTAAGACCTGGACATAATAACCCTCCGAAAATATTTAGCGTACACACACACACACACAACATCCACAGCAGCAGAGAAGAGCACTGCTTTGCTTTTGAACTCGCACATATGTATGATTTTCACTGAGTAAAATCACTGACTGCACCTTTAAAGCTTATTCTGAACTTTAAAGGTGTAAATGTTGGTGATAACCGAAGACGTGTTTGCGTTTGCATGCAGGTCCGAGGTGTAAATGTTTTGCCTGATGTTTTGTTTAGTGATTTTAATGAACTTTTCTTGATTTACTTTTAATTGACCTTTTTATCGTGCAACTTATTATGGAAATTACATTAGAGGCGTTTAGCAGATGCTGTTATCCAGAGTGATGTTCAACACACCCAGAGCAGCCTGGGGGCAGTTGGGGGTTCGGTGCCTTGCTCAAGGGCACTTCAGCCATTCCTGCTGGTCCAGGGACTCGAACCAGCAACCTTTTGGTCTCAAAGCTGCTTCTCTAACCATTAGGCTTCCCCTATAATTCCTGTTTGAACTTGCATTATAGCTGCAATAAACAGTCATTCCCTAACCAGCCTCTCTCTCTCTCTCTCTCTCTCTCTCTCCCCTTCATGTCCCTCTCTCCCCCGTCCCTTTGTCCCACGCTCTCTCTCTCTTTCCCCTTGTCTCTCTCTCCCCTGTCCTCTGGTCCCTCTGTTCCTCTCCTTCCCTGTGTCCCTCTCTCTCCCCGTCCCTCTGTCACACTGTCCCTCTCTCTCTCTCTCTCCCTCTCCCCGTCCTTCTGTCCCACTGTCCTTCTCTCTCTCTCTCCCCCATCCCCCCTCTGTTCTTCTGTCCCCGTCCCCCCCTCCTCCCGCTCTCTCTCCTCTCGTCCCTCTGTCACACTGTCCCTCTCTCTCTGTCCCTCTCTCCCCGTCCCTCTGTCACACTGTCCCTCTCTCTCTCTCTCCCTCTCCCCGTCCTTCTGTCCCACTGTCCTTCTCTCTCTCTCTCCCCATCCCCCCTCTGTTCTTCTGTCCCCGTCCCCCCCTCCTCCCGCTCTCTCTCCCTCCTCCCGCTCTCTCTCCTCTCGTCCCTCTGTCACACTGTCCCTCTCTCTCTGTCCCTCTCTCCCCGTCCCTCTGTCACACTGTCCCTCTCTCTCTCTCTCTCTCTCTCTCTCCCTCTCCCCGTCCTTCTGTCCCACTGTCCTTCTCTCTCTCTCTCCCCCATCCCCCCTCTGTTCTTCTGTCCCCGTCCCCCCTCCTCCCGCTCTCTCTCCTCTCGTCCCTCTGTCACACTGTCCCTCTCTCTCTGTCCCTCTCTCCCCGTCCTTCTGTCACACTGTCCCTCTCTCTCTGTCCCTCTCTCCCCGTCCTTCTGTCCCACTGTCCCTCTCTCTTTCCCCCATCTCTCTTCCTCCCTCTCTCTCCCTCTCCCCGTCCCTCTGTCCCACTGTCCCTCTCTCTCTGTCCCTCTCTCCCCGTCCCTCTGTCACACTGTCCCTCTCTCTCTCTCTCTCCCTCTCCCCGTCCTTCTGTCCCACTGTCCTTCTCTCTCTCTCTCCCCCATCCCCCCTCTGTTCTTCTGTCCCCGTCCCCCCTCCTCCCGCTCTCTCTCCTCTCGTCCCTCTGTCACACTGTCCCTCTCTCTCTGTCCCTCTCTCCCCGTCCTTCTGTCACACTGTCCCTCTCTCTCTGTCCCTCTCTCCCCGTCCTTCTGTCCCACTGTCCCTCTCTCTTTCCCCCATCTCTCTTCCTCCCTCTCTCTCCCTCTCCCCGTCCCTCTGTCCCACTGTCCCTCTCTTTCTCTCCCATCTCTCTCCCTCTCACCCCTCTGTCCCGCTCCCTCACTCCCCCCCCCCGCTGCTTTAGGTCATGGCTTCCCATTATTTATTTACTGTATGGATGTGTCTTTGGCTCTGTATTTTGTTAACTGTGCTGCTGCCTGTCTTGGCCAGAATGCTCTTGTAAAAGAGATTTTTATTTTTTAATCTCAATGAGTCTTTCCTGGTTAAATCAAGGTTAAAAAAAAAAGGTAGGAGGTGTGGAAAGGTTTCAAACTGCATGTCACAGTGTGGGAAATAAAAGTTCTCCCGGTTGAGAACAGTTATAAAACAATCAATGCCATGATGACGTTATCGCCACCACCCTGAAGCTGAAGCTGATTATTTTCCAATGTCAGCACATCGAAAAGTGTTGTATTCTTCTTCTACTACAGCAAGTTTCCAATAACTACATGGCATTATTTAGTGAATTAAGACGTGCCATAGATTTTATCCATTTATAGTTACACTCAGTTTCTGCAAAACTTTCCTTTTATCTTTTATGTTCCAGCAGCACATCAGCCTTACCTTTTACTCTCACCTCAAGTGAATGAGACAAAAAAGTAGAAATAACTTCCTGTGGAAAAAAAAAACCATTTGGAACTGAATGTGGCAAAGTCCTGACAGAACAGGATTAATCAACACCTTCTGACCAACAGCGCTGTGGTATAAAAGCAGGATCGATTGTGTTGAATGAATGACGTGTGTGTGTGTGTGTGTAGATTTGTGCCTTAGACTCTCTCACCTTGAAGGAAATCTCGTACTGCTCTCCTCCCCAGATCTCCAGGCCCGTATCGTAGCCTCCGAGCTCCCAGAACCACTGACGGTTCACAGCAAAAAGACCTCCAGCCATCACAGGTGACCTGGAGAGATGAAGAAAGGACCAACTTGTTCACTACTCTCTCTCTCTCTCTCTCACACACACACACACAAACATCATAACACATTTATAAGTATAGATTCTGCTCGAGCTCAAGTGCAGTTGTGCTAGACAGAGAAATCCAGCTGAAGGTCACAGAGAGGGACAGAGACACTGGATAGCAGAAGAAAAAGTCAGCACTTGAAACTTTCTGAGGCGATCAGTAGCTTCACACTGCTGAGCTCGTCGACTATACTCTTCCGCAGCAGAGTTTATAGATGGATGAAGATTCACAAAACACTCAAATAAAATGGTGTTGCTGTGGAAGTGTCTTGCACCGTGTACATGATATACAGTGTCTTGCAAAAGTATTCATCCCCCTAGGTGTTTGTCCTGTTTTGTCGCATTACAAGCTGAAATTAAAATGGATTTTTAGGGGGTTAGCACCGTGTGATTTACACAACATGCCGACCACTTTAAAGGCGCAAATTGTTGTTTTATTGTGACACAAACGATAATTAAGATAAAAAACAGAAATCTGGAGTGTGCATAGGTATTCACTCGCCTCAAAGTCAATACTTTATAGAGCCATCTTTTGCTGCAATTACAGCTGCAAGTCTCTTGGGGTATGTCTCTATTAGCTTAGCACATCTAGCCAGTGGGATTTTTGCCCATTCCTCAAGAAAAAACTGCTCCAACTCCTTCACATTAAATGGGTTGCATTGGTGTTCAGCAATCTTCAAGTTATGCCACAGATTCTCAATTGGATTGAGGTCTGGGCTTTGATTAGGCCATTCCAAGACATTTAAATGTTTCCTTTTAAACCACTCCAGTGTAGCTTTAGCAGTATGTTTAGGGTCATTGTCCTACAGGAATGTGAACCTTCGTCCCAGTCTCAAACCTCTGGCCGACTCAAATAGGTTTTCCTCTGGAATTGCGCTGTATTTAGTGCCATCCATCTTTCCTTCAGTCCTGACCAGCTTTCCTGTCCCTGCAGATGAAAAACATCCCCACAGCATGATGCTGCCACCACCATGCTTCACTGTAGGAATGGTATTCTCAGGGTGTTGGGTTTGCGCCACACATTGCATTTCCCATGATGGCCAAAAAGATCAATTTTAGTCTCATTTGACCAGAGAATCTTCTTCCATGTGTTTGGGGAGTCTGCCACATGCTATTAGGCAAACTCCAAACATGTTTTCTTAAGCAATGGCTTTTTTCTGGTCACTCTTCCATAAAGCCCCACTCTGTGGAGTGTATGGCTTAAAGTGGTCCTATGGACAGATACTCCCATCTCCGCTGTGAATCTTTGCAGCTCCTTCAGTGTTATCTTTGGTGTTTTTGTTGCATCTCTGATTAATGCCCTCCTTCCCCGGTCTGTGAGTTTTGGTGGGCGGGGCCTTCTCTTGTCAGGTTTGTAGTGGTGCCATATTTTTTCCATTTTGCTATAATGGATTTAATGGTGCTCTGTGGGATATTCAAAGTGTGGGATATTTTTTATAACCCAACCCTGATCTATACTTCTCCACAACTTGGTCTCTGACCTGTTTGGAGGCTCCTTGGTTTTCATGTTGCTTGCTTAGTAGTGTTGCAGAGTCAGGGTCCTTCCAGAACAGGTTGATTGATACAGACCTCATGTGACAGATCATGTGACACATTGATTGCACACAGGTGGATCTTAATCAACTAATTATGTGACTTATGAAGTGAATTGGTTGGACCAGCTCTGATTTATGGGTTTCGTACGAAAGTTTGTGAATACCTATGCACACTCCAGATTTCTAGGTTTGTTTGTTTTTTTGAATCTTAATTATTGTTTGTGTCACAATAAAACAAGTTGAACCTTTAAAGTGGTCGGCATGTTGTGTAAATCAAATGGTGCTAACCCTCCAAAAATCCCTTTTAATTCCAGCTTATAATGCGACAAAACAGGACAAACACCAAGGGGGATGAATACTTTTGCAAGGCACTGTAACTGGACAAAAACATATCTCTCTCTCTCTCTATCTTTAAAAAGGGATATTTTTATTCATATATACAGGTTTAAATTTCAGAAAAGCTACAGACTTCCTGTTTTTCTTTTTAAATGACTCTATATGCTCAGTCATGCACATTCACATCTCTCTCACTAACAGTTTACAACCCTGATTCCAAAAAAGTTGGGACAAAGTACAAATTGTAAATAAAAACGGAATGCAATAATTCACAAATCTCAAAAACTGATATTGTATTCACAATAGAACATAGACAACATATCAAATGTCAAAAGTGAGACATTTTGAAATTTCATGCCAAATATTGGCTCATTTGAAATTTCATGACAGCAACACATCTCAAAAAAGTTGGGACAGGGGCAATAAGAGGCTGGAAAAGTTAAAGGTACAAAAAAGGAACAGCTGGAGGACCAAATTGCAACTCATTAGGTCAATTGGCAATAGGTCATTAACATGACTGGGTATAAAAAGAGCATCTTGGAGTGGCAGCGGCTCTCAGAAGTAAAGATGGGAAGAGGATCACCAACCCCCCTAATTCTGCGCCGACAAATAGTGGAGCAATATCAGAAAGGAGTTCGACAGTGTAAAATTGCAAAGAGTTTGAACATATCATCATCTACAGTGCATAATATCATCAAAAGATTCAGAGAATCTGGAAGAATCTCTGTGCGTAAGGGTCAAGGCCGGAAAACCATACTGGGTGCCCGTGATCTTCGGGCCCTTAGACGGCACTGCATCACATACAGGCATGCTTCTGTATTGGAAATCACAAAATGGGCTCAGGAATATTTCCAGAGAACATTATCTGTGAACACAATTCACCGTGCCATCCGCCGTTGCCAGCTAAAACTCTATAGTTCAAAGAAGAAGCCGTATCTAAACACGATCCAGAAGCGCAGACGTCTTCTCTGGGCCAAGGCTCATTTAAAATGGACTGTGGCAAAGTGGAAAACTGTTCTGTGGTCAGATGAATCAAACTTTGAAGTTCTTTATGGAAATCAGGGACGCCATGTCATTCGGACTAAAGAGGAGAAGGACGACCCGAGTTGTTATCAGCGCTCAGTTCAGAAGCCTGCATCTCTGATGGTATGGGGTTGCATTAGTGCGTGTGGCATGGGCAGCTTACACATCTGGAAAGACACCATCAATGCTGAAAGGTATATCCAGGTTCTAGAGCAACATATGCTCCCATCCAGATGACGTCTCTTTCAGGGAAGACCTTGCATTTTCCAACATGACAATGCCAAACCACATACTGCATCAATTACAGCATCATGGCTGCATAGAAGAAGGGTCCGGGTACTGAACTGGCCAGCCTGCAGTCCAGATCTTTCACCCATAGAAAACATTTGGCGCATCATAAAACGGAAGATACGACAAAAAAGACCTAAGACGGTTAAGCAATTAGAATCCTACATTAGACAAGAATGGGTTAACATTCCTATCCCTAAACTTGAGCAACTTGTCTCCTCAGTCCCCAGACGTTTACAGACTGTTGTAAAGAGAAAAGGGGATGTCTCACAGTGGGAAACATGGCCTTGTCCCAACTTTTTTGAGATGTGTTGTTGTCATGAAATTTAAAATCACCTCATTTTTCTCTTTAAATGATACATTTTCTCAGTTTAAACATTTGATATGTCATCTATGTTCTATTCTGAATAAAATATGGAATTTTGAAACTTCCACATCATTGCATTCTGTTTTACAATTTGTACTTTGTCCCAACTTTTTTAGAATCGGGGTTGTAAATCTGGATCACCCTCGATATACTGTATGTTCACTGTCGGGGAGAACAGGGAGACTGGGGATGGGGGAGACTTGGGACAGTTTGTATTCCCAAAAATTAATTTCAACCACTCAGGTTTAAGACTCCATCAGAAGTTAGATGTTTCCCCTTAGAGTAACCTTCTTCCTTTAGAGCCACGAAGCCAGACACTGCAGTAAGGTCTGTGCAGTTCAATATTTTATCAACCAAAACTTGTATTTTATACTTTGCCCCTCCTCCATTCTATGATGTAATGTACATTGATGAATTGGGGATTTGTTAGGAATTAAAGTATGGAGCCTAGACTGACCCGATATAGTGTTATTTATTAAACTTAAATTCTGCGGAAAAACATTTCAGGACAATTTTTTTCCCAAAATCTCCAGATGGGGAGAGTTGGGACTGTTCATCATGTTACAGGTTTTTTCTTGTGGTTTACAAATACAAACTTGTTTAGAAATGTTTGTTTAAAATGTGGGCGTGTCCCTGGATGTGGATTAACCTTATTTCATTCCTTCTTGAGAACAGAACTGTTTTGTCTCATCAGGTTTTGGGAAAACTGAAATTTTTCTCTTGCTGTGCCAGCATTGTGTGTTCATACAGTTCATATTTTACAAGTGTTGATAATAAATAAAAATGAAACGAGTAGGATTAAGCTAGGTATTTTATTTTTGTCCCATGTCTCCCCTCAGTGTCTCATGTCTTCCTGTTAAAAATAATGATGGGAAAAGTGAAGCCTGAAGGCCAGTATATGTGCCAAGCTCAGAAACTAACGATGTTGTGGTAAGAGGGTAAAGTAAATATAGACTGGTACCAAAATTCAAAAAAGTGCTTATTTAAGGAGTTAAAGGCATTTTTGAGACAAAGTCGGCAAACAGTCTTATTTTATCAATTTGGCTGTGCCGAATTCAAATCTGCAATATGCCGAGCTCTATCTGACCTCTGTTGACCTCTAGAGGTCATTGAACTTTGGGCCTGTAAACGTCTCAGCTGAACCCAGTTTCTCAGCTTTCTAAGGAATGAAATGTACTAAAATGATTAATGAAGTTAGCAAATGGCCTTGTTTGTTAAATGTTTGGGTGCTGAATTCATTTTTCATTTGTAAAACAACATATGACCTCTGATAACCTCAAGGTCATTAAACCTGGCCTATAGGCCTATGCATTTAACGGCATTTTTAAACTGACTTTACTCCCCCAAAAAGAATATGAACAGACAAAAAACAAATAGAAAGGAACAAATACAACATTAAACGCCAGTCCATGTACATGTGACTTACTTTTCACAATGAGAATGCCTCGGCGATCACCTTACATAACACTGCATTACATTTAGCGGTTATTGTTTATACAAAGCTACTGAAAAAAGGACAGATTCAGCAGCATACAAAATGTGGGGGCATACAGGGTATACAGGTTAATCAGGGGTAGTATATATGAGAGTTTTTTTCTTTGTTGTTTGTTTTAAACGGGGTAAAGCCTTTACAAAAAACAAACAACAAAGAAAAAAACTCTCATATATACTAACCCCGATTAACCTGTATACCCTGTATGCCCCCACATTTTGTATGCTGCTGAATCTGTCCTTTTTTCAGTAGCTTTGTATAAACAATAACCGCTAAATGTAATGCAATGTTATGTAAGGTGATCGCCTAGGCCAGTGATTCTCAAACTGTGGTATGCGTACCACTAGTGGTATGCGGGCTCCATTCTAGTGGTACGCCAAAGAATCACTTAATTAAATATAAATAAAATTTAAAAAATAAAATAAAACGTGAAATACTATCCATAATATCCGAATGGATGAAAATATCTTATCAACCGATGACAAGAAAATGAAAGGAGATACAAATTAAGTTAATAATTTTAAAAAGTTTGCAAGTGCTTCTGGGCAGCCATACGTAGCGTACGTACGCATTCCCGCCGGTTCCGCTGACAGACGGTTATCCGCCATTGGTAGACTAGGCTGTGCTGGGAAAAGGTAGAGGTGGCTTTGCTAATTATGACGAGTACGACAAAATTACTGTCGTGGCTTAAATCCGCGAATGGGAGCGTGGATCAGGAGAGAGGGAGAACTGAAGAGGACGTGTGTGAGCCGAGCGCGGATGCTAACGACAGTGGCAAAACCAGCCCCAGAACTGCTAGCAAACGGCAGAAACCAGTAAGGAGGAAGTATGACGAAAAATACATAAAACTGGGATTCATTTGGAGCGGGACAGAGGAGCTGCCCAGGCCGCAGTGTGTTGTATGCGGGGACGTTCTGAGCAATGAGTCCATGAAACCGTCGCATCTCAAACGGCATCTTACAACCAAACACACAGCACTAAAGGACAAACCAATGGATTTTTTTTTTAACGAAAACGTGATGAACTGAAGCAGTCCAAGTCCACCATTCTGTCCTATGGTACACCTGTAGCCAAAGCACAGGAAGCTTCAGATCGTACCAGCCTCCTGATCGCCAGAGCCGGTAAGCCGCACACAATCGGGGAACTGCTGTGTTTGCCATTAGCATTATTTAAGTACAGTGTTTTATTTTCCTATATTTAAACACAGTGTTACTGTTCAAAGTACTGTGTGTAATGTTACAGTGGCCAACAATATTAAATATACTTGTTAAATAAAACCGCCTTGTTTTTAATGAATACTTAGGCCTACTACGCTACTGTATTTTAATGTTGGTCATTATGGTGGTACTTGGAGAGACAAGTATTTTCTGAGGTGGTACTTGGTGAAAAAAGTTTGAGAACCACTGGCCTAGGCATTCTCATTGTGAAAAGTAAGTCACATGTACATAGACTGGCATTTAATGTTGTATTTGTTCCTTTCTATTTGTTTTTTGTCTGTTCATATTCTTTTTGGGGGAGTAAAGTCAGTTTAAAAATGCCGTTAAATGCATAGGCCTATAGGCCAAGTTTAATGACCTTGAGGTTATCAGAGGTCGTTTTACAAATGAAAAATGAATTCAGCACCCAAACATTTAACAAACAAGGCCATTTGCTAACTTCATTAATCATTTTAGTACATTTCATTCCTTAGAAAGCTGAGAAACTGGGTTCAGCTGAGACGTTTACGGGCCCAAAGTTCAATGACCTCTAGAGGTCAACAGAGGTCAGATAGAGCTCGGCATATTGCAGATTTGAATTCGGCACACCCAAACTGACAAAATAAGACTGTTTGCCGACTTTGTCTCAAAAATGCCTTTGGGTGTCACAATTCTGGATTTTGGTACCAGTCTAATACTCTCTAAAGGCCCGGTCCCACTGGCCGATGGACACAGAACGTATGCAAAAAGGACACAGCGGACGAGCAAAATTTCGGGGGTGGCTCTATCCGTTTTCATCCGCTCCAGAAATGGACAAAATTGGCGAAAACAGAATGGAAAAGAACGGACGTGGGTAGTATATAGCAGGGATGTTAAACGCATGTTCATAGGAAGCCTAGCGGATGAAAGCGGATGGAAGTGGATGACAGCTCCGAAGGGGTTACCGGTGATAACTGAGAAGCGGACGCATAGCAGAAAGAGCGGATGCATAGCAGATGAAGGGAATGCATCACGTACGCCTAACGGAAACAAAGGGGATGTTGCGCGGATGTATATCGGATGCAGACCGTTCACTGCGCATGCGGGGGGTATGAATTGCGTCTGCTCCGCGGATATAAAGGGATGCAGCACGCACGCCGTCAGCATAAAGCGGAAAGACGTGCTGGCGGCTACATCGATACATCTCTACTACTAGATGATTTTCTCCCCCTTTTTATACAAAATATCGACTGTCCGCTAGGTGTCCTTCTACATACTCTAGACATACTCCAGACATCCTAAATATACGAGATACATCCCAGATATAAACGCTTTGTCCGTTTTGAATACTTTATATACGAGATGCATACGCTTACATCCTTTCTATTTCCGTGCTACTAACGATGAATAGACGTTTCATGTACCTTATCTTTCCTCCCTCTTTCCGTTTTCAGCTGCAGCGGATGTGAGTTGCGAGGATGCCCAGAGGATGCAGAGAGGATACAGCAGACGTTTAACGGATGATGACGGACATAGAACGTTTGTTGCTCGTATATGTCGCGGATTTACATCGTACACGGCGGAAAGTTCATCCGTTCTAAAAGTTTTGTGCAGCTCAAAACTTTTTGCGCGGATGAAATCACAGTGGACGGATGCTCGATGGATAGAGCGTATGAAGCACGTATGCAATGAGTACACAACGGATGCATAGCGTTTTCCAACGGATGGCAAAGATTTTTTTTACGTTTTACATCCTCTTTGCATCCGTAAGTGCAGTGGGACCGGGCCTTAATGCAATATGACTGTGACACTACCTGCAAAGAATTTCAGACAATCGACAAAAGATGAAAATGTGTCCCAAGTCTCCCTGCTCTTCTCTATCGTTATTAACACACAGTCAGCACTGTGTCTAACATTCATGGGTTAAATAAACTCATGATAATTCAGAGTCAGAATTAAATTAAGTGTGACGTTCGTAATAAAATGTCTGAACATTTTACCAGGCTGCAAATACTTCAGTTTAAAATGAACCGTATCTGTCAGTGTGTAATGCGAAATGTTAACGTCGGTGTCCAGAAATGTCACTGTTATTGTTAAAGCATTGTGACTAGCAAACAGTAGATCATATCTAATACTGAACTGGGGAAAAAAAAAAAAGATTACATTTGACACTTGGTTTAGAGGATATTACACGGTTGCGTGAAGATATGAAGTTTATCTTTGAGTGGTGAATGTATTCAAAAGTGAGCGAAGTGAACAAGTGAAAATATTTTCAACACGAGAAGATAAACTTCATATCTTCGTTGCACCGTGTAATGTTCTTTATATGATATGGACGCATCCACAAAAAAATACGCAAGTTGATCAAAAGAATTTTAATTCTGAACCGGTTCGCCATTTCGACAACGTGCATCTAGTCAGCGGGATAACACTGGGAGTGATGTCATCGGAGTGAAATATCGGGAATTATTATACATACAGGACACTTTTTCGATGGAATAAAAACACGTGTTTTATTCCCTTCTAACGGGTTTCATTCATTTGGTTTGATAGCTTGCAATATTGTTCGCATATTACTTATCCTACGTGTATTACTTCATTCTGTCCGATAATAAGAATAATTTCAATTTATATAGCGCCTTTTTCAAAACCCAAGGTGGCTTTACAATTATAGGAAAAAAAAAACTCCACCAAATAGAAGTCAGGATGTCATTCCAATGGTGTAGCTGCCACAGTCCCACCAAAAGGCGGACGAAAACAAGTCCAACACTGCCAGCACAGCCACCGCGCCGCTGCCGGGCAACATCACTTGAAACACCGCACCATGGATCCACAAAGCAAGCACAGACACACCGCCATGCAGAGCGCTGGTACGTCCCAAACCGCCTGCACAGCCGCCGCGACGCCACCGAGCAACATCGCTTGGAACATCACTGCTGCACAGAGCGCTGGACAACCATGATGTCAAAATGAACAACGAGCTCACTGCAGTCCATAGCAAGGAGCACAGGCATCACCCACGGTGAACCAAGGCCTTGAGGGAACCGACGCCCAAAACTGGGTCCGGAGCTACACCACAACCGGCGGACAAAAACACTCAAACAAACATCAAACTACACAAACACACACACACAAAAAAAGGAGAATGGAGAATGAGCATTGAATATGGTTTACGATATTGCATGGTTGTCAAGACAACATGACATCACACGTCAGAAACGTAAAACTTCTGTACTAGTGAGCAATATTGACAATTTGTAACTGCCAGGTTTGCTTCGTTAAAAACGGAAGATTTTGAGAGAATTTTGGCTGCCAGGTCGTGCCGTTGTCATGCATGTCAACCCGTTTGGGTGTCCACCTGTAGTATCAGAGGAAGAAATCCATAAAATCAACATAAAATCCTTATAGCCTTCGAATCGCACCAAACTTAATAAATAAATATAACTTGCCTGAGAACTTCGTCCAGCATGTCGAAAATTGCCTCGCCCGTGCCGATATTGCGCACGGGAATGTCTACAACCCCGATTCCAAAAAAGTTGGGACAAAGTACAAATTGTAAATAAAAACGGAATGCAATAATTTACAAATCTCAAAAACTGATATTGTATTCACAATAGAACATAGACAACATATCAAATGTCAAAAGTGAGTTATTTTGAAATTTCATGCCAAATATTGGCTCATTTGAAATTTCATGACAGCAACACATCTCAAAAAAGTTGGGACAGGTGCAATAAGAGGCTGGAAAAGTTAAAGGTACAAAAAAGGAACAGCTGGAGGACCAAATTGGAAATCACAAAATGGGCTCAGGAATATTTCCAGAGAACATTATCTGTGAACACAATTCACCGTGCCATCCGCTGTTGCCAGCTAAACCTCTATAGTTCAAAGAAGAAGCCGTATCTAAACATGATCCAGAAGCGCAGACGTCTTCTCTGGGCCAAGGCTCATTTAAAATGGACTGTGGCAAAGTGGAAAACTGTTCTGTGGTCAGACGAATCAAAATTTGAAGTTCTTTATGGAAATCAGGGACGCCGTGTCATTCGGACTAAAGAGGAGAAGGACGACCCGAGTTGTTATCAGCGCTCAGTTCAGAAGCCTGCATCTCTGATGGTATGGGGTTGCATTAGTGCGTGTGGCATGGGCAGCTTACACATCTGGAAAGACACCATCAATGCTGAAAGGTATATCCAGGTTCTAGAGCAACATATGCTCCCATCCAGACGACGTCTCTTTCAGGGAAGACCTTGCATTTTCCAACATGACAATGCCAAACCACATACTGCATCAATTACAGCATCATGGCTGCATAGAAGAAGGGTCCGGGTACTGAACTGGCCAGCCTGTAGTCCAGATCTTTCACCCATAGAAAACATTTGGCGCATCATAAAACGGAAGATACGACAAAAAAGACCTAAGACAGTTGAGCAACTAGAATCCTACATTAGACAAGAATGGGTTAACATTCCTATCCCTAAACTTGAGCAACTTGTCTCCTCAGTCCCCAGACGTTTACAGACTGTTGTAAAGAGAAAAGGGGATGTCTCACAGTGGGAAACATGGCCTTGTCCCAACTTTTTTGAGATGTGTTGTCATGAAATTTAAAATCACCTAATTTTTCTCTTTAAATGCTACATTTTCTCAGTTTAAACATTTGATATGTCATCTATGTTCTATTCTGAATAAAATATGGAATTTTGAAACTTCCACATCACTGCATTCTGTTTTTATTTACAATTTGTACTTTGTCCCAACTTTTTTGGAATCGGGGTTGTATGATTCTTGACTTCGCTCCTCTGTTTATGTCGAAGATCCGCACCAAAACGGCCAGTTGCTTGTCCGTCTTTTTGTCATTGGATTCGTCGATCATCAAGGAAAATGGCGACGTCCGGCAGTGCTGGATGATCGGTAGTGTAGCTTCGAGGGCCAAGCTCTTTTTGATTATTTGCGTTGTTTTGGTGCGCCTACAGCTGATAGATTTCTCAATCGTACTGTCCGTGCAAATTCGCAGCAACAGTTCTGTCAGGTGGTCCGCAACGGCTAGCGGCAAATTGTGCTGAGCAATAAAATTACAGATCGTAACTTCTGCTCTTATTACACTTGTTGGTTGATCATCGGTCTTAGGCTTTGCAAACATCGTCATTTGCGGCTGATTCTGTTTCTGGTGCAAGTTTCGCTGATGTAGTTTGGACCTCATGTGTTCCCTCACGTCGTAAACTCCAGACACCGCAACTTTTATATCTCGCACACAAACTGTGCAGTGCGCGTACTCCTCATTTTTCGCCTGAACAATGACACTATTAAATGTCTCCTTCCATTCAGGAAGATACCGCCCGCCGTATCTCATTTCCTTTCCCAGTGTTCCCATTCTTTCACTCAGCAGACGCTATTCAAAATCTCTCAGGTGTAAACAATGTCGATCTGCACAATGAGAAAATCATTCGAACAATGACCGTTTGGCGCGTTTAAATGCAGATCATGTGCATGACCGGAACGAGCGAAGTCTCGCAGTCGCGATACTGCACGAGGCTTGAGGAATAAACATCCGGTTTCACATAGTCTGGGTTATCTGCCCCTGCATACACGCTGTTCTTTGTCTATAAATCGAGCTTTTGTATGTTTTTGCGACGATCAGCTGACGATGTTCAAGTAAGATACACAAAATAAATTTAGGTCAGAAAATACTGAAAATCCGTAAGACTTTGTTTATACGCCCGTACGCCCTTGAAATGAGCTAAAATCCGTAGAATTTCCAGACAATCTGTATAGGTTGACATGTATGCGTTGTGTGTAGCTGTCAATGTTGATTTTAAAAGTAACTAAGTGAAGGGAAAAAAAATTTAAATAATAATAATAATAATATTCTGCTTGACTGTGCTAGCATTGGCCTTCACGAAGACTACACCGCCTGGAAGGTAACTGGTCTGCCGCGCTAAGAGCACTGAGTCACGGGTAAGCTAGTGTTGGCCTTTGAGAATGCTGACATGAAGAGTGTGTGTATATATAATAATCTCATCTCATCTCATTATCTGTAGCCGCTTATCCTGTACAGGGTCGCAGGCAAGCTGGAGCCTATCCCAGCTGACTACGGGCGAAAGGCGGGGTACACCCTGGACAAGTCGCCAGGTCATCACAGGGCTGACACATAGACACAGACAACCATTCACACTCACATTCACACCTACGCTCAATTTAGAGCCACCAGTTAACCTAACCTGCATGTCTTTGGACTGTGGGGGAAACCGGAGCACCCAGAGGAAACCCACGCGGACACGGGGAGAACATGCAAACTCCGCACAGAAAGGCCCTCGCCGGCCACGGGGCTCGAACCCAGGACCTTCTTGCTGTGAGGCGATAGTGCTAACCACTACACCACCGTGCCGCCCCAACCGGGATCATGTGGAACACAATTAAAAAAAAAAAAAAAGTTGTGAAATGCATTCCTTTATGCATCCTTAGTAACTGCCTGGTCAGGGTTGTGGTCGTTTAAATTAGGCTACGAGTTTGTTTATATTCTGGGAAATACAGAAGACCCAAGTGAATTTATCAGCAGGAGCAAACAAAAAATATCTCTAGCTGAGACCGATTATGAACTGGAGTGATGCAGCTGAGGTTGAGGAACTGTCCGAGACAGAAATCACATGACATTCATATCCCGCTCCCCCCTTCTGTTTCAAGGGGTGGAGTGGCATGGGCAGGGGCAAGAGCAGGTTCATCCACCATGCAGGTCACTTTTTAGATGTGTAATCTCTCACCGTGGCTCATCTGACGCTCTGTACAATGCATCAATGTGATTAAAAGCCTCTGATGGAGGGGCGGCACGGTGGTGTAGTGGTTAGCGCTGTCGCCTCACAGCAAGAAGGTCCGGGTTCGAGCCCCGTGGCCGGCGAGGGCCTTTCTGTGTGGAGTTTGCATGTTCTCCCCGTGTCCGCGTGGGTTTCCTCCGGGTGCTCCGGTTTCCCCCACAGTCCAAAGACATGCAGGTTAGGTTAACTGGTGACTCTAAATTGAGCGTAGGTGTGAATGTGAGTGTGAATGGTTGTCTGTGTCTATGTGTCAGCCCTGTGATGACCTGGCGACTTGTCCAGGGTGTACCCCGCCTTTCACCCGTAGTCAGCTGGGATAGGCTCCAGCTTGCCTGCGACCCTGTAGAACAGGATAAAGCGGCTAGAGATAATGAGATGAGATGAGATGAGCCTCTGATGGAAATGGGCAACCAGAAAGCCAGCAAAAATCTCGGGACTAAAGAGGAAATGCAAGATAAAGGTGTTAATAAATGTATTTCTTATTCAATAAGGACTCTCGTGTCAGAACATGTAATTAATACAGCTGATATGGCAGCTCAGTACGTATGGGTTTTAATGAAAATACGTCTGTGAACAGAATACGCCGTTTTGTATCGAAGTGTGTAATCAAACAGCTTTCCATGTGTTTTATTTTTCCTTGTGGTTAACTGCAGCTTCTACGGTTTTAGAAATTCAATTCACTAATGTGTTTTTATTATTATTATTATTATTATTATTATTAAGTGCCACATTTCTTTGTTAGATGTGAATAAATCATAGATGAATGTACTCATATGAGCAGGGTTGCCAGATCTGTGGATATATGGAACAATATTAAAACTCAAAATGGTATCTAACCGAAAAGAAAAAAAAAAAATAAATAAAAGTGCTGGGAGTTTAAAAATAGCCTAGTTGCTCGGAGAAAACCACGCACCTGGCAACACTGCCTCCACCGCTCTGAGGAACAAAGGCTGTCGATAATTTCCCAAGCACAAGGATATGAATGATGAAGGGAATACCGTAATCCGAGCTATCTAATATAGACAGAGCTAAAACACACACGCGTCCATATTTAAACCAGGAAACATAAACTGAGCTTCTGTGACGCCCCTGATTGATTAACAAAAATATCCTTTCACAAAAAAAAAAGTCTTGAGTCATTTGGGTAACTTTTGTATTAACGTACATCTATAGTATAATTATCTTCTCTATTTAATAGAGGTTTTAGTCAACAACGCTGTGCACAAAAATATATATCTTAGCAAAAATGTAAAACAAAGAATGTCGGCAAAGTCAAGTTATATTTCAGTTGACTTACTATTTCAAGATCATTTCAGCTATTGGCAGAAAATTGAGCTTATTTCAAGCATTGATTCTAGAAAGAATCAAGAACGAGAAGCCTTTATTCATCACAAGTACACTCAAACACAGCCTTAAAGGAATAGTTCGGGATTTTTGACATGAATCTGTATGGCATCCCCGTCAACAGTGTCGTGCAAACACACTGACTTATCCCCGACAGCATCCTGTGAGTCCAGTTCTTGTCCAGACGAAAGTAGTCCGGCAAGTTTGTTGGGGTCACGAAAGTAAAACGTTTTTCTTCTCAAAACAGTATGTGTTCAAAAGAGTGATATATTTGCATCACAAAACCGTTGCCAAATAAAAAGTCAGACCTCGCAATTATTTGGCGCTATATTTTGTCTCCCTCGGTATCACTGCGCGCTGTCATGTTGACATCTGCGCAGGAATCAACACCTTTCCCATTGTTTGGCAGTGATTAGGAGTTCAGATCAGCAGCGCTAACAAGCTAATTTGAGAGCTCCAGCTGCGGCTCCAGCTTCACCTTCTTCCACTTCTCTGTCCACCCTTTCTCTCTCTGCCCGTTCTAACTCCATCTGGCGAATTTCTTCATCTGTATATTCGGGTTCATAAAGATATCCCTTTGGCTGCGAGATGAACTCAATGTTTTCAACGTCGCTGTCGTAGTCAAACATGTTGTCGCTAACTTTGCTAGCAGTAAGCAATGAATGAAACAGCCGTGGCTGTCACCTGGCGGCAGCGCGCAGTGATAAGGGAGAGAAAATAGTGCCAAGCGATTTCGAGGTCTGACTTTTTATTTGGCAACGGTTTTGTGATGCAAATATATCACTCTTTTGAACACATACTGTTTTGAGACGAAAAACGTTTTACTTTCGTGACCCCAACAAACTTGCTGGACTACTTTCGTCTGGACCAAAACTGGACAAGAACTGGACTCACAGGATGCTGTCAGGGGTAAGTCAGTGTGTTTGCACGACACTGTTGATGGGGATGCCATACAGATTCATGTCAAAAATCCCGAACTATCCCTTTAAGCACAGTGAAATTCCTCCTCTGCATTTAACCCTTTAGTGAGCACACACACGTGAGCAGTGAGCACACACACATACCCAGAGCAGTGGGCAGCTATGCTACAGCGCCTGGGGAGCAGTCGGGGGTTCAGTGCCCTTGCTCAAGTGCAACCTTCAGCCCAAGGCCGCCCCATGTTAACCTAACAGCATGTCTTTGGACTGTGGGGGAAACCGGAGAACCCGGAGGAAACCCACACAGACACGGGGAGAACATTCAAACTCCGCACAGAAAGGCCCTCGTCGGCTGCTGGGCTCGAACCCAGGACCTTCTTGCTGTGAGGCAACAGTGCTAATCACTACACCGCCCAAAAGTACTGGATCTGCTACACCATAATAGAATAAGACAATTTTAAACCTCACATATGTCAAGAAATAGGCTTAATGATCTAATACAATAATGTAATACAGGTAGTCGTCGACTTACGACTGCGTTTGGTTACGACTGACCGATCTGGTCGTAAGTCGGCCTATGTTAAATGAACGTAAGTATATTGTGACATGTAATGATATTGTAATCATCTTAAAGTCTTATTTTATCAACATTTTCTTATTTCATTACCTTGGCTCAATTTAAGTCAAACATTGCATGCTACACTGCGTACAGTACAATTCGTTTAATATCTCATCTCATTATCTGTAGCCGCTTTATCCTGTTCTACAGGGTCGCAGGCAAGCTGGAGCCTATCCCAGCTGACTACGGGCGAAAGGCGGGGTACACCCTGGACAAGTCGCCAGGTCATCACAGGGCTGACACATAGACACAGACAACCATTCACACTCACATTCACACCTACGCTCAATTTAGAGTCACCAGTTAACCTAACCTGCATGTCTTTGGACTGTGGGGGAAACCGGAGCACCCGGAGGAAACCCACGCGGACACGGGGAGAACATGCAAACTCCACACAGAAAGGCCCTCGCCGGCCACAGGGCTCGAACCCGGAACCTTCTTGCTGTGAGGCGACAGCGCTAACCACTACACCACCGTGCCGCCCACAATTCGTTTAATATGTGCAAAACAAAAAATACGAAATACAGGTGTGAAAAATGGAAAACATTTTAGTTTGAAACGTACCAAAATACAAATGTAAAACATCACTGCAAAAAATGATCTCCTGTTGAGAGAAAATATCTTTAATATGGGTGAATTTATCTATGCTTTCTTATTAGACGTTTACTAGAACTCAAATATAAGATTATTTAGCTTACTTTGAGACACTCTTACTAATTTCAAGCCTTAAATTTTCTTATTCTATTGGCAGATAATTTTGCTTCTTTCTAGAATTGAATGCTTAAAATGAGCAAAATTATCTGCCAATAGAATAAGAAAATTTAAGGCTTGAAATTAGTAAAAATGTCTCAGAGTAAGCTAAATAATCTTATATTTCAGTTCTAGTAAACTTCTAATAAGAAATAATAGATAAATTCACCCATATTAAAGATATTTTCTCTCAACAAGAGATCATTTTTTGCAGTGATAGCAAAATACAAAATTTAGTGACCGCTGGGATCACTGGTGCTTGGCTGTGGGTCGTCTACGTCATCATCAGCTGTTGCAGCGCTCGGGCTGGAGGGAGGATTTGCTCATTTCATAAACCAGGAGCTGGGGCAGAAACTGTATGACGGAGCGCGCGAGGGAGCGCGAGAGAGACTGCACATGTGCCTGGAGCTGGGGCGGAAACTGTTGTACACAGCGAAAGGCGCTGCCGGGAGCTGGGGCGGAAACTGTTGTACGCTCAGCTGGGAAACACTTGCCAGTCATAACCAGACGGTCGTAAAGTCAATCGGTCGTAAGTCGCATAGGTCGTAAGTCGACGACTACCTGTATACTGTATAATATAAAATATAATAATCATGCTGAGTTGCTTTCTGATCTAACAGATGCCTTTCAAAATGCAGCACAAAATATTTCCACGTCAAGCATGTTCACAAACAATCACCAAAAAGAAGACAGAGTCGTCTATATCCCCCCACCCCCACCCCATATACCAACTATATACCAAGTTTCAAGATATTATTTGTCAAATTTTTCAAGTTCTGCTGCAGGAAACCAACCCTACACCTCTTTACACTGACCTCAGCAGCCCATGGCATAAACCCACCGGACGTTTGGTCCAGGTGAGCTAAAAATTCTCACATTTCTTCGTATCAAAAGGCACATATACATTACTTAATCAACACATATACCAACTTTCAAGACCGTACCACTCATAGTTTTCAAGTTCTGCTCCGGAAACAAAATCTACTCCTAAGACTAACCTGAAACAGTTTCCATGGAACATGAAAAATTACAATTTCTCAAATTTCTTTGTATGAAAAGGCACATCGATATGGAATCAATTTTGTGCCAAAATGTTCATACAATACTTTTGAAATATCAAACAAAAACGACAAATCAAAATACAAAAAAACAAAAAAAAGTCAATTTTTTTAGACTGGCAAACAAATTATTTGCGTAATCGTGCAAAATATCAGTCTATTACTCTTCAGAAACCTTTTATTTTTGTTCCGCGTCTTTCTCAGTTTTGTTTGATGTAATTTGGTTGCAATTCCAGCTTTCTCGTTTGCGCTCCCTGACTTTTTGCTTGCAGTTTTGGCACAAACTTGACGTGTGGGTGGGCTGTCCAGGAATGCATTCCCATTGGCTAACTTGTGTTTGACTGACAGCTACGCTCAGCCATTTCCTACTCGGATTCTGGTGGACTGTTTGACGAGTGAGCGATCCATTGACGGTAAACAAGGATCGAGTGGACTTCAGTGGCGACTATGATATTGAATTAATTCAACAAAGTGTAAATTCAATATCATAGTCGCCACTGAAGTCCACTCCATCCTTGTCCGCCAGAATCCGAGTAGGGAATGGCTGAGCGTAGCTGTCAGTCAAACACAAGTTAGCCAATGGGAATGCGTTCCTGGACAGCCCACCCACACGTCAAGTTTGTGCCAAAACTGCAAGCAAAAAGTCAGGGAGCGCAAACGAGAAAGCTGGAATCACAACCAAATTACGTCAAACAAAACTGAGAAAGACGCGGAACAAAAATAAAAGGTTTCTGAAGAGTAATAGACTGATATTTTGCACGATTACATGAATAATTTGCTTGCCAGTCTAAAAAAATTGACTTTTTGTTCTTTTTTTGTATTTTGATTTGTCGTTTTCGTTTGATATTTCAAAAGTATTGTATGAACATTTTGGCACAAAATTGCTTCCATACATCGACATCACCTTGTTAACATGTATACCAACCCCTGTGCCCGAAATCGCTCCCTACTCACTATATAGGGCACTATATAGCAAGGACGCCATCTTGTAGTACTGTCCGAAACCTTAGTGAAGATTATTTACACCCTATATAGTGCACTCAAAGTATCCCACAATGCATCATGAAAAGTAGTGTACAACGATGGTCACTAACCAAAGCAATATATCCCATCATGCATTGCGGTTGCGCTGAAAGAAATCAAATTAAATGTCTCAAATGTGATTTAATAAAAGGCAGCGGCAAAGAAGAAAGAAAGTGTTCAGCCTTGATTTAAAAAAGAACTGAAAGCTGCAGGTACTTTGTATTGATTAATGTAGGAAATACGCTCAGTATAATATGGATTTATCACAAAAACACATGCATGTATTTATTATTTTGAAACCCACCAGCCAACTGATCTGGCACGTTTTAATTGTGCGACAGTAATGATGTAAATACCAGCATGACGGACTAGTGTCCGAAAGCGGTTTTTTTTTTCATTTTACCAATGAGCTCACTATATAGTCCTCTATACAGTAATTCCCTATATAGGGAGTAGGGAGTAGTGTACGAGTGAGCGATTTCAGACACAGGGCAAGTTTCAAATCCGTATCATGAATAGTTTTGCTCCGAAAATGAACATTGCTCTTAGAAACTAAGTCAAAATCGATTTTTTATGTAAAAATTTGAAAAAAAATAGTTTTTTCCAAAAATCCAAAATAGCAAAAGGCACCAGTTCACATGCTGCTTGATATGTATACAAAGTTTCATGAAGATATCTTCAGTAGTTTTAAAGATATGGCCCGGAAATGAAAATGTGACCGGATGGACAGACAGACAGAACCCATTTCTATATCCCCCACCAAACTTCGTTTGGACGGGTAATAATAAGACAGATAAAATGCAAGAATAAAAGTTACAGTGCAGAGCGAGGAATTAATCAAAAGCCTCAAATTTGATTTAATAAAAGGCAGCGGCAAAGAAGAAAGTATTCAGCCTTGATTTAAAAGAACTGAAAGATGCAGCAGAGTACAGCAAAGCACTTTGTATTAATGTGGGAAATACGCTCAGTGTTATATAGATTTATCACAAAAATAAACGCATGTATTTATTATTTGAATGAAAACCCACCAGCCGACTGATCTGGCACGTTTTATGGCCCAGAAACGAAAGCGTGACCGGATGGACAGCCGGAACCCATTTCTATATCCCCCACCAAACTTCGTTTGGGCAAGGGATAAAAAGAAATGGTAAGATTCGCTTCAGAGGCTCCATGATCCACAGGATTCATCAACGATTTTGTGCACTTTTCTGGCCACAAGCTTCAGAATCCCAAGGCTAAAATTGTGTCTCAGCACTTATATACTGTATATACACATTTCCCGGCATCTTTAAAAGGTTTTATTGCATCATAGCATCCTTAAAATGTTATGTGGAATTATTTTCCAGCACTGGAAAATTTCATCAGTTCACAAAAACTCTTTGTCGAAGAGCGTAAGCAGGTCACTTGTTTCAGTTTCGCTATCGTACCTGTTTTGACAAACATCAGAAAACTTGAACTTGCACTACTCGAAGACGTTCTGAAAAAATTCTCGATTGCTAGAGGGTCTTTTTTTATTCCCAGCGAATACATAAGCAGGGTGAAGATAGATTAATATTACACCAAGTTAAAATGGGTGAAATTATAATGAGCGGTTCCTCTGTATCACTCTGTCTCTCTCACATGGTCACTCTTTAATCAATCAAAAGATAGTCCCCTGTGTGATGTGGCTTCAAGAAATTAAATGGAAGAAGAAAATTAAAGAGCAAGAAACACACACGGAAATAGAGAGAGAGAGAGAGAGAGAGAGAGAGAGAGAGAGAGAATAAACAAGAAATTGTGAAAATGGCGTTTGCACAAAGACAGCCCAACAGGATGGACGGTACGGCGCCAAAATCAATTTGCTCTCATGTAATACCCGCCGTGCCGCTTCCCTCCGATTTAATAAGACGCTGAAATATAGCAGTCGACTCAATTAAGCCTGCTAATGAAGGAGCAAACACTTCTCTGGCGAAACGATCCGAGTGTTTTTCCCCCTCTTCCAGCACTCATGCCAATAAGAAGAGACGCAGAAGCGGATTTGGGGGAGCTTTGTAAAGTGAGACATATAGGGAGAGAAGCACGGTGCTGGGGGTTTTTTTGGCTCTAGGAGTGTATTTGAACAGCTAAGCTTCCATGATCCAGTAGATTCAGGATAGTGCAGACAGCATGGAGGTGGAAAGTGCGAGGACCATCACTTACTGGGGATGGACACGTGTTTTTAGTACTCGTTGATACTGATACTGAAATGAGTTAGTATTAATCAATCAGGGAAGTCACAGAAAATTTTATTTATGCGCGTTAGTGCAGGGTTTTTTTGCAATTGTAAAGTGACCTTGGGTGTGAGAAAGGTGCTACATAAGTTGAAATTATTATTAGTATTATTACTATTATCCATCCATCCATCTATTATCCGTAACCGCTTATCCTGTACAGGGTTATGAGAAAGCTGGAGCCTATCCCAGCTGACTATGGGTGCGAGACGGGGTACACCCTGGACAAGTCACCAGGTCATCGCAGGGCTGACACATCGAGACAAACAACCATTCACACTCACATTCACACCTACGCTCAATTTAGAGTCACCAGTTAACCTAACCTGCATGCCTTTGGATTGTGGGGGAAAGTGGAGCACCCGGAGTAAACCCACGCGGACACGGGGAGAACATGCAAACTCCACACAGAAAGGCCCTCGTCAGCCACTGGACTTGAACCCAGAACCTTCTTGCCGTGAGGCGACAGCGCTAACCACTACACCACCGTGCCGCCATTATCTCATCTCATCTCATCTCATTATCTGTAGCCGCTTTATCCTGTTCTACAGGGTCGCAGGCAAGCTGGAGCCTATCCCAGCTGACTACGGGTGAAAGACGGGGTACACCCTGGACAAGTCGCCAGGTCATCACAGGGCTGACACATATGGCCCTTTTCCACTACCCTTTTTCAGCTCACTTCAGCTCGCTTCAGCTCACTTCAGCCCGACACGGCTCGCGTTTCGACTACCAAAAAACAGCACGACTCGGCTCGCTTCAGCCCTGCTTAGCCCCTAAAACTCGCACGGTTTTGGAGTGGGGCTGAAGCGAGCCGAGTGAGGCTGGGGGCGTGAGCAGACACTCCCCTGTGCACTGATTGGTGAGGAGGAGTGTCCTCACATGCCCACACACGCCCCGCGAGCACGCTGGGATCTGTAAACACCGCAAACCCGGAAGAAGAAGAATTACGAATTACGAGAATTTCTGAAGCCTTATGCGCCTCGCCTCATCTATACGCTCTTGCCAGTATCTGTTGGTGTTGTCGGTGACAACAAGCCACAGCACCAAGACCAGCAACACTAACGACTCCATGTCCTCCATGTTTATTGTTTACTATCCGGGTCGTGAGACTACCGCTTAAAAGATCACTGATGTCATTGTTTGCGCCGCTTAACGACATCACGTGACGTCCACCCACTTTCGCTAACTCCACCCAATGTGTCCACCCACTTCCAGCCAGCACGGTTCAGCGCGGTTGTAGTCGAAATGCAACCCCAACAGCCCCGCTCAGCCCGACTCAGCTCGGCACGGCTCAGCCGCGTTTGTAGTGGAAAAGCGGCAATAGACACAGACAACCATTCACACTCACATTCACACCTACGGTCAATTTAGAGTCACCAGTTAACCTAACCTGCATGTCTTTGGACTGTGGGGGAAACCGGAGCACCCGGAGGAAACCCACGCGGACACGGGGAGAACATGCAAACTCCGCACAGAAAGGCCCTCGCCGGCCACTGGACTTGAACCCAGAACCTTCTTGCTGTGAGGCGACAGCGCTAACCACTACACCACCGTGCCGCCATTATTATTATTATTATGCAGTTTATTCAACTTCAGAATGCATCTCAAAACGCTCCAATAGGGCGACCAGTGTAACCTATTGGACTATATCAAATTTACAATCCAAAATATCAAAATCTAAAATGTCTTAAAAAGAAAAGCTTAAGAACAAGAACAACAAAATAATGCAAACCATTATCTTTAACTCCCGATGTACTATGCTTATGATTGTGAATTCATGCTTATCTCAATCGAATGGCTCATGACATGATCTTAAACATCCTAGCAATGTTCAGTGTGCTATATTATAGATTTCTGCATATTCCTTAGTACAACCTTTATCTTCGGTCCCAGTAGCTCTCGTACAAAGTCCTCCATATACATTGACCCTCCTCCTAACACATCTATGGTGATGTTATATTGTTGGACATCATATCCTGGATACCTTTCCTTTAACTCCCAACGCAACGGTCCAAACTACAGGATCTTTTCTTCATTTTTCCTTATCTTGTTCTCGATCCATGGGCAGCTTGTCTCCAGAGTGGTGACTGACTTCACTGCATGATTCATGATCTTTACGTCTATCCTGTTCTCTGGCAACTCCTGATGTTCACCAAAAGTTGAAATGTCCCAGTACGCTTCCACGTCAGCTGAACGATACTCAGGTTTGGGTTTCTCTGGTGGGTACCATAGTGGCACTGACTCCACCAACTGGAGATCTTTAAGTATTTCAAAATACATCACCTTGAGTGCGTTATTGTGTCTTGTACTTACTTACTTACTTACTTACGGTGGCCTCAGCTGAGCTGCATGCCTTGAAGACCAGTCTCTGTGGTCGGACATACAGGCGGCAAGCTCGGCATTGTTGGCTGCCCCAACATCCCTCATGAGTGTATCGACTAGTGTAGCCACTGGATGACCAGGACGCCGCGATCCATGCATGGGCTCCCACAGAATGAGTTGACTTGCGGGGAGCTCGTTATGCCTGAGGCAGTGACCCGCCAGGCCAAGTCTCCTCCAGGCCACCTTGTTGGAGATCCTTGGGAGGTCACCATAGAGCTCTTTATTGGGAATGTGGTCCTGCCAAGTGATGTTTAAGGCAACACGCAACATGCAGGTGTATGAGCCATCCAGCGACTTCTGGAGGGAGAAGCACTTGCTACCATACAGGAGTATGGATTCCACCATTACACAGAACAGCTTGATCTTGAGTTCTCATGATATTGTGTCTTGTGAAGTACTTGTTCTGTGCCAGTGCAGGACATCCAGCAAGCAGATGAGACACACTTTCTGGGGCCTTACCACAAAGCCTGCAGCTAACATTCCCAGTCGATGCTGTCTGGGTCTTCTATGAATAATATACCTTAGTTGATAAAAGCTGTTTATACAACTCCATCATACCAGCTACTAAATAAGTGGAGCAGATCGCCCACTCCTTCAGCCACGGGAAGCAGAGATTGATACTCATGCTGTCGTCATCCCATCTCGCAGTTATTAACTTTCCTTGCCAGCGTTTCTTACACACCACCTCTTGTAACTGCCCCAACTGAGTGTACTTCAAGTAGCTATGTGTCTCCACAGACAGAATTTCCTTTCCTTCTTCATTTCTGACCACTGGACTGGGGGACCTCAGCTTAAGCTCTAAGCCTAGCTCCTCAGCATACCTTTCAGCCTCTGACACCAACGATTGGTGTCCTGTGCTTGCTGCTTGTTCTTCAAACTCATGGACAAGAGTCATAATGGGGTCCCTGTTCTTGTACACCATTAAGGTTGCTTTGATCTTTGCCATCTTATACTCACGTTCAACTGATCACAATCCACAACCCCCTTTTTCTCTTGGCAGGTACAAAAGAGCAGTAGATGATGATGGATGCTTCCCTCTACTCTCGACAATTATCTTACATGCTTCACGATCGACCTTCCTTAACTCTGTTAGCGGCCAATGCTGGGTCCACATGGGGTAACTTAGGACTGCCAGCGCAAATTGGTTAGATGCCACCACATGGTGCAGATCTGAGAGGGGACTGGTCCATATTACCAGTTATATTATTATTATTGGGCGGCACGGTGGTGTAGTGGTTAGCACTGTTGCCTCACAGCAAGAAGGTCCGGGTTCGAGCCCCGTGGCCGGCGAGGGCCTTCCTGTGTGGAGTTTGCATGTTCTCCCCGTGTCCGCGTGGGTTTCCTCCGGGTGCTCCGGTTTCCCCCACAGTCCAAAGACATGCAGGTTAGGTTAACTGGTGACTCTAAATTGACCGTAGGTGTGAATGTGAGTGTGAATGGTTGTCTGTGTCTATGTGTCAGCCCTGTGATGACCTGGCGACTTGTCCAGGGTGTACCCCACCTTTCGCCCGTAGTCAGCTGGGATAGGCTCCACCTTGCCTGCGACCCTGTAGAACAGGATAAAGCGGCTAGAGATAATGAGATGAGATTATTTAGGCCAGTGTTTCTCAGTGCCATCTAGTGGGCTGCAAATTTACTTTCAAGTTGAAGCTAATTTTTAGTCGGGTACAACTGCTGGGTTGCATCCAACATCACATCCGCCTCATTAGATATGCAAGACATGAAGTGGTGGTCAGCTGCTCACTGTTCACAAACTGTTACTATCACTGAGACGCCTTGCTAGTCATTAAAATGCCCTACGCTTGCTTTGTTTAGGGCTGCTCAAATCAAACAAACCATGTAACTGATCAAAGTTTCTTCCGGGTTCCCCGTGAAGTGATAAAGGGTGAAAGAGCAAAGGATTTTACCAAAAGATGATGAGAAAGGTGGCTCTTGAACCTTTTGCTGCAATGGAGTCGAAGTTTGCAGTGATCACTTCGGGAAAGGTTTGTAAATTCCTCTGATTTATTTCTTTTGGATTCACAAATGACTGATTTTTCTCGCCATTTTCCATTATTTCGTGATGTTTTGAAGTTCAGGAGATGCTTCAGTCCTCAGATGTGTTTTTGTTTCCTGTTTGATCGTGATCACCAGGTTGTAAACTAATGTGTATATAATACGTCTAATCCCCAGGTCTTTAAAGGGGTTTCTATGGATCTTTGTGAATGATTTTCCTGGAAGACAAGAGCAGGGAGGATTGGGAATCGAGTGGCTGTGGTTTGGTTACACCCGATACTAAAACTTGTAGCGTCCAAGCAACCATCACAAAGATGCGGACAAAAAGCCCAGAAATTCCTCCTTACCCGGGCACAAACGATACAGGATTTATCTTGTCGTGTCCTGATCCCCAGATCTTTAACCCAGCCACATATAAAAAGTTGTTCTCCTCCAGGCTCTTCCAGGTTTTCATCTGTGTGTCCGTGTAGAACGATGTCTGCAGCACCAGGGAGTTTGAGATGTCGGGGAACTTGACAGATGGATAATTTTCCAACTCGTAGGAAAAATCCTTCTCTTTGGCCATGTACACACGTAGCCGGGTATTTTTAAAACCGAACATTTTTCCCCCCCTCCGTTTATAAAAATGTTTTATCCACACCACCTCGTCTTCGAAAAAAATCCCTTCCACACATAACCGAACATCTGCGTTTTTAATCACATTCATAAGCATTCCAAACCTGTAGATGGCATTATTTCCCCAAATCCTACCCCCTAATCACATCAGAATAGCCCTCTAAAGGCGTCACTTCCGCCTAAACATAAAACATGGCGCCAAGCTCGTTCGTCTGGACAGACTCGGAGACAGAATTGCTTCTAAACACAATTTTGGAGTATAAACTTCAAAAGACGCAAGAAAACGTTGATTGGGAATCTTATCAGTAGTTGGGCTTCTAAAATTAAACATGTAAATAGCACCTGCACAATAATTAACGCTTTCAAGGCACTACTCCGATCCATTACTCTTTGTCCATGCTTAATCTGGCTTCTGCAGTAAACAAAGGTCGCACGTTTGACGTCAGGGCAGATTTGTTGTCATTTTTTTTGGCGCAGATTGTGACGTTCTAAAACGCAAAACTCCGGTGATCTCTGTCTACATGAAAAGGCATACACGGAGTTTTCAAAAATCTTCACTTTGCCCGGAGTTTTTTTAAATATTCGTTTTTGATGTGTTTTCATGTGGATGACAGGCCAAAACGTAGAAAAATATCTTCGATTTAGCAGATACCCGGCTACATGTGGACGGGGTCTTTGTTAGCGTGTAAGGATCTAATCCCACTGAGTGGTTTCTGTATCCACTTCTTTCTCAGTTTTACTCGTTTGCTGAACACAAACATGGCAATAAGTTCTTGTGTTAATGGACCAGACTCCACTTTTAGATCATTAATCCCTGTTGACTGAGAATGACCTGCATGCAGGGTTTGGCTTCTGGCACATCCATACAGTTTTAAATGCAACACCTACAATTAAAAACAGTTTGTTTTTATTGCATTTATTTAATTCCTGGGTTCCCACCCGTAACAGGGAGTAATTTTGCATCCCATTAATACACGTTACAGTAGGTTATTAGATTCTAATAGAATAGATGAGCCAAAATAACTGGAGGTCTTTTTTATGGGCCCCGACTTGTTACAAGTATGAATAGGTGGGACTTAAAGGAGAAAAGGTTGAGAATTGCTGGCTTAGGCTACAAGTCTCACTCATTATAATGTTAGCGAGTTGAATTAGCTAGCTCTATTAGTTAGCTTGGATCGAGGAGAGTTGTTATCGAGAAAAGCAGGTTTTGTTTCGCTTTTTGTCAAGATTGTCCAGAACAACGTCCTGGCGAAGGACTGCTGCGCTGCGAGTGATGAACTGCTGAGTTTTATGCTGAAGATGTTTTATCAGGCTACTTTCATTCTTTTATTGCATTTTCTCAGAGCACAGCTTGCAGTCTGCTTTGCTTTGACCGAATTGTGAAATACATCCAGATCACGTGGTATCAGATGCTGTTATCTGAACGTTTTTCTTTCAATGAGTAAATGAGGATGGTTTCGGATGGATACCCGTTATCCACAAAGATAACAAAGCATTTAGACTTCTTTAGAGTAAAATAACTGAATTAAAGACCCACTGACACAACTTTTTACACCACGTAATATGTATATTTATTGTTTTATTGCTGTATTGTGAAATAAAATATCCAAAACTCAACTTGAATAAAGGGTTGTCTTTGTAGAAAATCAAGAATTTCAGAGCCGATTTTGTGTTTTTTGCCCCGGCTTCTACAAGCGCCATGAGCCATTTGCCCGTTTTTGCCGCTAGGGCGAGTGACGTCACATCAGTGTATGTCGTTCTGGATTGCATGAAAACAAAACATGGCTCATGTCGAAGACGATCACTTCTCTTGTTCTTCGTCAAGTTTCAGTGTCGAATATGCGGATATTTCTGATTCAGAGCATGAAGAAGAGTGTTATGAAGAATATCCAAAACTCGGCGTTTTACCGTATCAGTTTGAACCAACACAGTCGGCATCAAACTCGGATTCAGACACTCCTGGCGATACTCAGTCACAGACTGACGCTGAAAATTTTGTTGGTCTCAACACTGACGACCGAGTTGGAAATAAAAACTGGTTAGTTTTTTTTTTTTTTTATATATCATCAGTGATTAGGCGTATGTAAATTAATTTTAACGTTATACTTTATCCTTTCTATAATAAGACACAGAGGAGGGGGTGATGAAAGGAATTTGTTGTAATTTTTTTTCTTTTATGGTATAGGAAAAAACATGCCGGATGACATCTTATATCTATCACTCCACACATATATCATGTATATTATCTTAACTAAATATATGAAACAAGGTATTGGCCTTTCAGTTGTTGTACATTACTGGTATTAGCTGCTTTGGCCTATTGATAAGTAATATGCAATGGTATAAGACGCATTTGTGACATTACAACAAATTTTAAACAACATACATGTATTGAATAACAACACATAGCCACGTACCCTGGCTCGTTCTCTTTTGGCAAAGGCACCACCGGACTTTCGCTTTTTGACCGCCCCTTCAGGGGTCTGCCGTCATCTGTTTCTCTTTTGACAGATTGATTCGGCCCGGGCCTGTCAAACAACGTCGGCACAGCTGACTCCTCCAACACCAGTGGATAAGTTGGATCAAACGTTCTTCGAGTTCTGGACGACAAAGTGAAACAGTGCTCCTCGAAATGTGCTGAACAGAGACGTGACCATTTTGTTGACTTCCAGTTCGCACCTGTTTTGGAAACGTTTCTTTCCCACTCTTTTGCTATTTCAGGGTGTTTTTTCCAAGGAAAGGAATGGAGTTTCACTCCTTCCGACGTGGTGTTAGAACACCCGTAAGCCACACATATAATCCCTTTTCGGTTAGACGCCATTTAACTTTTTCACGCAAGGAAATCACAACAAAACCACAGCTCAATATCACAAGACTTGTGAGAACTGAACCAACATAGTGACTTGTAAACAAAAACGACACACTGATGTGACGTCACTTCCGGCATCTCTGAATGAGCCCAGTTCATGTCCAGGTCAATCTCCCTGCGCGAAATTTACAATTACTTCTGATGTTTAAAACGGACAGTTAAACCAAGAATTAAAACCAGAATTTATCTTTGGAGTCATATATTGTTTGTTTAAAAATTAATACGAAATGACTGTCAGTGGGTCTTTAAAGCATACATTTCTGATGTAAAACAGGCATTCTGTTCATTCTGGACCTTTGGGAATAAGCCGAGTGTAGATGAGATGTAAATCTAAACACATGATTAAAGTGGTGCAGCAAAACCACCACTTAAAAAAAAAAAAAAAAAAACTTCTACAAAACTCGGAACCCTCGAGGGGAAAAAATCTTAATTGCCCGCACTGAAGTACGGTTAATGATGCAATCAGAGAAGTGGGTGGGGCTGTGAACCCGGAGCTGCGTGATTGGAGTAGCAGATCGGAATGTGCTTTGTTTCCAGGGAGATCTGATGAGGCGTTGAGTTTGCTCGAGTCCTAGAGGGAATTCGAGAGCTCTATATTGAGTTCTTGTGTGCGCCTGCGTTACGCTGAGGGCCATCGAGCGCGTGTGTGTTATCAGCGTCTGTCAATCTCGGATGCACGCGGCGGCGAGAAGAGCTGCTTGTTTCATGGCTGGCTCTTGCGTGTCCGAGCTTGAGGAGGATGTGAGCTAAATAAGGCGGCATGTGAAAAAGCAGTGGTGCTTGTATTGATTGGTTAATTAGAAAGAGATCTGCAGGGAGCATGTAGCTTGATGGGAGGTGTGTACATGCACGTGTGTGTGTGTGAGAGAGAGAGAGAGAGGACAGGCTGCTGAATGAAGCACTGCAGACTCTGATTGTGGGTGTTCTGCATCAGTGGAGCATGAACTTGGGTCAAAATCCCTCACCACCCTGATATGAATATGACAAGGTGAACTATTTCTGTTAGAAACCCACAACAGACAACAGGCAATAAATCACACACACACACGCCTCTTTTTACCACCTCCACAAGAGCTAACAGATTAATTCAGCTCCGAAGCAGAAGTGACTAAGACGCACGTCTTATCGCTGTGTGTTCAGAGGAATGGACACCCAAACACCAGAGAGAGAGAGAGAGAGTCTCTCTAAGAGAATCGCAGACCTCTGACTCGCTAGCCGTAATTACCGTACAGGAGTGTGTGCACGTTTTTAATAGATCTTTGCAACTCAAAGACACCAGCACCATTTATTTCTCCTAAACGATCAATCCAGAGAGCGAGATAAGCGCGCCTTCACATTATATTAATTCAAATTATTTGCAGCGATGACATTTCCAGTGGCTTGTGAGATGCTGGCACTTAGACGAGCCTTGGCATTTAGGCAAACTCCGAGCTGGGCTAATGAAATGCACTGCTGCGTTGTTCTGTGTAGATATGCCACGTTCATATTCAGCAGCTCCTCAGCCAGTGAGACGAAAACGCACCAGCTGGTTATCAGAGATCAGGTTCATTTCTGAATATTTCCAGAGGAAAGTTCACACAAAAGTAACTCTAATGAGCTCAAAAGTGCTGAAAAGTTCAGCGGATTTACTCCTGCGTTTAGGCATGACAGAGAGAGAGAGAGAGAGAGAGAGAGAGAGAGAGAGAGAGAGAGAGAGAGACTGGTTGTATTTCCTATACATTCTGACAGTGCATTAGTTTTCGCCCTTTGTAGATTTTACACCTTCACCTCCTCACTTCTTTCGCTGGTCCTGCCAATCCTCAGCACTCCCCTCCATTTATTCTGAACTTTTCTGCTTCAAATAAAAGCTCATAATAATCAATACGACTCTTCACACCGGATGAAGAATCAAGAATTTCTGTTCTTCTTCCAGCCCTTTACCAATAAAATAACCGGATTTGTTCAGTTATCGCAGTTTCTGAATCTCTTACACTCATAAAATAATTTAACAAGCCTCCAGTAAATGTCTGTTCATCTTTTCATTCATTCGTCTTCATTCAGTAAGAGACTAATCCTGGATGTGGAGCCGACACTGCAAAAAAACACGGCGAGTGAAAATCTCAAATGTCGTCCGGTGTTTCATGTCAGATTACAGTCAACCAAATATAGGATTATTCAACTTAATTCTGGATATTTCTTCTCATTTCAAGCCTGAAACAGTATTGAGCCCTAAAGAGTCACAGAGCAGAGTGGAGCAGCGAAAGCATGCTCATGGGCCCAGAACCTGGAGTTTGATGGACCAAAACCATCCTCTGCTTAGTACAGCATAGTTCATGCCTCAAACTCAAAAATGGCCATTGATTTATAGGGTGGTGCAGTGGTTCGCACTGTCGCTTCACAGCAAGAAGGTTCTGGGTTCGAACCTCATGGCTGACTGGGGTCTTTCTGTATGGAGTTTGCATGTTCTCCTCATTCCTGGATGGGTTTCCTCTAGGTGCTCTGGTTCCCACAGACATGTCAGAGAGCAAATCTCAACTGGCTACTCTTAATTGCCCATTTAGAGTAGGGTGGTGCAGTGGATCGCACTGTCGCTTCATAGCAAGAAGGTTCTGGGTTCAAACCTCATGGCCGACTCGGGTCTTTCTGTAGATGTGATTGTGAGTGGTAATTTGTCTCTGTGATAGATTGGTGAGCTGCCCGGGGTGAACCTTGCCTTTCGGCCTGAAGTCAGCTCCAGCTCACCCATGGCCCATAAAGGATAAGTGGAAGGTTGGGGAGCAATACTTTCAAGTTCCAACACAATCCTTGCTTCAGACCCTCCTACACCAAGAGGGTCTAAAGCACACGTTCTCACCAAGTGTGAGAAAGAAAGATGTACCATCAGTGAGATAGATATCAAAACTATTGCGAGTATTAGAATGCAAAAATTATTGTGAAGTAACTCTTCTTCTTCGTCCCATAGCCAGCAAGAGCCATGGGGCACCACTGATGACATTTTAGCAGTCTATCACTGGGGTGTCTAGGCAGGCTTGTAGTACTCGAGTCCGACTCGTGACTTGACTTGGACTTGAGCACTGATGACTTGGACTTGGACTCGTACATTAACTGCATTAGGACTCGTAAATTGCAGATGAGGACTCAAAAAAAAGAAAAGGATTTTTTTCTTGATTTTTTGTCTCATCTCATCTCATTATCTGTAGCCGCTTTATCCTTCTACAGGGTCGCAGGCAAGCTGGAGCCTATCCCAGCTGACTACGGGCGAAAGGCGGGGTACACCCTGGACAAGTCGCCAGGTCATCACAGGGCTGACACATAGACACAGACAACCATTCACACTCACATTCACACCTACGCTCAATTTAGAGTCACCAGTTAACCTAACCTGCATGTCTTTGGACTGTGGGGGAAACCGGAGCACCCGGAGGAAACCCACGCAGACACGGGGAGAACATGCAAACTCCGCACAGAAAGGTCCTCGCCGGCCACGGGGCTCGAACCCGGACCTTCTTGCTGTGAGGCGACAGCACTAACCACTACACCACCGTGCCGCCCTTGATTTTTTGTAACATGCGATAATAATTTGTCAGAAGATATTTATATCTACATTAATTTTTATACTAATTTCATGCAAGAGAATGCACATCCACCTGTTCATACATCATGTTCAGGAACAAACAAATGTTAACGGCGCTAAAATGCCTGGAGAGAACGCCGCTAGGATTGTCCGCTTTGCTGATACAGACTTCTCGTGCAATGGGAAAAAATGCACTGCTATGTGTTCCATACGTAGAAGAACTATCGAGGAGACGACGGGGACGACCTTGAACTTCAATAGTCATTTGGTAAGACTCCACGCAGAGAAGGAAGTGACACGCTATGTTCATTGCTCTGTTGATAGCGGGGCTTGCTTGTTGAGCGATGAACTAGCTAGTTAGTTTTTGTTTTTTTCTTTTTTATCAGACATCTCATTTTTGGATTTGTTTACCTGACATGTTTCGACGTACAACTTCCGTCTTCCTCAGAGTGTCACCGGATGTTATTGGTGACGCATCTTTTATCAGCTGCTGTTTCTGAAGGCGTGGCCTTCCTGTCTGGTTTGACAGGTCGGTCACGCCTTCTACTGTCTGTTCGTCCCCTGCAAGATGTCACTCCAGGTATGGGAGAGCATGTATGCTCCCTCATCCCGGTTGATGGTCCTCGGGCTTCGCTTACGGATCTCCATGGCCTCCCTGATCCAGCGCTGATGTTTGTTATCTTCTGTGCGGATGACTCTGGCATTCCCCCAGTCCATAATGTGATTTTCCCTTTTGCAATGATCTGTTATAGCTGACTTATAATTTTCCTGTTGTGCCTTTTCTTTTATTGTTCGGGTTTGTCTTGTAGCTGTCTCCTTTTCGCACTCTTTCTTATGTTCATTTTTTCTTGTGTTGAAACTCCTTCCTGTCTCCCCAATATAAGTTTTATTGCATAATTGACATGGAATCTCATATATGGTGTTGCATCTGTTGTCCGGATGTATTCTGTCTTTGGGATGCACCAGGATCTGACGGAGTGTTGTGTATGGTTTGACAGGTGTGTTAATGTTGTGTTTCCTCATTACTCTTTGAATGCGTTCAGTTATTCCCCTGATGTATGGTAATGTCACTACTCCCCTGTGTTCTTGTTTGTTAGTTTGTTTTTTCTCTTTCTTCTGTGTTTTGTTGTTCTTAACCTGTTCCGCCCCTTTGGATATTGCCCATTGTGGATATTGACACGCCTTCAGTGCGTGTTGTATATGTTGTTCCTCCTGTTCTTTGTCCTGTGGATCTGTAATTATTGCTGTGCGTTCATGTAATGTTCTAACTACGGATATTTTGTGCATTATGGGGTGTTCAGAAGTCCAGTTTAAATATTGGTCGGTGTGTGTGGGTTTTCTGTGTACTTTTATTTTGATGTCCCCATCTTCTGTGTGATGTATTTTTAAATCCAAAAATGCTATTGACTGCTCCGTTTCTTCTTCATGTGTGAATTTTATATTGCCGGTATTGTCTATGGTGTTGAGATGGTCGGTGAGTTGTTGAGTGTGTCCCCTCTTTACTTTTTCCAATATGTCGTCCACATACCGTTTCCAGAGTGTTGGTCTGTATTCTGCTGGTATTGTAGTGAGTGCTTTTTGCTCCCGATCCTCCATGAAAAAGCCGCACATGATGGCTGATAGTGGGTCTCCCATGGCAAAACCTTCCTTCTGTCTGTAGATTGTATTCCTGAACTGAAAGTATGTGGATGTGGCGATGAATTGAAGGAGCTGAGTGATGTCTTGTACAGTGAGGTTTGTGCGTTTCTTGAGCGTCCTGTCTGTTTTTAATTTGTCTTGTACTATCTGTATGGTGGCTTCCGTGGGTGTTCTGGTGAAAAGAGATATGACATCATGTGAAATAAAAACTTCGTCTTGCTGCATTTTGATGTTTTTTAGTTCTTCTGCCAGATGTTTTGAGTTTTTGCAGTGGTGGTCTGTGAGTCCTAGTAATGGTTTAATTATTTCGGTGAGTGCTTTTGATAAGTTGTATGTGACGAACAGACAGTAGAAGGCGTGACTGACCTGTCAAACCAGACAGGAAGGCCACACCTTCAGAAACAGCAGCTGATAAAAGATGCGTCACCAATTAACATCCGGTGACACTCTGAGGAAGACGGAAGTTGTACGTCGAAACATGTCAGGTAAACAAACCCAAAAATGAGATGTCTGATAAAAAAGAAAAAAACAAAAACTAACTATATTTAATATAAGACATAATGAACGTAATCGAAAGAACTAGCTAGTGTTAACCCTTTCTCATGTTATTTGCCCTGTTGATAGTGGGCGGGGCTTGCTAAGTGATGAACAAGTTTTTTATCTGTAGCCTGTTAACTAAAATGAGGCAGTCGAGCAGGAACGTTAGTCCAACACAGTAGCAGAGACGCTTTCACATACAGGCAGCAACAGCCATCGTCAGATGGTGCGGGTGGAGTCTTGTTCTCGGATTCGACACGAAATTTTCTTGAATGACTTGGACTTGAACACTGTGTCTAGGGCATTTAAACTTGGCGGACCCCATCCATCTCCAAGCTTGGTCAATGGACAATTTAGAGTACCCAGTTAGCCTAACTGCATGTCTTTGGACTGTGGAGGAAACCGGAGCACCTACAAGAAACCCACACAGACACGGCGAGAACATGCAAACTCCACACAGGAAGGCCCGCGTTGAAACCCACTGGGCTCGAACCCAGAACCTTCTTGCTGTGAGGCGACAATGTTAACCACTACAGTACACCACCATGCTGACTGAAGTAACTCTAAATTATTGTGAGGAAACTCAAAACAATTGTGAGGGAACACAAAAGCACAATGGGATCCAAAAGGCTTATTTTGCATTCTCACAACAAGAAATATTCCATAAATTTGTCCATACTGAAGATCTTTTCACTTGCCAAGATACCTTTTTTTTTTTTTTTTGTAGTGTGGAAGCGATAACCTCAAGTCAAGTCAAGTTTATTTGTAGAGTGCTTTTAACAATAGAACCTTGTCGCAAAGCAGCTTTACAGAAAATTAAAGACTTTAAACATGAGCTAATTTTATCCCTAATTAACCTCTGGATGAGAGGCCAGTCCATCGCAGGGCATCATGGGAGGTTGGAGGAAACCCTTATGGAGAGCACGTGAAACTCAGGATACGGACAGTAAGCCGAGCTCAGGATCGAACTCTGGAGCAGTGACGCGGCGGCGTTATTGCGTCATAATTACTTTGGAAATCGTTTGCGTAAAACCATCACGCCAATAGGGCCCATTAAACTGAAAGAATGTGTGTGTGAGAGAGAGAGAGAGATGGTGGATGAGATAAACGTGGTACGGTGCAGGTTACAGGTTAGCCAGGGTACGTGTGTTGCTTGTCTCACTGTGTCCTTGTGTTTGCATGTTCGTGCTTAGCAGTGCAGTCGGCTCTCCATTAAACCATCTCTTTACTTCTAGCCTGGACTAATACAATTAATCACAAGCTCTCTGGAAGGAGAAAGAGAGAAAGAGAGAGAGAGAGAGAGAGAGAGACTTACAACCTGTCACCATCCATCCTCAGGCTGTCCACACACATTCACAACATGCCCAATAGCGGCTGCTAAACAATCATCTCTCTCTCTCTCTCTCTCTGTCCATCACTCCCTTCCTCTCACTCCATCATGTTAAAGCAGGCTGCCACACAGATGCCACTCACAATCTGCATTCGAGACTAAGCTTCTGAAATCCAATTAACTTTCTCACAAATGCAACATTTATGAAGCTTAAATGTCTTTGAAAAATGAAGAGGACATGTGAGCAAGGGACTCTCTCTCTCTCTCTCTCTCTCTCCTTGCATTTCCATAAATACGAACCACTCTATTTGCTCCAGTCTCAGGCAAATTCAGCAGGAAGATTTCCATTCCTAGTATGAAAGAGCTCCATTTGGCGAAGTCCAATCTCCGGAGAACGAGGGGAGGGAACGGGAGGACTGGAATAATCGATGCTTTCTCTGTCCTGCTGCAGAGCTCTGTATTAAATGGTTAAAGTCGCCCGTAGCCAAGGGATTAGGCAGAGATTTGCGGCGGGAAATCATTTGCATTGCACATCCATCCAGCCAAGGTCAGCGTGTGGCGAAGGACAGGGAGAGAAAAACGGAGAAAGGGCGACGAGAAAAAAAAAAAAAACAAGAAAGAAAAAAGATGTACACTGACACACTAATGAGTCACTGTCGTTCAGCTTTTTTTTTTATAATCTTTACGCACGCTGAGACAAAGTTTAACTACTTTAAATGTGACTAGATTTCTGCGTGCACAAACAGACGAGCCCACTTACAGCCTATGAATCACCACTAAAGCACACACACGCTACACATGCATTATTCATCTGCCTCACAGCTCCAAAGAGCCTGTTTTAGAGCGACCTTATTAATCAACAAATGACCAATAAAGCTGGTGGAAAGTAGGAAAAGGGTTTGGGCTGTAATCCTGTCCTCTGTGCGCCTCATTACAATGGTCAAGCTGGTTCTGATGTGGAGCGACAGGGATTTCTTTTGTCTCTTCAGAGGAGGTGGTGTGAGGAAAGTGATGAGTTTTATTACCCCAGGGCTGATGTTATTACCCCAGCTAAGGATGGGAGCCCGGCAGGAACCACACGGGGAATTTAATACGACGCAAGGCTGAAGCTGATGCTTGTTAGAGAGCAGACATTAATACCACGACACCTGACCTCTTTTCTCATCCCTTCTTTCCACGGCACAAATGAGTGCTGATCTAGATAGAAGCACCTCTTTCATCTTGTAACAGGCGGTAAGATCTGTATTAGTGTGTTTCCGGTGTTACGAGGTAGGCCTGGTGCTCGCACTTCCACGAAAGACAGAATTGTGATGAAATGTGTCACCACACAGAGCTTGTTACTCATTCTCTGGCTTCTTTTTTTATCTGTCTGTCACTGTACAGTACAAACGCCCCTGTAAATGCGTATACAGTTCCCACACGCCTCTCTCTTCCAACCAAACTTCACAAAGGGTTTATAACACTGCAAGGATGACTGCTCGAATCTGATTGGTCAGAAGGTGTGCATTACAGTGGTGCTTGAAAGTTTGTGAACCCTTTAGAATTTTCTATATTTCTGACCTAAAACATCATCAGATTTTCACACAAGTCCTAAAAGGAGATAAAGAGAACCCAGTTAAACAAATGAGACAAAAATATTATACTTGGTCATTTATTTATTGAGGGAAATGATCCAGTATTACATATCTGTGAGTGGCAAAAGTATGTGAACCTTTGCTGTCAGTATCTGGTGTGACCCCCTCGTGCAGCAATAACTGCAACTAAACGTTTGCGGTAACTGTTGATCAGTCCTGCACACCGGCTTGGAGGAATTTTAGCCCGTTCCTCCGTACAGAACAGCTTCAACTCTGGGATGTTGGTGGGTTTCCTCACATGAACTGCTCGCTTCAGGTCCTTCCACAACATTTCCATTGGATTAAGGTCAGGACTTTGACTTGGCCATTCCAAAACATTAACTTTATTCTTCTTTAACCATTCTTTGGTAGAACAACTTGTGTGCTTAGGGTCGTTGTCTTGCTGCATGACCCACCTTCTCTTGAGATTCAGTTCATGGACAGATGTCCTGACATTTTCCTTTAGAATTCGCTGGTATAATTCAGAATTCATTGTTCCATCAATGATGGCAAGCCGTCCTGGCCCAGATGCAGCAAAATAGGCCCAAACCATGATACTACCACCACCATGTTTCACAGATGGGATAAGGTTCTTATGCTGGAATGCAGTGTTTTCCTTTCTCCAAACATAACGCTTCTCATTTAAACCAAAACAATCTATTTTGGTCTCATCTGTCCACAAAACATTTTTCCAATAGCCTTCTGGCTTGTCCACGTGATCTTTAGCAAACTGCAGACGAGCAGCAATGTTCTTTTTGGAGAGCAGTGGCTTTCTCCTTGCAACCCTGCCATGCACACCATTGTTGTTCAGTGTTCTCCTGATGGTGGACTCATGAACATTAGCCAATGTGAGAAAGGCCTTCAGTTGTTTAGAAGTTACCCTGGGGTCCTTTGTGATCTCGCTGACTATTACACACCTTGCTCTTGGAGTGATCTTTGTTGGTCGACCACTCCTGGGGAGGGTAACAATGGTCTTGAATTTCCTCCATTTGTACACAATCTGTCTGACTGTGGATTGGTGGAGTCCAAACTCTTTAGAGATGGTTTTGTAACCTTTTCCAGCCTGATGAGCATCAACAACGCTTTTTCTGAGGTCCTCAGAAATCTCCTTTGTTCGTGCCATGATGCACTTCCACAAACATGTGTTGTGAAGATCAGACTTTGATAGATCCCTGTTCTTTAAATAAAACAGGGTGCCCACTCACACCTGATTGTCATCCCATTGACTGAAAACACCTGACTCTAATTTCACCTTCAAATTAACTGCTAATCCTAGAGGTTCACATACTTTTGCCACTCACAGATATGTAATATTGGTTCATTTTCCTCAATAAATAAATGACCAAGTATAATATTTTTGTTTCATTTGTTTAACTGGGTTCTCTTTATCTACTTTTAGGACTTGTGTGAAAATCTGATGATGTTTTAGGTCATATTTATGCAGAAATATAGAAAATTCTCAAGAGTTCACAAACTTTCAAGCACCACTGTATATTCGTCCAATGGTGCAAGTAGTTCCAGCTGTAACTTGAACAACATAAAATTCCTTCCTAGTTTGAAAACATTTACACGCCTTGCTCTTGGAGTGATTCTTCGTAGAAGAATCAGTTAGTGAGTAGAGTTAGTGACATCAACGGTGGACACACCAAACGATGCTTTTATGAATATGATGAATATGAAAGCTCGTCAGATGAAAAGGAAAAGGGACGCCAATTTCACCAGAAGCACCTTTAACGAGAATGTACAAATCAATGTGAGCTAGCTAGTCAGCTTGTTGATGTGCTATAAAGTGAATGTGGCCATATGTATCCCATAATAACCAGACAGAATACGTTGCATTGAATGCACTGATGAGCCGTGGGCTCATCATGATGCCATCTTGAATAGCTGTTTTTAGGCATCCTTTAAGATGAGAGATAAGCGAGTGGATGAAATTCCTTGAATGCTTCGTGATTAACTGCACCCGTTATACCAATAATATTGGAAATCAAAGAGGATTACCTTCCACAATTAAGAATTCAAGATCAGAACATATTTTTGGTGTCTGGGTGTGTTGATTTTCATACAGTACACTGCTAAGAATAAATTGTTCAATAGTCTGTTGAAAGTAAAATATGTTTGATTAGTCATTTACACATCTAAAATGATCTATGCATGATCATATTTTGATCAGGCAATATATTAATAATCTCTAAAAGTGTTATTGCTGCATTGTTATGATAAAATCATCTGGACTTGCTTGTGTTATTCAGGTAATGAGTCAGAAAGAGCTACTGTATCTATATAACATGATTATAGTGTATGTTCTTACATGGTTTCCATTATAATGATTTATACATGGAAGGAGGGGTGTTGAATAAATTTATTTAAAGGATTAGATGACACTAGATGGATGGATGGGTGGATAGACATATGGGTGACTCGATGGTTGGAGGGATGGATGGGTGGTTAGCTGGCTGGATGGATGGATAGCTGTATGGATGGATGGATGGATGGATGGATGGATGGACGGACACATGTATGGGTGGCTGGCTGGCTGGATGGATGGATGGATGGATGGATGGATGGATGGATGGGTGGTTGGCTAGATCAGGGGTGGCCAAACTTTTTTTGCTTGAGGGCCACATAAAGAAAAATATGAGCCGCAAAGGGCCGATAGAAATTAAAGGCGTCTTTTAGACTAGTTACAATGTTTTTTAGACTGTGCAAAACATTGTATTTTTGTTGCAATAGTAGCCTACTTGATATGATGTGAATTATAGGCCTACTAAACACATAATGATGTCTGAGTACTTTATTAAGTTTACAGTACACACCTTTACTTATCCTTGGTTTCATTCAAATAAACATTTGAAAATCTCAGAATGTAACCTGAAATACGTAGAATGCAACAGACTATGAACATAAATGTCTGAGTGAACAACACAGAGGGTCAAGGCAGCTTCAACACTTCTGTTGCCCCTTTTCCACCAAAGCAGTTCCAGGGCTGGTTCGGGGCCAGTGCTTAGTTTGGAACCAGGTTTTCTGTTCCCACTGTCAAAGAACTGGCTCTGGGGCCAGAAAAACCAGTTCCAGGCTAGCACCAACTCTCTGCTGGGCCAGAGGAAAGAACCGCTTACGTCAGTAGGGGGGCGGAGTTGTTAAGACCAACAACAATAACAAGACTGCAAAAGATCGCCATTTTTAAGCAACGAGAAGCAGCAGCTGTACAAACGCGAAGTCATCCATTATTATTATTATTATTGTTGTTGTTGCTGCTGCTGCTTCTTCCGTGTTGTTTTTGCTTCGATATTCGCGCCAAGGTTTATGCAAACGTAGCGATATAACTGACGTATACAGCGACGTAATGACGTATACAACGACGTAACTGACGTATACAGCGACGTAATGACGTATACAACGACGTAACTGACGTATACAGCGACGTAATGACGTGGCTTCGCTTAGCACCGCGAGCTATGGAAAAGCAAACTGGTTCTCGGCTGGCTCGTAAGTTGAACGAGTTGTGAACCAGCACCAGCACTGGCCCCGAACCAGCCCTGGAACTGATTTGGTGGAAAAGGGGTATGAGAGAAAGTGGCTGTGTAAGCTAATGCAGTTTGGCATAAAATGTGAATGGCTTACATAAGAACATAGCCTAATAAAACAACCTACTTTGGTATGAAATGAATTTCAATTAGCCTAATAACTGACAATGTCACAAAGGTCTGCAAATGAATAAATAACACATTCACATGTAGCCGAAAAGGAAAAAGGCAGTACAGGCAGTCACATCAAGAAAACATGCCTGTGTATAGGCCTAATCTTAGTGCTTTGTTAAGTAGCCTAACTGAAAATGGGTCACGATCAGTGACAAAGGTGCAACAAGACTGATGAAAACATTTGCAGGTAAAAAAATAATTGCAATGTCATTCAGTGGGAGCAGTGATGCGGAGTCTTGGACTGAAGAATAGCTGGCAGGTCAGGAGTAAGCCTTGATGTTGCGATGCGAAGAACGTCGCAGAGATGTCTGTTGGTCAGCCTTGTTCTTAGTCGGCTTTTGTTCAGAGTCATAACAGAAAACGTCTGCTCGCATATGTACGTAGACCCGAACAGACTCATCATTCTTGCGGCACGGCGCTTCATGAGAGGAAACCTGGTCTTATCCAAACTCTGATAAAACTCTGGTAGGGGGAGAAGCTGATGCCGACTTTTCAGTGAATCGTCGCACTGGATCTCAATAACTTCCATCTGCATATGCTCATCAACATCTGTCACGCCAACCGAGAATGGTGTTGTGAATAGTTTCATGTCTTTCTCAATGACCGAAAAATCCTGAAAGCGCTTACGAAATTCTGCCAGAAGAGATGTGATCACTGATCCATGTTTATTATTTTGGGCAGAGATCTTGGCATTCGGGAAAGCTGTCTTCAGCTCCAACATTGTGGGGAAGTGAACTACATTGAAGTCGTGTAGTTGCACCTCTAAAAGTTTGAGCTTGACACAGAACACTTTCAGGTGTGCGTACAGGTGAGAGACAAGTTGATCTTTGCCTTGAAGGCTCTTGTTCAGTGCGTTAAGATGGCTGGTCAGATCTACGTACCAAAAATGCCAGGTCTGCCAACCATAGGGGATCGTCCAGTTCGTGAAGAGGCTTGCCTTTCTCTTTCAAAAACTGGTCAATTTCCGATCTCAGTGAGTAAAACCTGTGCAGAACGGTGCCGTGACTGAGCCAGCGCACATCTGAGTGCTAGATGACGTCTCCATATTCAGCTTCAACTTCAGACAAAAAAGTTTGGAACTGTCTGTGATTGAGTGCCTTTGCACGAATGAGATTGATTGTTTTAACCACTGTGTCCATCAAATCATTCACCTGAACAGTCTTAGCACAGAGTGCTTCCTGGTGGATAATGCAGTGCATTTTTACAGCCTCACCTCCACTTTCGCGAACTTTTCTGCACACCATAGAGGCCATCCCATTACGTTCGCCAGCCATTGCTGGAGCCCCATCTGTGGTAACTCCACACAGCTTGTCCCAGGGTAGGTTAATGTCATTAATCGCAGCCGATACAGCCTCAAAAATGTCCCTACCCGTTGTGGTACCTTTTACGCTACGTTCACACTGCAAGGCTTAATGCTCAATTCCGATTTTTTTGTGAAATCCGATTTTTTTGTGAGGTCGTTCACATTAACAAATATATGCGACTTGTATGTGATCCTCAGTATGAACGAAAAGCGACCTAAAAGTGTTCCGCATGCGCACTGCAGGATACGACGACGTCACACGCAGTGAGCATGGCCAGTGTTTACGGAAGTAAAACCGCCCGGTTGCAGTATGACTCATCCAATCTAGCTTGAATAGCTGCATCCCCCCAAATGGAAATCAGCTCCCTAACCTCTGCGTCCTTCCATTGAGAAGATTCAGAACCTTCACAGCCCGAAGCGTCCCTCGCATTGATGTCATGCGCAGGAGCGCAGATACGTTTTTTGAACTGGGGGGGGACAAAGCTGCCAGCAAACCAACCCCAACCCCGATATGCCTGTCAAACTTGTTGTTAGTAACCATAGCAACCATAGCAGTCTGCGCAGCTCAACCAACCGAATATCAGTCTTTGTTTTGTTTTATGTGAGTTGTTGCAACTATGTATACACTGCTGTGCACCTCAATAAACCGAATGGTAATTAGTCTTTTGATTTTTCCGTGAGGTTTGCCTTATGCAAAGAAAGACAGCATAGACGTTTTTTCCTCCCTATAAGTAGGGGGGACCAAACGAGGTGAATTTAAATATGACTCGTCCCACCCTCTATCTGCGCCTGTGATTATGCGCCATGTTGTTGTAACTTTTTTTGAGAGACCCGCCGCCTACTTCAGCGCCGAATAGTGACGTTTGTGGCTTGTTGATGACGTGTAAGTCGGATGAATGCGACCTGGCAGTTCAGACTGAAGTCGCATATGAAAAGAGCGGATAGGAATCGGAATTAGGACCACATATCCAAACGGCCTGGGTCGGATTTGAAAAAATCGGATCTGTGTCGTTCATATTGTCAATAAAAGATCGGATACAGGTCACATATGGGCGAAAAGATCGGATTTGAGTCACTTCAGCCTGCAGTGTGAACGTAGCCTTAGACTCCTAAGATCAAGTAACTCCTCGGTAATGCCAAAGTTAATGTCGACGCCTCGTAAAAAAATCAGCAGCTGCGCTGTGTCTGTAGCATCGGTACTCTCATAACACACAATTGAGTAAAACTCAAATGCTCTTGCCTTGTCTGATACTTGCTGATTCAAGTTAGCTGAGAGGTCTTCGATTCGTCTGGCAACTGTTTGTCTGGACAAACTCACATTTCTGAAGTCCTGAATCTTCTCTGGACACATTATCCCGGCAACTTTAGTGAGGCAGTGTTTAACAAATTCACCATCCGAGAAGGGTTTTCCATGCTCAGCGATCAGTTGAGATACCTCATAGCTAGCTCTGGTGCTGTTTTCTTGAAGTTTGTTGGCACGAAAAAAATGCTGCTGTTGCGCTAACAGGCTAGCTGTCATCTGTTTGACTTTTCTCTCCCTCTCCAGGCCAGTGTATGAAGTGTATGACTGATGTTTAGTTTCATAGTGTCTTCGAACATTATAGTCTTTCATCACTGCTACAGACTCCTTGCAAATCAAACAAACATATTTTCCCTTAATCTCGACGAAAAAGTATACATTTTCCCATCTAGTCTGAAATTTTCTACACTCACTCTCTATTTTTTGTCTTTTCACTTCCATCTTTTGTCAGTTACTGTGATAGTGCATGCAATCGCTCATCTGAGTGCTTTGCTCGTCTCCAAGGCATCAACCAATAAAGTAAACAACAGTAACATGAGCGAACGTGAGTAACTCAACCAAAGAGTCTAGAGCGGAGCCAAATCTTGCTCAAAATTGCAGCGCCACCCAGTGTTGAAACTAAAAAGTACAACGTACTCAGACTGACATTACAACGGGCCAAATTACAGTTTAATTTTTATAATTCATGGCGGGCCACATAAAAGAGAGCGACGGGCCGCAGTTGGCCCGCGGGCCATAGTTTGGCCACCCCTAAGTTAGATGGCTGGCTGGATGGACTGATGGATAGGTGGATGGATGGATGGATGGATGGATGGATGGATGGATGGATGGATAGCTGTATGGGTGGATGGATGGATGAATGAGCACATGTATGTGTGGCTGGCTGGCTAGCTGGCTGGCTGGCTGGCTGGCTGGATGGTTGGAGGGATGGATGGGTGGTTGGCTGGCTGGATGGATGGGCACATGTATGGATGGCTGGCTGACTGGATGGATAGGTAGATGGATTGATTGATGGATGGGTAGATGGATGGGTGGTTGGCTGGATCGATGGGTGGATTGATGGATAGGTGGATGGATAGATGGGTGGATGGTTCGAGGGATGGGTGGTTGGCTGGCTGGCTGGTTGGGCACATGTATGGGTAGCTGGCTGACTGGATGGATTGATGGATGGGTGGATTGATTGATGGGTGGATGGTTGGAGGGATGGATGGGTGGTTGGCTGGCTGGCTGGCTGGCTAGATGGATAGCTGTATGGGTGGCTGGCTGGATGAGTGGGTGGATGGATGAGATGATTGAGATTGGTAAAGTCCATGCACAACGTTTTTATAGCTTGTGGAACTCCGAACCACAAACTAACTTCATCAGAATGGAGGATCAGTTGGATATGGAGGGATTTCTGCATGAACAAACAGCATGTTAAGCAAGACAACCCCCTCTTTTCATCTCGTTCAAAAACATATTAAAATGTTATTACGATGATAAGTCTCAATCTCACGACAATTATGACAACTGACACAAGATACCAAGATTACAAGCACCATTTATTTACAATAATTAAATTAACCAATACTTAATGATATATAAAAAGTTAAAGCTTATATTTGTAAGGAATAAAGGGAATTATCTATCAGAAAGACCTATAACAAAACACACGAGTCTGACCTGTCATAATATCTAGTTTCATTTAGCTGAGCAAACACAGATTTCTTTCATATTGGCAAAAACATCCATCCATCCATCCATCCATCCATCCATTATCTCTAGCCGCTTTATCCTGTCCTACAGGGTCGCAGGCAAGCTGGAGCCTATCCCAGCTGACTACGGGTGAAAGGCGGGGTACACCCTGGACAAGTCGCCAGGTCATCACAGGGCTGACATACAGATACAAACAACCATTCACACTCACATTCACACCTACGCTCAATTTAGAGTCACCAGTTAACCTAACCTGCATGTCTTTGGACTGTGGGGGAAACCGGAGCACCCGGAGGAAACCCACGCGGACACGGGGAGAACATGCAAATTCCACACAGAAAGGCCCTCGTCAGCCGCTGGGCTGTATAACGATACAAATTTCATTGTCCAGTGGTCAGGTGTTTATGAGATATGGTGCCTTGCACTTACGATCAGATATTCTATGGTGGTACACGTACAGCCATCGTACGGTCACAAAAGCCATCAAAAATCAGGTTGATGCATTACCATATACCAGTGGTGCTTGAAAGTTTGTGAGCTCTTTAGAATGTTCTATATTTCTGCATAAATATGACCTAAAACATCATCAGATTTTCACACAAGTCCTAAAAGTAGATAAAGAGAACCCAGTTAAACAAATGAGACAAAAATATTATACTTGGCCATTTATTTATTGAGGAACATGAAAAAAAAATTACATAACTGTGAGTGGCAAAAGTATGTGAACCTCTAGGATTAGCAGTTAATTTGAAGGTGAAATTAGAGTCAGGTGTTTTCAATCAATGGGATGACAATCAGGTGTGAGTGGGTACCCTGTTTTATTTAAAGAACAGGGATCTATCAAAGTCTGATCTTCACAACACAGGTTTGTGGAAGTGTATCATGGCACGAACAAAGGAGATTTCTGAGGATCTCAGAAAAAGCGTTGTTGATGCTCATCAGGCTGGAAAAGGTTACAAAACTATCTCTAAAGAGTTTGGACTCCACCAATCCACAGTCAGACAGATTGAGTACAAATGGAGGAAATTCAAGACCATTGTTCCCCTCCTCAGGAGTGGTTGACCAACAAAGATCACTCCAAGAGCAAGGCGTCTAATAGTCGGCCAGGTCACAAAGGACCCCAGGGTAACTTCTAAGCAACTGAAGGCCTCTCTCACATTGGCTAATGTTAATGTTCATGAGTCCACCATCAGGAGAACACTGAATAACAATGGTGTGCATGGCAGGGTTGCAAGGAGAAAGCCACTGCTGTCCAAAAAGAACATTGCTGCTCGTTTGCAGTTTGCTAAAGATCACGTGGACAAGCCAGAAGGCTATTGGAAAAATGTTTTGTGGACAGATGAGACCAAAATAGAACGTTTTGGTTTAAATGAGAAGCGTTATGTTTGGAGAAAGGAAAACACTGCATTCCAGCATAAGAACCTTATCCCATCTGTGAAACATGGTGGTGGTAGTATCATGGTTTGGGCCTGTTTTGCTGCATCTGGGCCAGGACGGCTTGCCATCATTGATGGAACCATGAATTCTGAATTATACCAGCGAATTCTAAAGGAAAATGTCAGGACATCTGTCCATGAACTGAATCTCAAGAGAAGGTGGGTCATGCAGCAAGACAACGACCCCAAGCACACAAGTCATTCTATCAAAGAATGGTTAAAGAAGAATAAAGTTAATGTTTTGGAATGGCCAAGTCAAAGTCCTGACCTTAATCCAATGGAAATGTTGTGGAAGGACCTGAAGCGAGCAGTTCATGTGAGGAAACCCACCAACATCCCAGAGTTGAAGCTGTTCTGTACGGAGGAACGGGCTAAAATTCCTCCAAGCCGGTGTGCAGGACTGATCAACAGTTACCGCAAACGTTTAGTTGCAGTTATTGCTGCACAAGGGGGTCACACCAGATACTGACAGCAAAGGTTCACATACTTTTGCCACTCACAGATATGTAATATTGGATCCTTTTCCTCAATAAATAAATGACCAAGTATAATACGTTTGTCTCATTTGTTTAACTGGGTACTCTTTATCTACTTTTAGGAATTGTGTGAAAATCTGATGATGTTTTAGGTCATATTTATGCAGAAATATAGAAAATTCTAAAGAGTTCACAAACTTCAAGCACCGTGGTACTCTTTAGGAGTGGCGCACCGCTCTGGGATATCTATGACAAGAATCAGCAAACCAATATAGTGTCTAATTGTGCTGGAAATAAACAGCTTGTTTTCTATCTAGTTATTATGGGATATCTATGGATGTGGCTTCTTTGGGATATGTCTGTTTGTGGAGCAAAAATAAACAGAATATTTGGCCATATTGTGTCTGAAATGTCACTTACTCGATATTCATTTCATGTTTATGACAATGTTGTAGAAAGGCAATATCACACTCACAGTCGTGCTACTGAATATCAGCATATATCAGTTCCTCGTTTGTTTTACTTTTATTTTCCCAGGAAGTCCCATCGAGATAAATCTCTTTTACAAGAGAGACCTGGCCAAGATAGCAGCAGTACAAACTCACAAAATTACAACATAAACATGTACAACAATCTACAAAATCCACAAGTGAGTTGAACTCAATGGCCTCTCAAGAAGAACAACTACAAATCTCATTCTCCACATTCTTTACAATGCTCTTCAGTTGGATATAAATGCACCCAATTTTAGATCTTTCTGCAGATTATTCCACGTGCAGGGACGTATCGTAAGAAAATGCAGTTTTCCCCAAATCTGTAAAAAACCTGAGGTACATTAAAAAGCAACCACCTGGACGAGTGTCGGTGGTAACTACCTGATCTCAGACAGAGGAAGGTATAGAGGTAAGCTGGAAGTTTACCCAATATTGCTTTATAGATAAAAGCATACCAATGCTGTTTTCTGTGAATGGTCAATTATCTCATCTCATCTCATTATCTCTAGCCGCTTTATCCTTCTACAGGGTCGCAGGCAAGCTGGAGCCTATCCCAGCTGACTACGGGCGAAAGGCGGGGTACACCCTGGACAAGTCGCCAGGTCATCACAGGGCTGACACATAGACACAGACAACCATTCACACTCACATTCACACCTACGCTCAATTTAGAGTCACCAGTTAACCTAACCTGCATGTCTTTGGACTGTGGGGGAAACCGGAGCACCCGGAGGAAACCCACGCGGACACGGGGAGAACATGCAAACTCCACACAGAAAGGCCCTCGCCGGCCCCGGGGCTCGAACCCAGGACCTTCTTGCTGTGAGGCGACAGCGCTAACCACTACACCACCGTGCCGCCATGGTCAATTATGTCCAGCCCATTAAATCATAAAGAATGCAATGGTGAGGAAGAGACTTTGCATTTGTAATCAAACGTACTGATGCATGTTACACTGAATCAAGGCTTTGTAAAATGGAGGAGGCTGCACGCATACACACTATCACCATAATCAATCACAGGCAGAAAAGTAGCTTCCACGAGTTAGCATTATAAGTAAAACAAGCTCATCATCATCATAGTCATCATCATCCAACATCCAGCAGGCAGAGATATCTTTGCCCAGGCCTGCCTGTCGGCCATAGCTGCCTTAATGTGGTTGCTTGGTCGGCCTTGGTTTCCTTTCAAGCACCATCTTCAGAGTGGTATGCAGCCAGCCAACCCTGTGCTTTGCGTCAGAGCAATACTTGCACCGCAGGTTGATCATGCTACATAACGTAACTGCAAATAGCAAGGTGTCATTTCCTGATGACACATGAGAGGTGGGGTATGTTGCCAGAGAGCTGATTGTTAGACCAGTGATCATGCCAGGACACATTTAGGACTCTCTGCAGCATATGGGGAAGCCATGGCCTAATAGTTAGAGAAGCAGCTTTGGGACCAAAACGTCACCGATTTGATTCCCTGGACCAGCAGGAATGGCTGAAATGCCCTTGAATAAGGCACCTAACCCCCAACTGATCCCTGGGCTGCTTTGGATATGCTGTACATTGCTCTGGATAAGAGTGTCTACTAAATGCCTGTAATGCAATGTAATGCAATGTGATACGAGAATAGGTAGCATCCAGGAACAAATAAAACAAGACGTATTTCTAAAATAAAAGCCAACCTTCACTTCGAGATTCCTAACTAGATTAGCAATATGTACATTAAACAAAAACTTGTCATCTATCCATATACCGAAATATGTTCTGGTTGTACCGTACTGTGGCGGGAACATGTGTACAGTTGTGGTCAGAAGTTAATTTTGGACTGTTAATGATTTCCTTGAACTGTTCTTTTTCCAGGGTGGAATGATTGTAAAGTATATATCTTTAATGACTTCAAAAAACAAGAATTGAGTGCACAAGTTTGAATTTATTTTGGATTTTCTCTAATCCACACACGGTCAAAATTATACATACAGGCTCAAATATATACATGGGTCCGTCTCAGAAACTGCTCTCTCATTTGGGACATTATGGTCAAAAAATAAATTTTCTAATTTGACTATTTTTTTTGCATTTACCTAACACTCCATGTTTCTTTTGTCATGTTTAATAAGAATAAAGATAGTATCTTGCTTTATCTGGCCTCCACTTGGAAATTCTTTTTGATTACAATTCAAATGCTTTTGTAAATTTGATTTCCATATAAAATAACGACATCATGAAGAATTAAAGCCGCTCCTTCACAGATGAGTGAAAATATTGAATAAATTTCCTCTTTTTGATTGCTTGGGTTAAAAATGCCAAGTTATGATGACTGAATTGATTATTCACTTAAATATGAATAATATGATACATTTTGGGTATTTGATATGGCGAAATAGGACACAATGGAAAAATCAAGAACACACCGGAAAGATGAGAATAACGGCGGTGGTAAAAGAACAGCGACTGTACCGGCTGAAGGTCGCGCGGGTCTCTGCTGCGGCGCACGAGCAACGGGACATCACTACCGTACCGGACGGAGCGCGAGGCGGGGGCGGGGCAAAATGACTGGCCGTAGATTCTATCAAAAGTTCGATCTAAATTGACCATGGTTGCAAAATATTGGCCAAAAATACGCAAACACTACGAAATATGAAAGTAAGATGAAAAAGAAACATTCTATTGCCTTAAACTGCAAGACTAAAACAAAATAAAACCGTCAAAGCTCACCTTTTCAGTGATAATGTCCGAACAGATCACCCGCGTAACAGAAAGACCGCAAATGGAAGCGCGATCAACTTCTCACTGTTGGAGTGGAAAATTCCATTCTACACATGCAAATTGTTAATGTGTGTCCTTCCCCGCACACAAATAACACGCTACGGTAAAAAATAGACCACGACTCATTTTATAGCTCAGAAATTCATACAAGACCAGCTACCATCGTAACATATTCTGTAAGAAACATATTCTATACCTAACTTTCAGCTTTCGTTTTAAAAAACAAAATCGCAGATTTATAACTAAATTTTTATACGGCGTAGTGATTTTAAGTTCCTACTTTTGGTGAGGTCGTGACCTTGACCCTGAGGCTTTCCGTTTAGATCAAAACACACGATCGTATTGGTTTTGGGTTTGCGGAAAATGGAGTTACGATGGTGATCAAATATTTTGCATGATGTTTTATTACGGTTATGATTATTCTGTGAGCGCACCAATCCTTAGGTGTATAAAGTTACAACTTAAAATACAATTAGTGATAACTGTAGACTTTTCAGTGGACTACAGCCTTTTTAAGGGAATGCGATGTAGTCGACCATTTATCATGTCCCAGATCAAGCCGCCATTTTTCCACAAATTTGCAGAATTTTTGCCAAATTCTGAATAGAGTATTCACATCAAAGATTTAGTTTTATCTGTATTATTTCTTTCATCATTTTATTTCAAATTAAAACCAACATCAACATTCAAAACCGTATAGTTTATTGACTGGGAGTATATTTAGTGGGGTCCCCTGACAGTACCCAGTTTCTGAGACAGACCCACATACATTCACTTAAATCTGTTAATAAGTGGTGCTGAAGGTTCGACAATGTCTTTTAACTTGACAAGGCCAAGGCATATCAACTTCTCGTTAGTGATCATGATTGACTACAACTGGTAGTTTCTCTTTGCCAGCATAAAAAGGATTTGTTTGACAGCACTCACTGGATTGACCAATACTCAGAACCAGGGCAGGAATTTCACGTGGGCCATGGCCCTCATGCCCTCTCAATTTGGCCTTGTGCCCTTGGAAAAAAATATCTACCGTAAGGCCACAGTGGCCTTGATGCCCTGCGGTTTTGTAGTCTGCCTCGTGACTGCCAATAGGCTTTAACATCACCTGCGTCTATTGAGAAAAAATGCATCTTTTGATGACTTTCTGGATTCTTATTGGGCAACTCATCAGTGGTGGATCAGACTCGAGCCTGGCATGAACCGCTCCGGCGTGCTATAATGATACCAATCTATCACCAGCCAACCAGCAGACTTAATCAAACGCATCCCCCGCCCACTTGTGTCCACGTCTGAGACGTTGAATTTTCACAGAAGGAGGGAAGAAGTTGACTGAGGTAAGACTGTGTGATAAATTAACGAACGAATAAGAGAGGAATTTCAACATATAGGGCTTGAGTTTGTTACCGTTAAATAAGCATTGCTTGTACAGTAACGTTATGTCGTTACAATGTTGACCCACTTTTAACGTGCCGAGTACCGACTGTAGCCGGTAACAAATGCTAATTAGCTTGCTGTCAAGTTTTTCCTTTGTCGAGCTTTAAGCGTAAGGTCATGGATGTTACTACTGCTTGTTCCTGCCGTAATATGATATGTGATATGTGCTGTTGTCTGTACAGACTTGTCTTGAGTTTTGAGCCAATCACAACAGGGCAGCACTGTGGCCTGAGGTAAAACATGATAGTTTAAGTTTGTTTAAATTACAAAAATGAGTACACCCAATGACTGTCTCATATACTCTTCATATACTCATACTGTTTAAGTAATGCAATAAAACTAATCTTAAAAAGTGGTATTTACTCAAACTGGGGTGGTACGGTGGTGTAGTGGTTAGCGCTGTCGCCTCACAGCAAGAAGGTCCAGGTTCGAGCCCCGGGGCCGGCGAGGGCCTTTCTGTGTGGAGTTTGCATGTTCTCCCCGTGTCCGCGTGGGTTTCCTCCGGGTGCTCCGGTTTCCCCCACAGTCCAAAGACATGCAGGTTAGGTTAACTGGTGACTCTAAATTGACCGTAGGTGTGAATGTGAGTGTGAATGGTTGTCTGTGTCTATGTGTCAGCCCTGTGATGACCTGGCGACTTGTCCAGGGTGTACCCCGCCTTTCGCCCGTAGTCAGCTGGGATAGGCTCCAGCTTGCCTGCGACCCTGTAGAACAGGATAAAGTGGCTACAGATAATGAGATGAGATGAGATATTTCAGATCTTGAGACATGAAAGTGCTATTTTAAAAAATAAAAGGTCAGAAGTGTTTTCTTTGTCATCTATTTAGTTCATTTTATTTCCTCAATAATTTTCCTTGATTGAGAAATCCGTCTGGGCTCTTATGGGTTAATCAGTAGCCTGCATGCTAGTATATGTTCCATTTACAGTCAAACATTTTGATGTACTCCAGGCTCAATTTTGATTAATCAACAATCTGCGTAGTAGTACAGTCTGAAGATGCTCTTGCACATTCGGTGTCAATTGAACAAAAATTATGGGAGGATATAGGTTTAATAAGTTTTACAATTTTTGAAGTGAGTGATGGATTGATAAGTTTAGATGTGTTCTCATCTTCAGACATAATAGTGTAGAAGATGTTTCTTTACCTGCTTGATAGTTTCGACTGAGACTCCAATCTTCCTCAGAAGAGTCATTAGTCCTTAAATTAAATTCATTATAGATGTTAACTTAAAATCATTGTTTTATTTTATGGCCTTGGTGCCCTGGCTTTTGGCCTTCGTGCCCTCAAAAAATTGACAGCACAAAAGGCCAAGTGGCCTTGCCCCTAAAATGACGAAATTCCAGGCCTGCTCAGAACCATGGGAAAGTCCAAGGAACTCAGTGAAGATCTAAGAAGGAGAATTGTAGATTTACAGAAGTTGGGAAGGTCTCTTGGAGCCACTTCTTAACAACTGCAGATTCCAAGATCATCAGTTCAAACAATTGTACGTAAGTACAAGTTATTTGGATGTGTCACCACTTTGGCAAGGTCTGGAAGAAGACCCAAACTGTCACCCTCAGATGAGAGGAAATTGGTTAGGATGTTCAGGAACAACTCAGGAACCACCAAGGCTCAAGCCTGCCATGAACGGGAAACTGCTGGAACACCAGCATCACTGTCCACAGTGAAGCGAGTTTTACATCACCATGGACTGAGAGGGTGACGACCAAGAAAGAAGCCCCTACTCCAGAATCGGTACCTTCAAGCTCGACTGAAATTTGCAGCTGCCCACATGGACAAGCCAAATGCCTTCTGGAGAAAAGTTTTATGGTCAGACGAGACAAAGACTGAGCTATTTGGCCACAATGACAAGAGGTATGTTTGGAGGAGTAAAGGCGAGGCTTTCACTTCTAAGAACACTGTACCAACTGTCAAGCGTGGTGGTGATAGCATCATGCTCTGGGGCTGTTTTGCTGCCAGTGGTACTGGTGCATTGCACAAAGTAGATGGAATAATGAATGAGGAGGACTACCTCAGAATTCTTCAACTTCACCTCAAATCAACAGCTAGATGGTTGAAACTTGGACACAATTGGGTGTTCCAACAGGACAATGATCCCAAACACACATCAAAACTGGTTTTACAATGGATAAAGCAGGCTAACATTAAGCTTCTGGAATGGCCTTCCCAAAGGCCCAGCCTCAACCCTATGGAAAATTTGTGGACCACTCTTAGAATAGAATAGAATGCCTTTATTGTCACTGCACAAATGTACAACAAAATTTAGTTCATCATGGGAGAGCAAAGCCGCTGTGTACATGCACGCTGCCACTCTTGGGCACTTCAGCCCAAGGCCGTCCCATGCTAACCTAACTGCATCTCTTTGGACTTTGGAAAAGCCTGGTCAGTGCCAGGAAACCAATCAATTTAAATGAACGCTACCAATTCTGCCAAGAAGAGTGGTCAAATATCCGGCCAGAATTACGCCAGAAGCTTGTTGATGGCTACCAAAAACATCTGGTCGAGGTGCAACTTGCTAAGGGACATTTAACCAAATATTAGTGGGGGTGTATGTATATATTTGGGCCTGTATGTATAATTTTGACCTAGTGTGGATTAGAGAAAATCCAAAATATATTCAAACTTGTGCACTCAGTTCTTGTTTTTTGAAGTCATTAAAGATGTATGCTATACAATCATTCCACCCCGGAAAAAGAACAATTCAAGGAAATCATTAACAGAACAAAATTACCACAACATTCATGCCCATGATGAGTGTATGTAAACTTCTGACCACAATTGTATACATATATGACAGTGTCATCAGCATAGCGGTGTATTTTTGCTTGAATGTCCTTAGCCAAATCTCATCTCATCTCATCTCATCTCATCTCATTATCTCTAGCCGCTTTATCCTTCTACAGGGTCGCAGGCAAGCTGGAGCCTATCCCAGCTGACTACGGGTGAAAGGCGGGGTACACCCTGGACAAGTCACCAGGTCATCACAGGGCTGACACATAGACACAGACAACCATTCACACTCACATTCACACCTACGCTCAATTTAGAGTCACCAGTTAACCTAACCTGCATGTCTTTGGACTGTGGGGGAAACCGGAGCACCCGGAGGAAACCCACGCGGACACGGGGAGAACATGCAAACTCCGCACAGAAAGGCCCTCGCTGGCCCCGGGGCTCGAACCCAGGACCTTCTTGCTGTGAGGCGACAGCGCTAACCACTACACCACCGTGCCGCCACCTTAGCCAAATCATTTATTTAAAAAAAAAAAAAGAAAAAAAAGAAAACAAAATCGGTCCCAGAATGGAACCCTGAGGGACACCTTTAGTTGTCTCAAGAAAAACAGATTTATGACCCTCTGCATAGACACATCTAGTTCAATCTAGAAAATAATTTCTGAACCGTTTAACAGCCTTTGTGCTGAAGCCAACATGCCTAAGATTGTTCTGCAGCAATTCATGACCCACTGAATCAAATGCCTTCGACAGAGCTGTTCATAAGAACAGGAACTAATTTGTCTCTCGGATGTTCCACAATGGGCGGCACGGTGGTGTACTAGTGGTTAGCGCTGTCGCCTCACAGCAAGAAGGTCTGAGTTTGAGCCCCGTGGCCGGCGAGGGCCTTTCTGTGCAGAGTTTGCATGTTCTCCCCGTGTCCGCGTGGGTTTCCTCCGGGTGCTCCGGTTTCCCCCACAGTCCAAAGACATGCAGGTTAGGTTAACTGGTGACTCTAAATTGAGCGTAGGTGTGAATGTGAGTGTGAATGGTTGTCTGTGTCTATGTGTCAGCCCTGTGATGACCTGGCGACTTGTCCAGGGTGTACCCCGCCTTTCGCCCGTAGTCAGCTGGGATAGGCTCCAGCTCGCCTGCGACCCTGTAGAACAGGATAAAGTGGCTAGAGATAATGAGATGAGATGTTCCACAACATTATTGCAATTGTTAGTAAATTGCTGTGGTATCAGAGGAATAACGCACCACTGTGGTGTGCATCATTTTTGTTTAACAGCATGGCCTGGAGTGTGTTACATGGTTTGGAGGACAGAATGGTGCCATGTTGCTTGTATTATAGTGGAATTAGACTGTCTGTGTTTACCCAGACCAAATTTATTCCTCATTAATGAAATATTTGGGCGGCACGGTGGTGTAGTGGTTAGTGCTGTCGCCTCACAGCAAGAAGGTCCGGGTTCGAGCCCCGGGGCCGGCGAGGGCCTTTCTGTGTGGAGTTTGCATGTTGTCCCCGTGTCCGCGTGGGTTTCCTCCGGGTGCTCCGGTTTCCCCCACAGTCCAAAGACATGCAGGTTAGGTTAACTGGTGACTCTAAATTGAGCGTAGGTGTGAATGTGAGTGTGAATGGTTGTCTGTGTCTATGTGTCAGCCCTGTGATGACCTGGCGACTTGTCCAGGGTGTACCCCGCCTTTCGCCCATAGTCAGCTGGGATAGGCTCCAGCTTGCCTGCGACCCTGTAGAACAGGATAAAGCGGCTACAGATAATGAGATGAGATGAGAATGAAATATTTTTCTTTCCTTTTCTCTGTGTCCTGTGTTCATGTGCATGAACTGTGTCGTTTGGAAAATCTAGAAAATCTCAGCAGATCTTGCGAATCTAAAGTTTAGCTTGAAGGTTTCTAAAGAGAAATCTCTTCTGATTTCATCAAAACTATTGATCTAGGCTGAAGGTCAAACGTCAGGATCAGTTGTTTACAAGTAGAGAGATCAATTAGAGAGATAAGGCAGGATTTACTGTCTCCTTCAGATTCAGACTCTCCGATCCAGTACGAACGGTATATCATCAGCTCCAGGTGGCGTTGTGGAGGCTATGATAGGTGGTTTCATGGCTTCAGAATAAACCTCAAAGAGGGTGGTGGTTTTTTTTTTTTAAGCTTTGTTCTGGCTGGGATGGTGAAGGAAAAGGTCAGATGTCTGGAGTTATTTCTGAAATCCACTTCAAAAAAGTGTGTGTGAATGCACGGGGGAAAAGGTTTGTGTGGGACAATTTTCAGCACTGATTCGTTCTGAAAAGGAAAGACAGCGAGAGAGAGAGAGAGGGGTGTGTGTGTGCGCATGAGTGAGAGAGTGTTAACTGCTGCTGTATGTTGTATCATACAGGAAACCTGGTGTGAGACAAAAGTGAGAGACTGTGAGGACATCCATTTCTCTCTCTCTCTCTCCTTCTCATCCATGAGCTCCTTCTTAACGTCCTGCTGAGTCTTACTCATATCCATTTTTCTCCTCCGGGCCATAACGAGCAACATCTTCAGCTATTCAGCCACCATTATTGTGCCTATGAAAAACAGGACTCTATATTGATTTTGTGTTTTCCCTTGGCGTTGATTTTTTTTCTCTCACTTGCTCTTTGGACAATAAATAAATAAATAAATAAACCCCAACTGAAACTTGGTGAACCGCAGAAACCTTCGCTGCTGGTAAAGGTGACTCTGTGTGCACTTAACTGATTATCCAATGAGATGAGATGAGATGAGATGAGATGAGATGAGATGAGATGAGCACATCTTGAGTTCAGGCTTATAATAATTAAAGAAGGCCTGGTTTTTGTATTCTCTCATCAGCATGGCTAAATCACAAACATGCAGGCTTCTCCATTATTAGCACTTTTTATGCTGAACTTCAAAATATTTCCAGAAGAAGAAAAAGAAGAAGAAGGATGAGGAGGAGGAGAAGAGGAAGAAGAAGAGGAGGAGGAGAAGAGGAGGAGAAGAAGAAGAAGAGGAGAAGGAGAAGAAGAAGAAGAGGAGGAGAAGGAGGAGAAGAAGAGGAGGAGGAGAAGAAGAGGAGAGGGAGAAGAAGGGGAGGAGAAGAAGAAGAGGAGAGGGAGAAGAAGGGGAGGAGAAGAAGAAGAAGAGGAGAGGGAGAAGAAGAGGAGGAGGAGAAGAAGAGGAGAGGGAGAAGAAGGGGAGGAGAAGAAGAAGAGAAGGAGAAGAAGGAGAAGAAGAGGAGAAGGAGAAAAAGGAAAAGAAGGAGGAGGAGGAGGAGGAGAAGAAGAAGAAGACAACTTTTACACCATTTCCTAGTCATCAGCTAATTGGACAACACTTAGTCCTGTTTTTCATGAGCCAAAAGTGACAGATGGAGAAAGAGTGGTTAACAATTTGTGGAGCTCGGAGCTCCACTCTGTTTTGGAGAGCGCTGCTCCCCTGGCTGGAGACGTGATTCAGACGAGGACGAGAAGATGAATAGAAAGAGAAGAGAGGAAGTGTTTTATCTCTTTTACAGGCTTGCTCGGTCCTTCAGGGTTTAGAGAAGAGACAGCACAAAAAATGATGTCTTACCGAGTGTAAATATCATAAATCTTGGACAGAAATACAGTGATATTTATCGCTTTGGATGGGATATGATATTCTCACCTGAAGCATAAACTCTTATCTCACCACTAACACACTCACGCTAGCTGTGCAAATCACATGCGTGTACAAATCTGGACCAACTGTTCACACTCAGAGAAAGAACAAGAACATATTGTACTGTATATCTCTGAGTCCGCCTGGGATTGGTATGGTGACTGAATTCTGGAAAACAGCCAAGAAAAGCAAGCAAGCAAGAAAGCACAACTTTATTCATCACACACTTGTGAAATTCCTCTCTGCATTTAACCCATCTGAAGCAGTGAACACACACATGAGCAATGAGCACGCACACATACCCAGAGCAGTGGGCAGCCATGCTAACAGCGCCCGGGGAGCTGAGCTGAGCTCAAGGGCACCTCAGCCCAAGGCCGTCCCATATTAACACTCTCAGGTCGCCGACCCCCCACAGGGGACTTTTAGGACTGTTAGTAAACACACATCTAAAGCTCCGCGAGTTTTTGTGCTAGAAACATTCAAGTAACACCACTAGAAACCTTGAATCTTCTAGTTTTCAAATATATCATTAAAACAAACTTTATCTTTAGCAATTTGTAAAGAGAATAAAAACAAAAATCTTATGAATTTCAGTACTTCAGCCAGCAGCAGCCTCTTAACGACACACCCATCAGCTATTCACATGTTAAGCGCATGGAACATCAGTGTCGTCATTCGCTCATTGTATAGCAAGGGGAGGTGAGAACACGCCCCATTTCACCAGTATAAACATGTTCACTTGTTTCCATACCAACTGAGAAACTTTGAGGAATGGCTAATGCAAGGAAGATGTCTCACTAGTGGTTGTTGTCATGCTTTTTCGGTTGGCGTATAGGGAGAACTACATTACATTACATTACATTTAGCGGACACTTTTATCCAAAGTGACTTCTCATCTCATCTCATTATCTCTAGCCGCTTTATCCTGTTCTACAGGGTCGCAGGCGAGCTGGAGCCTATCCCAGCTGACTACGGGCGAAAGGCGGGGTACACCCTGGACAAGTTGCCAGGTCATCACAGGGCTGACACATAGACACAGACAACCATTCACACTCACATTCACACCTACGGTCAATTTAGAGTCACCAGTTAACCTAACCTGCATGTCTTTGGACTGTGGGGGAAACCGGAGCACCCGGAGGAAACCCACACGGACACGGGGAGAACATGCAAACTCCGCACAGAAAGGCCCTCGCCGGCCACGGGGCTCGAACCCAGGACCTTCTTGCTGTGAGGCGACAGCGCTAACCACTACACCACCGTGCTGCCCTCCAAAGTGACTTACATTTGAGAAAAACAATCAAGCTACAGTAACACATAGGAAATCATAGAGTAAGAAGAAGAGAGTGCATGTTAGATGGTTAGTGGGTTGTTAGGATAGGAGGTGCTCTTTGAAGAGAAAGAACTAGTTGATCGAAACGTGCTGTTATTTTCGTCAAGTTTTGAAAACATTTTTCTGTTGCCAAACTATGTTTCACTGATTTACAGTAATTAGTTACCCAAGTCAACATGCCCTGCATAGTCATAGTTTATCTTCATTGCTAACTTTAGATTTATTATTGTCCGTGCATAAGTCTATGCATAAGATTATGAAGTGTAGCTTTAGCTTTTAGGGCTTCTTTTCTTTGCAGTAACTTTCCAAGCAGAGAGGTGTGGGTGCAGGGAGGGACAGTGGCCAGGGGCAGGGAGGTACAGTGGCCAGGGGCAGGGAGCTACAGTGGCCGGGGGCAGGGAGGTACAGTGGCCGGGGGCAGGGAGGTACAGTGGCCGGGGCCAGGGAGGTACAGGGGCCAGGTGCAGGGAGGTACAGGGGCCAGGGGTGAGGAGGTACAGGGGCAGGGAGGTACAGGGGCCAGGGGCAGGGAGGTACAGGGGCCAGGTGCAGGGAGGTACAGGGGCCAGGGGTGAGGAGGTACAGGGGCAGGGAGGTACAGGGGCCAGGGGCAGGGAGGTACAGGGGGCAGGGCCAGGGTCTTTGTCTTTGACAAATGGACTATTGACAGTGATGGGGGGAGGGGGATTACAGGTGAATTACACCTACCTCATCAATATTCATTTGAAAGGGCAACTGACTTTGGAGAAAACAAAGGTAGTCTGAAGTTTCTACAATTAGTATTGAAACAACAGAACGTTTCTGAATGCTGTTCTTACTTTTATGTAGCCAACACCTATGTTTACAAGGTTCAGACTTCAAAAGTCTTGTGCAGATATATTTATAGTGGTTTTTTTTTTACAAGGTATGAAGACTCTGAAAATAGTTTTTTGTAAGGTTGTGTTTGCACTTAATTTAAATAAAAACAAATTTAATTACATTCACTTTACTCTCATGTTATTATTGCTGAAGGTGTCCAGAATATAACCATGTGTGTCACTTTGGCATGGATGTTTTTAGTTAGATGAAATACTTAAAAAATGTCAAGGTTTATCAGACTGCCACAGAGTGTCTGACAGGCCCAGGACCTCAGAGTACCTAACAGCACGTCTTTGGACTGTGGGGGAAACCGGAGCACCCGGAGGAAACCCACACAGGCACAGGAAGAATATGCAAACTCCGCACAGAAAGGCCCCCGCCGGCCACTGGGCTCGAACCCGGACCTTCTTGTGACCGTGCTAACCACTTACACCACCGTGCCGCCCACAAATCTCGGCCTTCAAAATGTCGCCTATATCCTATTGTGATGCCTCTGCAGTGAAACATAAATGGAGTCAGTCTGTAATCAGATCCCGGATTTCAAAACGCCATCACATTTGGAAGGAATAAAACGCAAGACTGTCATGCAAAAGAAAAGCACACTGTATTTCAAGAAAACTGCAGTTTTCATAAATAAAGGTCAACATTTGACAATGGGAAGAAGCGTTTGCTTTTCACTGGGTGTGAGACATATTTCCAGAACAAGCGGAGTGCAGTGTGGGTTGATTAACCTGTCCCACAATGCACCAGCAACAGAAGGAACAGGGATCTCGACACACAATGGACGGAGCTGACATGTTTCCAATAACAGCTGTCGAATGGTCGATTGCAGAGACGTTTCTGTCTCTGTCCTAACACTGTGCATTACAATGAACACACACACACACACACACACACACACACAGAGAAAAGAACTACACGGAGTTAGATGTATTTTTTTTCCTTTGCTTAAAGTTTTCACAAATGAAACTGACAAAGGGCACGATCTGTGTTTTCAGCAAGATACCTTTGTTTAGAGGTGGCACGGTGGTGTAGTGGTTAGCGCTGTCGCCTCACAGCAAGAAGGTCCGGGTTCGAGCCCCGGGGCCGGCAAGGGCCTTTCTGTGCGGAGTTTGCATGTTCTCCCCGTGTCCGCGTGGGTTTCCTCCGGGTGCTCCGGTTTCCCCCACAGTCCAAAGACATGCAGGTTAGGTTAACTGGTGACTCTAAATTGAGCGTAGGTGTGAATGTGAGTGTGAATGGTTGTCTGTATCTATGTGTCAGCCCTGTGATGACCTGGCGACTTGTCCAGGGTGTACCCCGCCTTTCGCCCGTAGTCAGCTGGGATAGGCTCCAGCTTGCCTGCGACCCTGTAGAAGGATAAAGCGGCTTGAGATAATGAGATGAGATACCTTTGTTTATTCATAAACATGGCACCATCATACCTTTTCAGAGGATAATAAGGACTATGTTAGCAATCTACTGTATAACAATAAATAGAAAAAAGATAGATAGATAAATAAATAAAGATAAAAAAAATAAATATGAACAAATAAAAATGAAGGAAAGATGAAACGCGCAATGCAAAAGTAGAGAAAATAAATAAAAAATAATGAAAAAAATGCATAAGCAAATAAAAAATGAAAACAAAGATGACAAAAAAAAGACTGAAACAATAATGGACAGGTACAGAAAAATAAATAGAAATAAACAAAAGAAAAAATATCAAAGATCAAACAATATGTGCACTTCCAAAAAAAAAAAAAAAAAGAGAGAGAATCTGCATAGGACATAAAAAAAATGCAAATAAAAACAATAAAGTGGGAAAAGGTTAAACAATACAGGACAGGTACTGGAAAAATAAATAAATAAATAAATAAATAAATAGATAAAATACATTCGTAAATAAATAAAGGATAAAAGTATAAAGATATGCATAGTACGGAAAAATACAAATAAAAAGAAGAATGTGGAAAAAGTCAAACAATACTGGACAGGTAGGCGGCACGGTGGTGTAGTGGTTAGCGCTGTCGCCTCACAGCAAGAAGGTCCGGGTTCGAGCCCCGTGGCCGGCGAGGGCCTTTCTGTGTGGAGTTTGCATGTTCTCCCCGTGTCCGCGTGGGTTTCCTCCGGGTGCTCCGGTTTCCCCCACAGTCCAAAGACATGCAGGTTAGGTTAACTGGTGACTCTAAATTGAGCGTAGGTGTGAATGTGAGTGTGAATGGTTGTCTGTGTCTATGTGTCAGCCCTGTGATGACCTGGCGACTTGTCCAGGGTGTACCCCGCCTTTCGCCCGTAGTCAGCTGGGATAGGCTCCAGCTTGCCCGCGACCCTGTAGGACAGGATAAAGCGGCTACAGATAATGAGATGATGATGAGAATATAAGTTGTGAGATGTTGTGAGTGTTGAGCAGAACCTGGATGACAGAGCTGTAGCAGGAGGGCATTGGATAAAACATTCATCATTCCTGACCTCCATCACATGTCTGACACTTTAGTTAAAGCGAGAAGCGTCTTCAGTAGCACGCTGATACACCTGCGCTGTTCTGAAGAGCATCACGTTCGCGCATTATATTCCATAATATAATGGAATGAGACTGCAGTAACACTGTAAGCAGGACTACAACAGAACCGGGCTGAAATGAAAGCAACTGTCTGTAAATTGTAATCATTAAACAACGGGTTCCCAAATTTGAGGTCATGACCCCACATAGGGTGCTAATATTCTGAAATGAATAGTGCGCATGCCGTCTCTTTTTCACTATCATGTCGCGTCTCAAATCGCATACCTGCGCACTATTCCACACTGTTATTAAATACTCACATCACACTCGCTCCTCAAATTTTAAAACCTGTCCTGTCGCCTGGAAAGATCAGTTCTGCGTGCCATCCTTCTGGATTTTCTAGATTAGTGCATCCGTTTGAATGTAAAGTCAGAGCTTTCGATTTGAGACGCAGCTCATAATGACAGCTGAACATCTCAAACGAGCTCGTCGGTGTGTTTAACTCTGTTCCATTGACAGTACAGAAACCTGACAGACGGTCTTTTTGATGCTGACATGCTGTCAAGCGGATGCTGCTTTTAAATCTCCATATCAACAACAATAACGTTGCTTGTGTTACGGTTGTTTCTGCATGTACAGGCAAAATCATGCGCCAAGTATAATATAAAGCAGGCTCCTCTGCTTCGCAGCAGGCTGTATCAGACCACCCCGGTGTGGATTATTTCCGATACACAGGGCAAATTTTTGGGCAATGTTGCCGGGCAACCAGGTGAGACACAGGGCAAATAATTAAGGCAACAGACAATTTTCACCAACCAATCAGATAAAAGCAAATCTATTGCCAGGGAGACGCACAACGCAAAGATGGACACTGAAACATTTCCAGCTGTCACTTCTTTCGTCTTCAGCCTTTATTTATTTCACTCAAGTCAGTCTCGCTTCTGGAACAAAACTGAATAGATCCTCTGGTCAAAAGATAATTCGCCATTATTTTAACATCTATAAGTCAAAATAACCGCATTATTCTGTTAAAGCATATACGCAGAACCATGGCCTCACTTCCGTTTATAAATGCCTTGAGACCTCAAGAACGTCACAGGAATAGTTTTAAGCGTTAACAATAAATCTAATGTCGTAATTTTTACGATTAAAGTGATTCATATCGGTAGCGGTCTGAGTGAATGACCTTGACGTCCGTAACGTCACAGCAGGAAGTCTATCGGTCTCGTCGCCATTTCCGCTATACTAAAACACAGAGCTGACTGCAACTCCGATCCTCCATTTTGAGCTAATTTATCGCCATGCCATGTAGATGTGTTGCTGGCCGGTGCAGCAACACGACAGAAGGTGGATTTATGTTGCATTCATGGCCCAAGAATGTTCAAACTGCAAAGATTTGGACGCGTTTTGCGAGAAATTCACGGACACATTGGGCGCCTACGAAGTGGTCTGTCCTCTGCTCTGCACATTTTACTGAAGACTCGTACGAGACCTCTGATCTGTTGAGGAACGTTGGCTATAAGCCCGTATTGAAAGAGGGTGCAGTACCAACAATTAAAGGAAAGGAAAACAAGAAAAGGAAAGTATTTATTTTAATTTATTTTTTTAAAGTGAGTTCAGTTGCACCAGTCCTCCTGGAGCGTGAGCCGAGGGTTGTTGCTAAAACCCGGGACGGAACAGGACGGGACATATCACTCGGGCAATGACCTCCCCGCGGTTGTTGCTAAGACCGGTGACGTCCTGTTCTGTCCTGGGTTTTAGTAATTGCCTGAGCCGAGCAGTAATGGCGGAGTACACAGTATGGAGAGAATGAGTGTAGTCTGATTTCTGAACTGGATATTGCTGCCATCTCGCCCTTACGTGGAAGAAGTGAATGAATGGAGAACTGAACGAACAACTGAAAGTCAGATTGTTTCAAAACAATCAGCCACAAGATCAGCCTTCAAGAAGCGAGAACGCAGACGGGTAAGCTCCAAGTCTCATCTGGATAAAAAAACTCTCAGCTCATCTGATTATTTAATTAGCCTTTTACGTTTTATCAGTGAAAATGCATGCATGTACATGTATGTTGCATAAGTTATAACACCCATCCTGTTTTAATGAGAGTCAACCCACAATCAATGAAGTCAAATCAGTCTTAGTTGAGCAAGTCGGTAACGGTATTTCTTACTTTCACCATAAATTTTTATTTATATGACTTTGGTCTATAGCTGTCAAAGGCCTCGGCCTTTAAGCCGGTTACCGCTGTGACGTCACGCACTCAGGGCTGGCTGGCTCAGCGGGGCAGCTCCAATGCCAACTTTGCCGTCGATTTTAACTCTCAGAAATATATATTTTTTATTCCCATTTATGCAGCAAACAAGAGTCAAGGTTGGAGATACTATCCACTCAGAAATTTATTTTAAAATAAAGGTTCTGCGAATCTGCTTTAATAATAAACACTTTTTAAATCTCTTTCACCTCAATCACATATGCTCTCACTGGCCACACAAAGGACAGGGGGAGGGGCCCTGTATCTTGGGGCCAGGACTGGGCAAATGAGTTGAATCTCTTTTTCAACAGATTTGACTGTGCCACCCCACCCTCCCCTACTCACAATAGTCCTGACCTGTCTGTGATATCACTCCACCACCACCCCTCTCCCCTCTGACACCAACAGCTCCCTCCTCACACCACATCACCCCCCTCCGCTCCTTGCCAGACCAATCCACACACTCCACCCCTGACCTCACTCTACAGGAGTCACACCTCGGCTACACCCCTCGCCTCTCCATAACAGCTGATCAGGTGTTGAAGGAGCTGAGGAGGATCAAGACAAGGAAACCTGCTGGCCCTGATGGTATCAGCTCCAGACTGCTTAAGGACTGTGCAGATCAGCTCTGTGGGATTCTTCTGTACATTTTCAACCCGAGCCTCAGTCTGGAGAAAGTTCCACTTCTGTGGAAAACATTATGTGTGGTTCCAGTTCCCAAGACTGCACACCCCAGGGAGCTCAACCACTTTCGGCCAGTAGCTTTAACGTCTCACCTAATGAAGATCATGGAGAGGATTGTTCTCTCCCACCTCTGACATCTGGTGAACAGCGAGATGGACCCCCTGCAGTTCGCATATCGACTGGTCATTGGTGTGGATGACGCTGTTATTTACCTGCTACACCGGTCACTTTTGCACCTGGAGGGCACTGGGGGCACTGTGAGAATCATGTTCTTTGACTTCTCCAGTGCTTTCAACACAATCCAGCCATCACTGCTTAGGGGGAAGCTGGAGGGAGCTGGTGTCGACTGCCACCTGGCTGCATGGATCATCGACTACCTCATTAACAGGCCGCAGTATGTGAGGCTCCGCGACTGTGTGTCTGATGTGGTAGTCTGCAGCACAGGGGCTCCACAGGGTACAGTGCTCTCTCCTTTCCTCTTTACACATCTGACTTCAGCTACAACACGGACAGCTGCCACCTCCAGAAGTTCTTAGATGATACAGCCATCGTTGGACATGTGTCAGAGGGGGACGATCTGGAGTACAGAGAGGTCATCACCAACTTTGTCGCCTGGTGCGAACTGAACCACCTGCGCATCAACGCCAGCAAGACAAAGGAGGTGGTGATCAATTTCAGAAGGACGGCTCCTCAAATTGCACCACTGAACATCCAGGGTTTGGACATTGAGATCGTGGAGGAGTACAAATACCTGGGTGTTCACCCCAACAACAAACTGGACTGGACTAACAACACAGATGTCCTGTACAAGAAGGGCCAAAGTCGTCTCCACCTGTTGAGAAGACTGAGGTCTTTTGGTGTGTGCAGGACACTGCTTAGGACTTTTTATGACTCTGTGGTGGCATCAGCGATTTTCTACGCTGCGGTCTGCTGGGGCTGTGGAAGTTCAGAGAGGGACAGGAAGAACCTTAATAAACGGGTCAGAAGGGCTGGCTCAGTCTTGGACTGTCCTCTGGACTCCATTGAGGTGGTGGGTGAGAGGAGGATGTTAGCCAAGCTGACCTCAATCATGGATAACCCCTCTCACCCCCTACATGAGGCTGTGGGGGCTTTAAGCAGCTCGTTTAGTAGTAGACTGCTACACCCACGGTGTAAGAAGGAGAGATACCGCAGGTCATTCATACCGGCTGCTGTCAGACTGTAGGCTATAACACCCACAACTTGTAACGTAGCACCAGTAACCTGTTTGTCGTTTAATTTGCACTACTTCACCACTACTACCGCTGCCATCTCTCATCGATGCAATTACTGTGTGCAATAATATAGGCCTTCAACTATTTTTATGCAGATGTAAGGCAGTGTATTTGTCTCTCCACTAGATGTCGCTGCAAGACCATATTTAAGTTACCGTTGCTATTTTAGAATTGCCTTTTGTCCCTCTGGTAACACCGTAGGGTTGGTAGCGTGTGTGTAATGCGCCATTTTTTCTTTAGTTCATGTTATCAACCCTACAGGTACGCCATGTTATTTTTCTGCTCTTGTAAATTACAAAATATCTTAAATGTGATCTCTTTTGAGTTAGTTTTTATCAACTATTTTCAGTACTGTAATGCTACGCTTTTGGAAGTTGAGCAATTTTTGAAGCTAGCACTCTTATTTTTGTATTAAAATGGGTATTGCGACTGAGCGCGCAACGTGGTGGAATGTACTAGCCTATTGTAAAATGTTTACTGGTGTGATATCAATCTTAGTTCATGTTATCAACCCTACAGCGATGTTGTGGAATGCAACTTAATAAAACAGCCACTATCCCGAACCCTTCTGTCTGTATCTTCGCCTTTCTACTGGCTGCGCCCCCCCCGTCAGCCGTCCATATACAACCAAACACAACGCAGAGTAGTGGTGTGTGGAGGTGCAAGGAAGCCAGCAGGAGTGTGAGAGAAGGGGTTACATCTATGGTGCCGTGACCCGGATGGTGGTGTTGCATTACTGAAGAGGAAATTGTATGACCAGGCTGGTATTAAATATTGAACTGTGAAACGTTTATCTGAGTGAATGGACATTTGCAGGTTATTTTCTGATCTTGATTTCTATATCATATATACAGACTGTTATGAATAGAAATTGCTTTGCTGTTGCGATTTAAGTATTTTTCCATGGTTCCAGTTGAATTTTGAACTGTTTAAGTGGTATTACTGAAGATTTGTAGGATAGGAAGGATTTTTTTTTTTTTTTTTTTTTTTTTGATTTATTGAAGTTTGTGTATTGAGCAAACTGATATTAAGTGAAATTTTAAGTTGAACGGTGAAGTGAACTGGCAGAATATTTTAGTTGAACAGTTTTTTTTTGTTTTTTTTTTTGTTAAATTTTATTGATTTTTTTTTTTTTCCCTTTCTTTTCGTAGTATTGACATAGGTCGTCCCTGTATCATTTAAACACACATTGATAGTGTTGGAACACCCATACATACCTTGCTCATTTGTATATACACTATATTACTACACCATCATTTCATTTGCTTTCTGCTCATAGTACTGATATAGATCATCTCTGTATCACTTGAACATACATTGATATTGTTGGCACGCTCATACACACCTTGCTCATTTATATACACTATATTAGTACAACATCATTTCATTTGCTTCCGCCCATAGTACTGATATAGATCATCTCTGTATCATTTGAACATACATTGATAGTGTTGGCACACTCATACACACCTTGCTCATTTGCATACACACTATATTCCTACAACATCATTTCATTTGCTTTCCACACATTACATATAGCAAGATGACACAGAATTACACTGATTTTGTACTTGAGTTGCAGTCCCCCTCCACTGTAACGCCCGGGCTCTTATCTACTGCTGGGCATGTAGCTGCTAATGGGCTGCCGCCCTTAGAACGACACTATCCCCCGCCCCACATGCTTTCACCTTATGAGGATCAGTATGTCACCACAGCCCATCCATCCAGGCTGTCAGGCTCAAGGGCTTCAGGACAGATATCCCCACTCTGCCTTGACATTAGCCTTGTCAATACAGCAGGCAGCCCAGCAGTGGGATTGGCTGGGGCTACTGCACCCAACCCAAGCGGACATGGCCCCACAGGCCATCTGCAACCTACCACTCCCAGTGCTTTGATACCAGCAGCTCTTCATCAGCCCCCTAAGGCCTACCCGGCGGCTACCCCATATGCACCTCAGTCAGTTGGACCAAGCCCTCAGGTGTTTCTAAACTACCCACACTCCGCCCCTGCAAACTATGTGCCCGATCCACGTTTTCAAACACCGCTACCAGTTAGCATAACAAACCAGCCTGCGGTCACTGGGCACACCCCTCAAGTACGTTTCACTGGAATCACCGATCATAGTGCTCTGAGTTTAGGCCATAGTGAATCCTCGCCCCTACCCACTCCCCATGAAAGCGCTCCCAACACAACCCCCTACAGCTCCCATGCCACACACACTAACACAACCCCCTACAGCTCCCATGCCACACACACTAACACAACCCCCTACAGCTCCCATGCACTGCACATGGCTGCTGATAGCCACCTTGATCCCACTGCATTACCCAATGTGTATACTTACCCACGTATGCCGCAGTCAAAGATCCCTGTTCCGGCCATGGCCAGCAAAATCCCTCCAGTGTCAGCCTATGGTGGTTTCGTGCAAACGCATCAAGTGAAAAATCTCCCAGTCTTTACTGGAAACCCTGACTGCAAAATTCTAGTGGAGGACTGGGTGCGTGATATGCAATACCTCCTGGATGCGATAGAGCTCCCCATGCACTTGCGTTTTTCCACTGTGGTGCGGCACCTGAGCGGTGAAGCTCGAAAGTTAATCCTAAACCTGCCTACCCATACCCAGACCCCAGAGAAAGCATTCGAGGAGCTGAGAGCAGAGTATGGCGACACGCGAGGTTCCCTAGACCCGCTGGCTGACTTCTATGAACGGAGCCAAAACCCAAGTGAGTCCGCCTGCTCCTATGCCATAGCGCTGGAGTCAAAATTACGGGATGTGGAAGAGAAGCAGAGGGGGGGAAGGCCTTTCCCCGACCGAGACAGCAAACTCACCCGACAGTTCATGAGAGGCCTTGTTGATGAAGAGGTGTATGTGAGGATAGCACCCATGACACCCCGGCTTTTGAGCTTCCGAGAGCTGCAGACTGAGCTCCGCAACCTGGCAAGAGAAACTAAGAAGCTCCAGCCCCAGAACAGAGCAAGGAAAACGTTTACACAAGTACACGTAATGTCTGACGACAGCATAAATGTGAAATCTGAGATGACTAACCCCCGTTCTGAAATAGCTGAGTTGACCGAGATGGTAAAGAGGCTAGCCTTTAATCAACAAGAACAAATGGCCAAATTGTCTCACCTGGAGCAAAGAATAGCTTCGCCGCCCCCGGCCTCCCTACCGGCAGTCCAGCCAGCACAGATGAGGGCAGCCCCGAATACAAGCTTCACCTGTTATCGGTGTGGTAAGCCTGGTCACACCGCCCGGGTTTGTAGAGCAGTGCTCTCCCCTCTCAGCCCAGTTGGGGCTCCCCAGCCCATCACTCCTGCTGAGGGGCCCACATCGCAGTCACCTCAGCCTTTAAATGCTTAAGGCCCATGGTAGCCGGGGCAACCATGGGCATCCAGCAAGGGCCCCACCTGCCCAAAAGAAATGATAGCACTGGAGAGGAGGGAACCCCCATAGTCGGACCCAGGAATGAAGGAGAAGTTGAAGTGAATGGCATTCAGTGCAGGGCTCTCATTGACTCTGGCTCCCAGATAACCAGTATTACACACAGCTACTGGCGGGATCACCCTGTCTTACAGGGGCAACAGTTAAAACCATCAAAGATACCAATAGAAGGTGCAGGTGGTCAGGCCGTGCCCTACCATGGCGTTGTGCATATTGACTTGAAAGTCCTTGGGAAAGAGCATAAATCTGTGCCTACTTTCGTTGTTCCTGACTCCGACTACCGTTCTTCAGTCCCCCTTCTGGTGGGCACAAATGTCATTCGGGCCTCCCGTAGCTACCTCCAAGCATCCTATGGCCAGCAGTTCCTACACGTGGTGAAGGAAAAGCACCCAGAGTGGTACACGGCATTGCAGAAGGTGGGGAGCACCGATCAAAGTGGAATGCATGACATAGTAGGCCCTGCTGTATACCCTGGTCGTAAAATACGTATCCCTGCAGGGAAAGAGAGGGATTTGAGATGTAAGATTAAAGCCGGCCCTCAGAGAAAGACCTACACCGCCCTGATCGAAAGCCAGGCCTCGGTGCGGCTTCCCCAGGACCTCTTGGTTGCCAAGGTTCTTGCCGATGTACAGAGAGGGTATGCTCCAGTCAGGGTGATGAACCTCTCCCAGCGTGCCATCACTATTAAGCCATACACCCACCTGGCCAATGCAGTCCTGGTACACAGCGTGGTGGAACGGCCTGAGAACAAGCAGGGAAATGTTAAGAATACAGAGGCGTCCCTCAGTCTGGGTCAAGTTGGGGCGAGTTGTGGGGTGGACCTGAGTGAAGCGGCGGTGGAGGATGAAGATCAGCGGGCCTGCCTTGAAGAACTGCTGGGCAAGAATGCAGATGTTTTCTCCCAACATTCCCTGGACTATGGTCACACAACAACCATACAGCATGAGATTCCATTGGTGGACTCAAGGCCTTTCAGGCTGCCCTACCGTAGAATACCCCCATCCCAGTGGCAAGATGTGCGGCAGATGTTAACTGAGATGCAGGCGGCCGGGGTCATACGCCCTAGTAAGAGCCCTTACGCCTCCCCAGTAGTGGTTGTGACCAAGAAAGATGGGTCGTTAAGGCTATGTATAGACTACAGGAGACTCAATTCATGCAGCACCCGCGACGCGTTTCCCCTACCAAGAATTGAGGAGGCCCTGGAGTCTTTGGGACGAGCTAAGTACTTCTCCACGCTTGACCTTACATCCGGTTACTGGCAGGTGGAGGTTGCGGAACATGACAAGCACAAGACAGCCTTCAGCACTCCCATGGGGCTTTTTGAGGCAAACCGAATGCCATTTGGGCTTCAAAATGCCCCTTCCACCTTCCAAAGACTAATGACCTGCTGCTTTGGTGACTTAGACTTAACACATCTCCTTATTTACTTGGATGATATTATAGTGTTTTCGGCGTCCTTTGATGAGCACTTAGAAAGACTGCAACTGGTCTTTGATCGACTTAGGGAGCATGGCCTGAAGCTTAAGCCCTCGAAGTGCCAGTTTGTTAGGAAGGAAGTGAACTACCTCGGTCACCTGGTGTCGGTAGACGGCATCAGGACAGATCCGGAGAAAATCAGCCGAGTGAAAGATTGGCCGAGGCCAACGGACCGCAAGGAAGTACTCCAGTTCCTAGGGTTCGCGGGCTACTATAGACGCTATGTAAAGTCCTACTCCAGTCTGGCTGCTCCCTTGTACCGCCTCACCTCTGGGGACCCCAGAAAGAAGAAGAGAGGGGCCCAGAAAGGTTCAAGCCTCGAGCCAACCTTTGCGTGGACTGCCGAATGTGAGGAGGCCTTTCAGTCATTAAAAGAGAAGTTGACAAATGCACCGGTGCTGGGTTACCCAGACTACAGTCAACCGTTCGTGCTGCAGACGGATGCATCGATAGATGGTCTTGGTGCTGTGCTTGCACAGATCCAGGGTGGAGTGGAAAGAGTCATTGCGTATGCGAGCAGAGGCTTGACCCCGCCTGAGACAAGGTATCCCGCACACAAGCTCGAATTCCTTGCTCTTAAGTGGGCAGTTACCGATAAGTTCCATGACCACCTCTATGGACGCCAGTTCTCTGTTCTCACAGATAATAATCCCTTGAAGTACGTAATGACCACAGCCAAGCTCGATGCTACCGGTCAGCGATGGGTCTCTCACTTGTCTATGTATGATTTCGACATACAATACCGGAGGGGACAGGATAACTCCAACGCTGATGCCCTCTCGCGTATGTCCCATCAGGAAGTCACAGAGGCCTTGCAGACCTGCCCCCAACTAGTGGCCGACAGTGGACAGAGACACAATGAGGCACAAGTCACCCACGAAGTGGAAGAGCCCTCTGGGGAGGCTGCTGCTGTCTTAGAAGAGCCTGAGAGTCAGCCTGTGGAGTCCAGTGAGCCATATGGAGAGGTGGGGATGGAGGCATTGCCCGCTATGACCACACAGGAGATCCGAGCTTGGCAAAAGGAAGACCCGATCATCGGTCCAGTCCTGCACTTTAAGACCCGTAATCAGAAACCAAGCCGCAGTGAGAGGATGGAAGTGAGTGCAAGTGGGGGTCTTCTCTTAAAAGAGTGGAGGAGATTAGTGGTACGCAATGGTATCATGTACCGCCGCGTCCGAGACTGCCATAGAGGAGAAGTGGAGCAGCTACTACTGCCAGAGAGGTTGCGTGAGGCTGTCAAAACCGCTCTTCATGATGACTCTGGACATTTGGGATTTGAGAGGACGCTCCAGATGATACGAGAGAGATTCTACTGGCCGAGGATGTTCCAAGAGGTGAGAGCCTGGTGCGAACAGTGTGAACGGTGTTGCCTGAGAAAGACCTCTACCACCAATGTCAGAGCTCCCCTGGTCAGCATACACACCAGTGCCCCCATGGAGCTGGTTTGTGTGGACTTTTTGACACTTGAGAAGTCCAAAGGTGGTATGGAAAATGTGCTCATTGTCACTGACCACTTTTCTCGTTACTCCCAGGCCTACCCCACCAAGGATCAAAAGGCAGGCACAGTGGCAAGAGTACTGTGGAAGAACTACTTCTGTCGCTTTGGCTTCCCTGCAAAGTTGCATGCGGACCAGGGGCGCAACTTTGAAAGTGCCGTTGTCAAAGAACTCTGCAAGTGTACGGGCATCACTAAAACCCGCACCACGCCCTACCATCCTCAGGGCAACGGGACGACTGAAAGGTTTAACCGCACCTTAATGAACATGCTTGGGACGCTAGAGCCTCACTTAAAGCCCCGCTGGCATGAATATGTTGACGCCATGACTCATGCGTATAACTGCTCCCGACACGACTCTACGGGCTATAGCCCATACTACCTAATGTTTGGTAGGCATCCGAGACTCCCAGTCGACCTGATTTTCGGGTCCTCAACCATCAAACAGCCCTGTGAGTACAGCGACTATGTCCAGACTCTGCATGACTCTCTGACGCAGGCTTATGCCCTGGCTAACCAAACATCTCAGCATGCTAAAGAGCAACAGAAAAAGTATTATGACCAGAAAGCCAGAAGTGAAGACTTTGGCACAGGGGATAGAGTTTTAGTCAAAATATGTCATGTGGAGGGGAGACAGAAACTGGGAGACCGGTGGGAGTCATGCCCATATGTCGTCGTCAAGAAGCAGCCCAACTTACCTGTCTATGTGGTGCGACCGGAGAATGGAGGTCCTGAGAGGGTGGTTCATCGGAACCTCCTTACCCAGTGCATGTTTCTCCCAGTGGAGCGAATCAGTGGAGTGGTCATGGAGGAGGACAGTGAGACTAATGTTGATGTGGGTGATGAAGAGGATAATGAGAGTGGCATTATGGTAGAAATGGGAGACCCAGCCGCATCCGGAACAGTGGGCGGAGAGGACCACCCCAGTATGGAGCAGAGCAATGTGGGGATACAAGAGGATACCTCAGCGGCCAGTGGGGGAGCTACTTCCACTCAACCGGCCAACACCCCAAGAAGAACACCGAGAAGGAGTCGAAATCCTCCCGTAAAATTCTCAATGGAGTGCCAGGTAGTGGAAACGGAGAGTGAGCAGCAGAAGATAGAGAGGGGAAGAAAGTTGTGGCAAAGGGCCAAAGCAAGGAGAGCGGTTGGACACACCTAGGGCCACTTGGTGCACATGCCTAGATGACCGCTAACAACACACACACAAATCTTATACACACACTCTTTTTTTTCATACACTTTATATTACACGCACCACACACATTTGTTTTTGTAGGGTATGCTGTAAATATGTTTCTTCTTGTTGAGTCTGATGGCGGGGACGCCATCACTTAAAGAAGGGGTGGATGTAAGGCAGTGTATTTGTCTCTCCACTAGATGTCGCTGCAAGACCATATTTAAGTTACCGTTGCTATTTTAGAATTGCCTTTTGTCCCTCTGGTAACACCGTAGGGTTGGTAGCGTGTGTGTAATGCGCCATTTTTTCTTTAGTTCATGTTATCAACCCTACAGGTACGCCATGTTATTTTTCTGCTCTTGTAAATTACAAAATATCTTAAATGTGATCTCTTTTGAGTTAGTTTTTATCAACTATTTTCAGTACTGTAATGCTACGCTTTTGGAAGTTGAGCAATTTTTGAAGCTAGCACTCTTATTTTTGTATTAAAATGGGTATTGCGACTGAGCGCGCAACGTGGTGGAATGTACTAGCCTATTGTAAAATGTTTACTGGTGTGATATCAATCTTAGTTCATGTTATCAACCCTACAGCGATGTTGTGGAATGCAACTTAATAAAACAGCCACTATCCCGAACCCTTCTGTCTGTATCTTCGCCTTTCTACTGGCTGCGCCCCCCCCGTCAGCCGTCCATATACAACCAAACACAACGCAGAGTAGTGGTGTGTGGAGGTGCAAGGAAGCCAGCAGGAGTGTGAGAGAAGGGGTTACACATACTTATATTTATATTTATATATATAAATATTATGTATATATGTGTGTATATATACAGAGTCTACCTGTAATGTGAAATTTTTCCAAGCCTCTCAATAAGGCAAATTTTCTCTACTTTTTCATGGTAGGGCGGCACGGTGGCGTAGTGGTTAGCGCTGTCGCCTCACAGCAAGAAGGTCCAGGTTCGAGCCCCGTGGCCGGCGAGGGCCTTTCTGTGCGGAGTTTGCATGTTCTCCTCGTGTCCGCATGGGTTTCCTCCGGGTGCTCCGGTTTCCCCCACAGTCCAAAGACATGCAGGTTAGGTTAACTGGTGACTCTAAATTGAGCGTAGGTGTGAATGTGAGTGTGAATGGTTGTCTGTGTCTATGTGTCAGCCCTGTGATGACCTGGCGACTTGTCCAGGGTGTACCCCGCCTTTCGCCCGTAGTCAGCTGGGATAGGCTCCAGCTCGCCCGCGACCCTGTAGAACAGGATAAAGCGGCTAGAGGTAATGAGATGAGATGAGTTTTTCATAGTAGATAATGCAAATAGCCCTCTGTATTTAATCTTTCATTTGTCTAATTTTTATTTCAGTTTTATTTGTTACGTATCTGTATGACATTTTCTTGCTACTGTAACACGTGAATTTCCCCGATGTGGGATCAATAAAGTGAATCTAATCTAATCTAATCTAATCTAATCTAATCTAATCTAATCTACTAACTGACACATGCATCACAAAAACATCATCGTTTAATTCTCATCTCAGCAAAAAAGACAAAAGGACACGGACCAGGAGATGCTGCTGAGGAGGAAAAGGAGCTGACGGAGCTCCTGAAAGGCTTTCTTTCTTTTTTAGATCCTGAAGTTTGGACTGTTTCGCCCTCGGGTTCCACAAGTAGTCATGCTCTGGATGTGAATTAGATCAGACGATAAGTTCGACAATCTCTATTACAACTCACTAAATAAATAAATAAATAAATAATATCATGAGCTGCCCATCACTTTTAACTTGGTGCAAGAGAGCTAACGTAATCAGAATCAGAATCACTTTATTAATCCCCGGAGGGAAATTCAAATTTGCTACCAACTCCTGAATCAAAGAAGAAGTAAACATGTCTAAAAATAGAAGATAAAATCATCTGAAAAAAGAATCTCATCTCATTATCTCTAGCCGCTTTATCCTTCTACAGGGTCGCAGGCAAGCTGGAGCCTATCCCAGCTGACTACGGGCGAAAGGCGGGGTACACCCTGGACAAGTCGCCAGGTCATCACAGGGCTGACACATAGACACAGACAACCATTCACACTCACACCTACGGTCAATTTAGAGTCACCAGTTAACCTAACCTGCATGTCTTTGGACTGTGGGGGAAACCGGAGCACCCGGAGGAAACCCACGCGGACACGGGGAGAACATGCAAACTCCACACAGAAAGGCCCTCGCCGGCCCCGGGGCTCGAACCCAGGACCTTCTTGCTGTGAGGCGACAGCGCTAACCACTACACCACCGTGCCGCCCTGAAAAAAGAATAAATAAAATAAATTTAAATAAGTTCAAGAACTTATCCTGACATAGCTAGCAATAACGTTCAGCTATGTTATCTGTGTTAGCAAAAACCACCGCTGGTTCGCGAAATCCCATTCACTCTCTCTGGAGCGGTGGTTAGCTAACAGCAGTTTACACTCAGCTGAAAAAAAACAAAAACAAAAAACAAATCGATGTCTTAATTCCAACCTGAGCATAAAAATAGATGTCTGTTGGTTTTCTAATCATCTGAGGAGGTAAGTTCAGCACTTTGGCTTCACATATAACAACTTACCGCCATAAAAAATGATAAGTCGTCTCTCTTTTTCTTCGCTCCACTGCTGGAGACGCCGTTGAAAATTTCAGAAGCTCTCAGGTGGTCATGTGATTCGCTCCTAGCAATCATTCTGATTGGATGATCTTAAAAAGTTACCCAAAGCAATCAGAATCGTTCAGATAGAAATTACGTTGCCCGGTCTCAATGGGAAAGTGTTGAAGCGCTACCCAAAAAGTTGCCGTGTGTATCATCGCTTTTCATCGTAGTCCTATGTTATAAATCTGGAATTTAAAAAACGTAAAGTGGTCAAAGCTCGGAGTCGCAGGAATTTCACAAAGTCCGTTTGAGGTTGTTTGGCCAAAAAGTTTGGGAAGCCTTGTCCTACAGTTCCATGCAGCTGTGTCTCAAAGCGTAGATAATGACTCGCATAATGAGTGATCCTACTGTCAGCGCAGCACTGAGTCTCAGGCCCTGTCCACACGGCAATGGATTCAGGTGAATCTGATAAAATTGTTTATCGTTTCGGCCTGGCGTCCACACGGCACCGGCGTTTTGGGTGCCCCACAACGAGAACGGGTTCCAGAGTGGAAAAATCTGGCAACGGCGCCGTTTCGAAGTCGTCTGGATGAGTAGAACGGATTTGTTTACGATGACGTCACAACCACATGACTAGAACAAGCAGCACTCTCGCTGTTTTGTATGAACCACTGCATTGCATTCACTTTTGTATACAGCTTTTCTTTTAAATAAACAAGTAACTGAACCATTTCTTGAATTTCTTTTTTTATTGGATAAGACTGCTTTTCAAAATGTTCACACACTATAAAAAGTTATATAAATTATATAAAAATGCTTTTCAAAATGTTCACACACAATAAGAAAATTAAGTTATATAAAACTATGCGCACTAATAAAACTAATTTGTACACACAGAAGGCACGATTTCCTCGCGTAGTCGCAGCCATCTTCTTCTTCTTGTTGTGTGTTTGTTCCTGTGAGCACAGGCGTAACTTTAATAAGGACAGGTGGGGACATGTCCCCACCAACTTTGACAGGGCAGGGGACAGTCCCCACCAACATTTCATGCCTTTTCCGAACGTTTAGAGACACGCGCGACTGTTTTCCCCTGTTTTATCCCATGAATGACAAGCCCCGCTGTTGCCGCCGCTTAGCTGCTGTTTTGAGAGCTGTAACCTGATTGGCGGCAGCTCTCTGCTATGTGTGTAGCAACCAACGACTCATTGGTAGCAACGTCTAGAACTATTGGTATTCTAGTTCTACATAACGCGTGTGGTGTTGAATGGTGATGGCAGGTTAGCGGTGGTGTCATGTCGGAAAAAATGCCAGTTGATATCCAGAGATTTTTCCGAAAACAATCAAATGTAAGTAATGATGTCATATTGCCTCGTTATAACGTAATATTATAGCATTTCACTGACTTTAGTTCTCCTTTCTTATTGCTAGGTAGCGTCAACGTCCATTCAACTCGACTCCTCAGCTGAAGACACGAGTTTACAGGTAGCATAGCATACCTCCTAGGTGAAATAAGACAGCTATTAAGAACGTGTAAAAAGCCACTGTAAGGTAATGTTAAGTAGTAACAGAGCCAGTTATCTGGTAGCAATGTCAAAAGGTAGGCTAACTCAAAAACGACTTGAGTCGACATTAGAATTTTCAGAAGCTGCCTTGAATCTTGTATTTTTTCATATAGCGGTTGTACTGCAGGACACAAGTCCTTCCACAGAATCTAGTAGTAATGTGTATATAGTTCATATGTAAAGTATGTTCAATCAACCAGTGTGCAAGAGAGTATTTGGTAGGTGTATTTTACCACCTTTTACCCATCAGAGTGCATCAGATTGCTTTATTTATGTGTGAAGATTCACAAAATTTTCTGGGGCAGGATCCCCCCCCAGTTCTACATTTGTTTGGTCCATCATGTTTCCAGCCTTTCACTGCATACCCATTGACAGCCTGCCCTGAAATGGTTTTCATAAAAGTAGTGAGGCCATAGTACGCATCTCAAAATGCATCAAAATTAAGCCTTAAAACGGGATCTTTCTAAATTTTCTCCAGGGGGACCATGCCCCCTGACCCCCCTTGAAGGGAAGTATCGTGCCTGGAAATGTCCCCACCAACTTTGAACACAAAGTTACGCCCTTGCCTGTGAGTGCTTCACGCCGGGTAGAAGAAGGGGTTTATGTGCATGCGTCCTACTTCTTCTATTCTTCTATTGGTGTCTCCGATGGGACCGTCTTACAGCGCACCTAGAGGTGTGGCATGTGTATTGCATCGTTTTCAGCAAGCGTTGCGTTGCCATATGTACCTGATATTTTACTGATCCGTTGCCCATGTGGACGCGATATTTTTTTTAATAAAATCTCGTTGCCGTTGTCGTGTGGATGTAGCCTCAGTGTACTGATCACTCTCTGGCTCTTATTCATCACCACTAACAAGCTCACGTGCTCAGTGTTATGCTAACACTCGCCACCTGTTACCAGTGTTGGGAGTAGCGCGTTACAAAAGTAACGAATTACTGTAATGCATTGTTTTTTGCGGTAACGTGGTAATGAAAGGCATTACAGAAAAAAAATTGGGAATATTTTACTCGGTACAAATGTCAGTAACGCGCGTTACAATGCATTTTTAACCTGGAATGAAGTGGTGGGTTTTTTTTCCTTCATACAAATTCGCCAAAATCACCGCGAGATCAGCAGAGGTGAAACGTCCGCGCAAAATGTTTCACTTCCTTTTCCTTTAGGCTAGTCAGACAGTGAACCTGCAGCTGATCTAACGTCGGATAGCACATTCTCCAGATGGACATACGCCCATTACTTTAAGTTTGTGAAAAATAACGATGTGAAGAACATCGTAGTCCAATGCACTTTGTGTGCTAAACCTAAAGAACTGTCCACGTCCCGAAATAGCACCAGTAATTTAACTAAACATTTACAGAGGTGCCACAGTAACATGAAGTTAGCAAGGAAGCAAGCGGAGGATGAGAGTGGCGATAAAATCACAAAGCAGCCAAAATTAACGTTCTGCCGCTCTGAGATGCTCCTTCAGCCTCAGGAGGTGAGGAGACTTGTGGCGGAGTATGGTGGTGAAGATATGCTGACAGTTTGTTCACATTTTTGTCCTGTATACCTGAGTTTTTTTCTGGTCGGAAGTCAGACTAAAGTGACTGAGCTGCCTTTCCTTCGAGGGCTAACATGCCTAAGCACTTCAATATCATTAAAAGCACTTTGATTTTGTTATTTCTAATTCCGTTTTTCGAAATGTGACTGGGTCGCCTCATATAGCTAATAGTCATCGTCTAGCTGTGATTTAAAAGGCTTGTGGTTTTTTTGTTTTTCAGGCCAGTTTTATTGTAGGCTACGATTTGCCATAATATGCTCATTTTTGTTAAATTTCTGAAATGGAGTCATATCCCTTAGGGCTAATCTTTTTTTTTTTTTAATGAAGCATAAACTATGCTTAATGCTGTAAACTTGAAAACAATAAAGGCAAAGAAATGCTAATTTTGTATCCTGTCATATCTTTAGACATTACAATACAATACAGTTCAATTAATGTTAATATGAATCGGCCTAAAGTTACAGTATTTCTATCACAATTTGCCAGACTTTCACCTTTTGTCTGTTCTTGCGATGATTGTTCCTTGTATTGTGCCATGAGCTGTCACTGTGGCTGTTATATTCTAGTGTTTTTAACCATAAGCCGAGCTCGGTCAGATACCACATCACCTTCCACTGGATGTGTGATGAGCTCATTGAGCGTCTTGAGCTACATTTATTATTTTTTTTTTTTAAAGATATTTTTTTGGGCTTTTTGCACCTTTATTGGATAGGACAGTGTAGAGACAGGAAATGAGCGGGAGAGAGAGAGACGGGAAGGGATCGGGAAATGACCTCAGGCCGGAATCGAACCCGGGTCGCCCGCATTCATGGTATGGCGCCTTAACCACCCGAGCCACGACGCCCCCAGTCTTGAGCTACATTTAGATTGCCAAATCCATACTTCCAGTTATTTTGGTGAGAGTAACTTAAAAGTAATGCAGTAGTAGTGTAATGCCTTACATTTTAAATACAGTAATATTGTAACGTAACTAATTACTTTAAAATGACCGTAACAAGTAATAAATAACGCAAAACAGTTTTGAAGTAACTTGCCCAACACTGCCTGTTACACACCGACACTTTACTGTATTGTCTTGCATGTTTGTACAGATTCTAATACACTATCTATCTATCTATCTATCTATCTATCTATCTATCTATCTATCTATCTATCTATCTATCTATCTGATATAGTAACATTAGTGATGTCAGAGTTCGATTCCTCCTTTAATAATACTGTAACTTTAATAATACTCTACTGTTTATATCGTTCTCCTGTGAATTAGCATCTTTTCATTTACATTAATCCAAACCCAAAAAATAAACAGATAAATATATCCTGATTTCCATGTGCTCATGTTTGTTTTGGTTTCCGTTTGACTCCGCCCCTGTCCTGTCATTTGTCATTGGTTTGTTGCCCGGTTGTCTTCCCCATAGACTGTAAAAATAATGGACAGAGCCTCTATGATGTCACTTGTACGGTAGCATTTCTGAAGAGCAGGTTTGAAGTCCAAATAAGGAGACTCCAGGCGTCGCCATCTTGGCAGCCTGGCTAGTTCATAAATGGAGAAGGGGCGGGGATAGTGAAGCCTGCTTGGTGGAATCCTTGACTTGCAAGTGACGTCAAAGCAAAATAGAAACCCGGATGTCGGCCATGTTGGTGGAGATACAAATGCGGGGTCAAACGACATTCCGTACAAAATATAATCACGCGTGCGCAACTCTCTTTGTTTTTCCACTACTTTAAGCGTTCTTTTAGCGATGGCGTATCTTTGTGCTGTATACGGTTAAGTACTCGTGACCGTGGCACGTTACGATTTTTTAGAATTCCGTCCGAGATTCGGAAAGAGGGCGAGGAAACTCTGAGGTTTGGTACGGAGAGGAGACGAGCACGGCTGAACAACATCGGCAGGGCTGATCGAACAGAGGCTAAAACCAAAACAGCTCATGTTTGCAGTGATCATTTTATCTCAGGTGAGACTCAAAAGCTCTCTCGATAATATCATGGAAGAATTTTATTTCATGTTGCGAGAATTTTGCTATCAAATGAGCGTTCTCTCTTGTCGTGGTTCACTCGGTCGTTGTTATCATTTTAACATGTGTATTACCATTTCGCTTCTAGGAGAGCCAGCAAAATTATACAATAGAAACAATCCAGACTGGGCACCCACTCAGAACACGGGCTACGTTTTGTCCGAGGTCGGACTTGATTCTTCGGCAGCCGAACCAGGTAGAACGCGATATCTGGGCACTCGATGGTCGGTAGAAAAGTCTTATCTTCAGAAAAGTCTGACTTTTTAAAATAATATGGGTCAAAACCCACACATATCGATCTTCTCTTTGTATCAAATCTTCGCTCGAGCGTTCAAATCGTGGTAATACTGAGAAAATTCAGCATTGTTTACAGACACGCTTTCAGCAGCTGCCATCCGAGTCACTTTGTATATCCACCTTCATGGCGGACACTCATGACGTAGCACATTTTGATCACATGGTTGCAAGTCGTCTATAGTATGACTGGAACATGCCTACTAACATCGAAGTTAACAAGCTAGCTATGCAAGCTAGCTAACAAGCTACTGGCTAAACTAAAAGAAGCCACTCCATAAGATACAGACCATAACCTTAATGGCTGGTTTACAAAAAAAATTTTTAAATAATTTTTTTTTAAAAAACACCGGGCATGTAAGCGTCCGATAAACGTATTTGATCAAGGAGTGTCGTCTTTTCAATTGTAATTCTTGTGAATAACAATCTTAATAATTGTCAATAAAAACATTAGTGATAATATTTCCCCTTGACAGCTTTGATAACTAGCGCTAGCTTGGTTAATAGCTAGCTTGCTAGCGATATAGCTAGCTCGTTGTAGCTGAGGTCGATAGCAGCTACCGTTAGATGGTCAGTCTATGATAGTCACACAGCACAGTGTATTTGATATGAAACAATCGATCAAACCTGTGATTTAGTTCAGAGATGTGTCTCTTAATGAACGATTGGTTGCTGCTACGCGAATCTTCATGCTGAATGGATATTATTCATATGTCAAACTCCAAAACGTAATTTTTTTTTCATCGCTCAAGCTGTCAGATTGTCAGTCTGAGCCTAATTTACTGAAGGGGAGACCCCGATAAACTTCATCAGCAGCGATTACGTCAAAAATATCGAAGGGTAAATATAATCTAATAAAGCAAATTAAAGTCACTTACAGGTGTAGTCGTGTGTAAAAGTTGTGTTTGCATGGAAAAGCTTTTAGACAAAAATAGACAAGGCTCCATAAATGATTTCTTTTATGAGGTAAGTTCTGAGGTAATGCCAACTAGTGGCTAACAACGTAACACAAATCCAGCTGTCACTCAAATCGGCCCCACCCCTAATTATGCATAACTGTATGGCTCAATATAATGTAAACTGTTGAATTTTTGAAAAATTCACCTCCCGTACAGTTATCATGAAGGGGGACACTAGCTATAGAGACTATTTTCGCTGTCAAGTTGGACACTTTAAAGGAGAACTGAAAGCAAATTTTTTTATTATCAAAATTCTATTTATCTCATTTTATTAAATATAGGAATGCATGTTTGATCGCTATTTTGTCGCTGCTATAGCAAGTTATGAGTGTTTGAAATACGCGATGTAATATACTGTATCAGTTCATATGTCAAAGCAATGGCCGTAAACAAGGTTCGTAAAGACCTGTGCGAGACATCGTAGGACGGAAGTAAAACGTACAGCGGAAATCAAAGTGACCAACATCCGCCAACGTTCCCTGTGTCCGAAATCGCTCACTCGTTCCCTAATCCCTATATAGGGAATTACTGTATAGAGGACTATATATTGAGCTCATTGGTAAAATGAAAAAAACGCTTTTGAACACTAGTCCGTCGCGCTGGTATTTACGTCATTACTGTTGCACAATTAAAACGTGCCAGATCAGTTGGCTGGCGGGTTTTCAAAATAATAAATACATGCATGTGTTTTTGTGATAAATCCATATTATACTGAGCGCATTTCCAACATTAATCAATACAAAGTCCCTGCGTCTTTCAGTTCTTTTAAATCAAGGCTGAATACTTTCTTTCTTCTTTGCCGCTGCCTTTTATTAAATCACATTTGAGACTTTGAATTTGATTTCTTTCAGCGCGACCGCAATGCATGATGGGATATATTGCTTTGGTTAGTGACCATCGTTGTACACTCCTACGATGCATTGTGGGATACTTTGAGTGCACTATATAGGTTGTAAATAATCCTCAATAAGGTTTCAGACAGCACTACAAAATGGCGTCCTCGCTATATAGTGTCCTATGTAGTGAGTAGGGAGTGATTTCGGACACAGGGGTTGTCAAAAGACGCGCGCGCCCTCTTTCGAATGCTGATGTAATCAAGCCGGAAGTTTTGTTTGTTTTGATGGCAATCAGGAAAGTTTGAAAAAAGTAGGCCGTAATCGTCATTTAAACTCGTTTTTGTGCAATATTAGAAAAAGTTTGGAAAACAGTTTTCAAAATGGCGGTACTGACACCTGGCTGACACTTCTTCACGTTTCGAAGTCTCGCACAAGTTTCGTGAAGATCGTGCGGATGAGCGACGCCTGCCGTGGACCAAACGAACTAAATTCAACACGGCTACAAACCGAATAGGCCGATAAGTGTAATATTTAATAGAATAGAATAGAATTAGTGCTGTAAAAAATGTCGCGTTATTATCGCGTTAACTTGACTCAATTTTAACGGCGATAATTTTTTTTATCGCAAGATTAACGCTCTGTGACATGATGTAGGTTTTTCATAAGCTTTTGAAACTGCCAGGAACTTGGAACAGAGACTTTGCTTAGAAAAACGATAGCAGCTAGACTGTAATGCCACGCCCCGCACAGCCAGAGTCCTCTGCCCTCCCCCCAAAGAACCAGCGCGTGCAGGGTGCGCTCGCCCTGCGCCTCGGGACGAAGAGCCATGGTGCTCGGCTTAGGTTTCGTTTTCCCATCGGCGGCTCCAGCCCGACTTTGCAGTGGCTGTGACAAGACGTGTTATGCTCTGCAATAAAAAAAAAACATTGGTACAACCAGTGTTCGAACTATGCCAATATTTTCGGGGGGGGTCCCTTTTTTTCCCTTCAGGGTGTGTGTGCTTGCGCTTGCCCTTGTCTCAGAGCGCGGATCTCCATCGCGCGCTCTGAGACAAGCGCGCGCTCCACCGCGGATCTCCATCGCGCAGATCTCCACTGTTGGCACACTTCCTTTCTACTAGTTTGTGTCCCCAACCTGGCAGCAGCAGTCGTTGTCATATCGGTTTATTTTATCTTTGATGTAAACACAACACTTCGGATATGCAAATGCTTCCCGTTACACACGATTGCTATGTCAATAAACATCATTTTGGCAATATTTTAGAGACCATCCAACATTTCCCAAATCATATTTTCAAGGGATCTCATGTCTGTTTCAGGGGATCTCGGATCCCCCGAGTACCCCCGTAGTTCGAACGGTGAGCAAGCCCATTCACTTTTTTATGCTGATAAGAGAATTACAATGGTTTTTCATGTGACAAAAATGTGCGATTAAATTGCGATTAATCGCAAGTTAACTATGACAGTCGCGATATTAATCGCGATTAAATATTTTAATCGCTTGACAGCACTAAATAGAATAGAAACACTTTTATTGCCAGGTGTGTGGACACACACGAGGAATTTGACTCCGGTTCACTTAGCTCTCATAGTACAAAACAGATAAAGCGTAAACACAAAACAAGCAAACAACAACAAAAATAGGTGCATAGTGCAAAGTAATCCAGGTAAGTCAAGTATGGAATAGTTAAATAAATATAAAGTATACAGTGTGCACAGAATGACGGTATAAGTGTTCAGATATTTTACAAGTGATATTACTGATATATGAATCTGGATTTTAGCTGTTCATCACGGAAAGGATTTCCCTTTTGGTGCAATATGGTGCATAGTGCAAAGATGAATAGTAAATTTAAATAAGTAAAAAAATATATATATATAAGTCACAGTGAGCACAGAATGACAGTGTGAGTGTGCAGATATTTTGCAAGTGATATTACTGATATATGAATCTGGATTTTAGCTGTCCATCACAGAGACAGCCTGTGGGAAGAAACTATTCTTGTGTCTGGTTGTTTTTGCATACAGTGATCTATATCGCCTCCCTGAGGGGAGAAGTTTAAACAGTTTGTGACCAGGGTGTGATGGGTCCGCAGAGATGTTACCTGCCCGTTTCCTGACTCTGGACAAGTATAGGTCTTGGATGGAGGGCAGGTTGACACCAATAATTTTCTCTGCAGTCCTTATTGTCCGTTGCAGTCTGTTCTTCTCCTGTTTGGTGACCGATCCAAACCAAACAGTGATGGAAGAGCAAAGAACAGACTGAATGATGGCAGAGAAGAATTGTAATTGCAATTAGTTGCCAATACGAGTCACGATATAAGGTTACTAAAACCGAAAACGTAATTGAACAACACGTTAATTAAGAAATAAAGCAAATTTAAAAATGACTTCAGTTCTCCTTTAACATGGAGGTCTATAGGAAGTGACTCGCTTTTGGAGCCTGCTTCAAGTGGCCATTCGAGGAACTGCAGATTTTAGCACTTCCGCATTTGCTTCACTTTGCAGGAGCCGAGGTTGCCACGCCTTCTTGACTTCCCCTGTTCTGTGTCAGGGTTGGGGAAATAATTATTTGTATGATGCATCACAATGTTTCCTTGAAAGATTCTGTATCCATAAAAGAAACTTAAAAATCAATGATGAAAAAACACATTTTTTCCCCCTTTTCTAATTTGGCTGATTCTGGAAGCTGTGTAACTCTGCGTTTATGTAGTTGTGTTTAAGAAAGAAACCCTTGCGATAAGAAGTCACACAAGTGCCTGCTTTTGTAAAAGCTGACATTTATGTAGGAGTACTTGAATCGAGAGGTAAAGAAAGAGCTTTGAAACTTGTAAGATCTATTATGCCAAGATGAAAGACTTTCATTTAAACATATCCCATATGAGAAATCGAATCAGGCATTTCCTCCTGGAGCTAGCTTTAGCAAGAAAAAAAACTCTTCTGGCTAACCAGAGAACACTTGAACAGACACTTGTATTAATGACTGACTAACACAGGGCAAAAAAGATAATTAAATCTATCTTCACATTTATCACGAGGGATCTGAACCTTTGCTCATTTGAAATCCAAGAACTATATTTTCACTCTTTCGAGCTGAGGTATAATAACCCGTCCCTGCGTTTCTTCAGACACGCCCAGAACATCGCAGCTTCACAGCGAGACCGACATTCGATCCAAACTAATCAGAACTAAACGCAGGAACATGGTGGGAATATTGACCACTCAGGATTCGATTTGATTCAGGGGGTTATGATTCGATTCTAAAATTATTTGATTCTGGAATTATAATTGAATCATAACTCGAATGAAATCAAATCGTGAGTCATGTGAAGATTCACACCCTGGTTCTGCGTGATTAGTTTGTATCAATGTCCAATTTGTTGCTTTAAACCCCCTGCTTGTTGACTAAGATGTGCTTCATAATTAGGGCCCCAGCATCCACCGGAGGGCGCTGCACCGAGGTTCAAGGCCCTATTGTTTTCCTAAGGATTCTTCTTCTTCTTTTTCTTCAAGCCTTGGCCATTTTTGAGGTGGTTCCCATAGATGAAAACTCATGAAATTTGGTACACCCATCAGTCTTGGCCACCACTACTCAGGGATAGAGGCTTGGCCCTGGGTGTGTCCAGGTGACTCCATAGCGCCCCCACATGTCATTGAGAGTTTTGTTTCACCTATCCGTTATAGTTTCACCTATCCGTGCCAAATTTAGTAGGTGTGTCGGGTGCCACAAGACAAACAAAATTGTAATGTAGTACATTGTATTAGCCGTACTCAACAGGAAGTGAGTTATTTTTGTTGGAATATCAGATACTTGCTGGCCATGCTGTGAAAATGAGCATCTGCATGCCCAATTTAAGTTTCCAAATCTGTCATTGCTTAACTCTTGAATATTTTCTATCGTGAATACTATCATTAAAAATCTTATAATCTCTGCTTTCCAAAAAAATGAATCTGGTTAAGATCTGTTCAGTACTTTGGGAGTAACGGCGGGTTGAAGTTGGTACGACAGAGTTCACTCTCTGCTCGCATGATGTCGGGAAACTGCCGGTGCTTTTCTTTTTGAGTCACGGGAAAGCGCTCAGGCTCTCTCTCTCTTTTCTGATCGGTTTCCGACTGGATTACTCGTGAATATCAATCAGATAACTTTTATAGATATGTTCTCTCGCTCTCACTGTTTCTGATGAAGGATTCGGCAAAATTTTCCGTCTGCTAGTTTTGATGTTATGATTCACGGAAGACTCTGAAGTGAGTTTTCGTAGCTTTACCTACTTATTTTTTCAACTCAAACTGATTCCCGTAAATAAATAACTTTTAGAATATAACTGGAGTTGTTTTGATGAAAAATATTGAGATTGTAGTGGTCGGAATGAGATTTTAAAAAACCGGAAGTCAGAAACGCGAGTGTCAATTTCAGTTCAGTTAATGTGAATTGTGTATTGGATGTGGATCAGACAGTTTTTTCGAGGTTCACCTTGAAAGCTGTGAATATTAATCGAAATAATCATTTATATTCTTTCATATCAACACTAGTAGGCCCTACTTTTGAGAAATACAAAGACCTACAGAGCACAAAGAGGGGATTAGAAATACTGTTATTACTTTTTTATTCTGATATAGAATGGTTGATGTGAATGACATTCCATGCTTATTTATGCATATTTTATAATTGTATTTGTAATTGTAATTAACATTGATTTCTCCTTCTTTGTGATATATAAATGAGAGTTGAGTTCAGCTTTATGCTGCACAAATAAAGCCGTTTGGTGAAACTTTGAAGACGACGAAAGTGTACCGATTTAACATTTTTACCTAATTAGCATAAATAATACTAATTAAATACTAATTTGCATTATTTTCTTTTTACTACTTTTTTAAACTTTGTAATTCAGTATACAACCATCAACGTGCTGCCAATTTCCATGTAAATATCATGAAAAATAGAAATGTTATTAAGAAAAGGAAAAAAACCCCAAACATTTGATCTCATTGGTTAATGAGGCCCGTTTTGGACCATGTGATCCTCATACAGAATATTAAGCGTTTTCTAAAAACAAAGCCGTTTTTTTCTGTCTTTGATTTGTGATATCTCAAGAACAGATAAACACATTTGAATTCTATAAAAAAGTATGTTGTTCAGCATTCAATTCTGAATTCAACAAGACCAGTTTCAAGCATTTTGGATTGAATTTTCACCTGATACGCCTAATTTTTGGCGGCACGGTGGTGTAGTGGTTAGCGCTGTCGCCTCACAGCAAGAAGGTCCGGGTTCGAGCCCCGTGGCCGGCGAGGGCTTTTCTGTGCGGAGTTTGCATGTTCTCCCCGTGTCTGCGTGGGTTTCCTCTGGGTGCTCCGGTTTCCCCCACAGTCCAAAGACATGCAGGTTAGGTTAACTGGTGACTCTAAATAGAGCGTAGGTGTGAATGTGAGTGTGAATGGTTGTCTGTGTCTATGTGTCAGCCCTGTGATGACCTGGCGACTTGTCCAGGGTGTACCCCGCCTTTCACCCGTAGTCAGCTGGGATAGGCTCCGGCTCGCCTGCGACCCTGTAGAAGGATAAAGCGGCTAGAGATAATGAGATGAGATGAGACGTCTAATTTTTGTTTTTGTGCATTCTGACACGGTACATTTTGACGTTCTCCTCCGAGGCAGTTTGTTGGATTCATGTCAGATTTGGGATACCGGAGGTGCTTGGGCCCTTCGTCGCCGCTTGCCGCTATATTACTTCCTTGTTTCTGTATGAAATGTTTCCTATCTGCATTTCTTTTTGACCCACTTGATGGACTTGTATAATGATTCTTAGATTCGTCCCAATACAGCACTGCACCTCTTTGTACGGTATATACACTACCGTTCAAAAGTTTGGGGTCACCCAGATAATTTTGTGTTTTCCATGAAAAGTCACACTTTTATTTCCCACCATAAGTTGTAAAATGAATAGAAAATATCGTCGAGACATTTTTCTGGCCATTTTGAGCATTTAATCGACCCCACAAATGTGATGCTCCAGAAACTCATCTCATCTCATCTCATTATCTCTAGCCGCTTTATCCTTCTACAGGGTCGCAGGCAAGCTGGAGCCTATCCCAGCTGACTACGGGTGAAAGGCGGGGTACACCCTGGACAAGTCGCCAGGTCATCACAGGGCTGACACATAGACACAGACAACCATTCACACTCACATTCACACCTACGCTCAATTTAGAGTCACCAGTTAACCTAACCTGCATGTCTTTGGACTGTGGGGGAAACCGGAGCACCCGGAGGAAACCCACGCGGACACGGGGAGAACATGCAAACTCCACACAGAAAGGCCCTCGCCGGCCACGGGGCTCGAACCCAGGACCTTCTTGCTGTGAGGCGACAGCGCTAACCACTACACCACCGTGCCGCCCCGCTCCAGAAACTCAATCTGCTCAAAGGAAGGTCAGTTTTATAGCTTCTCTAAAGAGCTCAACTGTTTTCAGCTGTGCTAACATGATTGTACAAGGGTTTTCTAATCATCCATTAGCCTTCTGAGGCAATGAGCAAACACATTGTACCATTAGAACACTGGAGTGAGAGTTGCTGGAAATGGGCCTCTATACACCTATGGAGATATTGCACCAAAAACCAGACATTTGCAGCTAGAATAGTCATTTACCACATTAGCAATGTATAGAGTGGATTTCTGATTAGTTTAAAGCGATCTTCATTGAAAAGAACAGTGCTTTTCTTTCAAAAATAAATAAGGACATTTCAAAGTGACCCCGAACTTTTGAACGGTAGTGTAGGTTATATCCCAGTAATATATTTTACAAATGTTTTCTTCACATTTTGATTTTAAAGCAGTTGTTGACCATGGAGCGCTTTTTCCAAATATCTGACGTGAACACAATGAAGCTTTAATCCAACTGGTTATACAGCGCACTTGGGACACACATGGCAGAACCACCTGTATTTCCCTTCTCCTTTCACTCAATGACACTTCTTCCTATAAGAGAAAATAACTTCCATGTCTGATCATGTCAGGTGTCAGATTTGTTTGATTTTTTTTTTCTTCCCTCCCTTTGTTGTGCCAGCCACGCATTAGTTTTATTTTTCCATCCAGACTGAGCGCGGTATCACGCCGCCCGCATCAGGTCAGGCTTTTGATCATGCCGAGGAAAAGGAGCTGCTGTTTCAGCCTCATTAAAAACACACCAAGCAGTGCAAATGGAAGACGTACAAAATGTCAGAGAGTTGTGTGGGCTCTGCTTAAGAGAGTCTGCAGAGCACTGATAGAATTCACAGCAGGATGTGAGGAGCCTGTCCCAGCTTTGTGTCCTGTTTCATGTCACCGGTGCATCTTATTGGCTTTTATTCACGCTGACACACAGAGAAAGAGGGTGTGTGGGAATGTATCTTTTGAGATATTTATTTATTTGTTTATTATTATTTTTTATTCTGTGAATTAATGGTCTCCTTTTTTTCTGATCTCTCTCTCTCTCTCACTAAATGAAAAATTCCCTTTTATACGGTATACACTGTAACTCCTGGCTAACAATGCATCATTTATCAGCTCATTTTTCTGTGGATGTGTGTTTGGATATGTGCACAGGTTTGAAAGGAACATTCTGGCAAAGGACTAGAGTTTAATCAGCGATTTGTCATGTTGTGTAGCCGTGTATACTGCGTTGCTTCTCTGAGGTTCAGCATTGTAGCAGAATTCACACTTTTTTCATTTTATCACATTTATCTTTTTATCTTGTCAGTACACGATATCACATGTGCAGGCGTTTTTTTTTTAACACATTGGACACTATCCCAGAGCTGATCAGCTCATGATCTTTATTCTTTATGGAATTTATTATGATTTATTTGAAAATGCCAGGAGAAGATAGTGCACCAGGTGCTACACTACCGTTCAAAAGTTTGGGGTCACTTTGAAATGTCCTTATTTTTGAAAGAAAAGCACTGTTCTTTTCAATGAAGATCACTTTAAACTAATCAGAAATACACTCTATTGAGGTATTTCACTCACGTGACTAAGTCATGTGATGCTGCCATTTTGGACGGCACGGCTCAAATCGGTTTGAATGTGAGGAAGGCGACAAATGAAAAACATAAAAGAAAAAGGAGCGAGATGCAGAAAACACCTTCACTATCCAGCGACGTAGGGCATTTACAGGGCGAGCAGAGGGAGAGGTATTTGCAAAAATTGAGGTTAGCAGGTTTAGAGAACGACGTTTACCTGCTTCCACCAGGACTGTTCACTGACAGCTAAGATTTGTTCACATTTTCATTTACTTTCGGTCCTCAGGATAAACAAAATGTTATCAAATGTCATTGAAATAACTTCTTAGTCTGTTGAGACATGGCCCGTTGTAAGTTTTTCCTTTACTGTATTTACTAGTTTACTGAGCGCGCTCCGGGGCTGGTCGGCGCTAGCTAGCGCTCCGGGGCTGGCCGGCGCTAGCTAGCACTCCGGGGCTAGCTAGCGCTCCAGGGCTGGCCGGGGCTAGCTAGTGCTCCGGGGCTAGCTAGCGCTCCGGGGCTGGCCGGGGCTAGCTAGCACTCCGGGGCTGGCTCGCTCAGTAAACTAGTAAATACAGTAAAGGAAAAACTTGAGACTGAAAGGTTTTAACAGTCATCCAAATGACTGAACGTAAACGTTGCTACAGCAACATACTAGGTACTATGATGTTGACATTAGCTAGCTTGCCGTCCAAAATGGCGGACACCGGGGCGTCACGTGACCCTGTGACGTCAGGTGAAATACCTCAATACATTGCTAATGTGGTAAATGACTATTCTAGCTGCAAATGTCTGGTTTTTGGTGCAATATCTCCATAGGTGTATAGAGGCCCATTTCCAGCAGCTCTCACTCCAGTGTTCTAATGGTACAATGTGTTTGCTCATTGCCTCAGAAGTAGTGTTGCCACCTGTCCCGGTTTTTCCTGATTGTCCCGGATTTTCATGGTCTGTCCCGGAAAAAAAAAAAAAAAAATCCGGGACACTGAATGTCCCGGTTTTTTGTACATGATGGGCAAAATGTGTATTTCAACTTGCGAGCCAGCTGAGAACCAGTTTGCTTTTCCATAGCTCGCCCGTGCTAAGCGCCACTAAGCGGAGCCACGTCATCACGTCGCTGAATACGTCATTACGTCGCTGTATACGTCACTTACGTCGCTGTATACGTCAGTTACGGCGCTACGTTTACATAAACCTTGGCGCGAATATCAAAGCAAAAACACGGAAGAAGCAGCAGTAACAACAATAATAATAACTAGACCGGACAATTCCCCGGGGGAAATTGTGAGAGGATGCAGTGCGCGAAGCAATTCGGTCACGCATGTTCGCTGGCCATGAATGCGTGACCCGCAATGATGTTTCAATGCAATGATTATGTGTGTGATTGAGACAGCAGCCGTCATGAAGAAGAGCTATTCAAGAGTATAACCAAAGTGACTACAGGCGGAAATTAGCATGTACTGCTATAACCTGGGACAGACATCTGTCCTTACCACAAGGATAATGTTTAATTTGTGCACTGTCCCTTTTAAAAATAAAATAAACTCTAAGAAGAGTGTTTGTAGTTTGTATGTACGAACAGAAGTGTTCCTAATAAAGTGGGCGGCTAAGGTGAAGTGAATTTTGTGCTGTGTTTTACGAAGGACCAGGCCTCGAACAATGACAAATAACTCGACAACGGCAGCAGCTATTCACAAAATTCTTTCACAGTGAGCGCTAGAAGGGTCTCCTGAATAAAATGATGTATTTTTTTGTTTGTAGTCTTAAAAATAACGACACTAGAGCGATTTAAAAACGAGTGACTTTTCTGTCCCGTTTATAATGCATGTCAATGAGCTAAGACACACAAGGTCTTGAATTTTGTGCTGTGTTTTACTACGGACCAGACCTCGAACAATGACAAATAACTCGACAACGGAAGCAGCTATTCACAAAATTCTTTCACAGTGAGCGCTAGAAGGGTCTCCTGAATAAAATGATGAATTTTTTTGTTTGTAGTCTTAAAAATAACGACACTAGAGCGATTTAAAAACGAGTGACTTTTCTCTCACGTTTATAATGCGTGTCAATGAGCTAAGAAACACAAGGTCTTGAATTTTGTGCTGTGTTTTACTACGGACCAGACCTCGAACAATGACAAATAACTCGACAACGGAAGAAGCTATTCACAAAATTCTTTCACAGTGAGCGCTAGAAGGGTCTCCTGAATAAAATGATGTATTTTTTTGTTTGTAGTCTTAAAAATAACGACACTAGAGCGATTTAAAAACGAGTGACTATTCTGTCCCGTTCATAATGCGTGTCAATGAGCTAAGACACACAAGGTCTTGAATTTTGTGCTGTGTTTTACTACGGACCAGACCTCGAACAATGACAAATAACTCGACAACGGAAGCAGCTATTCACAAAATTCTTTCACAGTGAGCGCTAGAAGGGTCTCCTGAATAAAATGATGTATTTTTTTGTTTGTAGTCTTAAAAATAACGACACTAGAGCGATTTAAAAACGAGTGACTTTTCTCTCACGTTTATAATGCGTGTCAATTAGGCCTGTCAGCTGCCCTGTCCTCAGTTTGATGCTTGTCATTCAAAAACCGTAAATCCTATCGTTTAGGTAGACACATTGTGTGAATCAGGACAAGTTTTCCTACTACTTTTGAGAAAATCATGTCTGTAGAGTGAAATTTGTGGATGAAAACACAGTTTAAGCGAGAAAGTTTGAGCTTTATTTTCAACCTCTCTCCACTCTAAGTTAACAAGCTTCACTGGTGTGTAACGCAATAGACACCCATTCAAAAGCCGGATTTTCTCCCAGAACCCACATGGCGGTTGAGCCGGGACTGAACCGAAAGTGTAGAACCTAGCAGAAAAGTTGAATGCCAGATCCACAGAGGAGAAGTTTTCCTACGTTTTAGAGTTTGAATCACGTCTCTAGGTTAAAGCATGCCAGAGCAGCGGACGTTTGAAAAACGTTGAAAAAGAGCTTTTTTTTCAATTAATTCCATAGAAATGAATGGGGTTTTTTGGGGCGATTTTTTCGCGACTACGTCACGAAAAAATCGTATTCTGTAGAGAAAAGTAATAGCATAGCGAGTCCGATCGAGCCGCACGTTTTGATATATTGTTTGTCTGTGTGCGACGTACGGTTATTGAGTTATTCGAAATCAAAATTTGCGTAGGAATAAGAAGAAGAAGAAGAGAAATACGTAGAAGAACAATAGTTGCAGTGCTTTGCACTGCAACCTATGGGCTCCCCTAGGGGAGCCCATAGGTTGCTGTGCTGCAGCACTGCATCCTAATAATAATAATGGATGACTTCGCGTTTGTACAGCTGCTGCTTCTCGGCGCTTAAAAATGGCGATCTTTCATGGTCTTGTTATTGTTGTTGGTCTTAACAACTCCGCCCCCCCCCGCTGACATAAGCAGTTCTTTCCTCTGGCCCAGCAGAGAGTTGGTGCTAGCCTGGAACCGGCTTGGACTGATAAAAGAAACAGACTCTCTGTTGCAGTGGTGAAGGCTGAGCTTCAAGTCAGGCTAAACTTTCAGTTGTCCTGTACTGAGTTCAAGACATTCATTGAAAATCAGCCAGGACTCACAGCAGCAGCAAAGAAAAACACCAAATATAAATGGAAGATTAGGTAAGGTTTTGGTGAATTAAATGAAATAGTGTAGTGTAGTACATACTCCTGTATGTACCAAGTTATATCAGTTACATGTCCTCCTATGTATTTGTTTAGCCAAGAGCAGCAGAGGCACAAGCAAGCACAAGCAAAGCACGCACCACACTCTAAGCAATCAGGTAAGCTGTTTGACACTATGCCTTACACTGTTACATTCAGGTATTCTTAGATACAATGAAAAATTAGATTATTTATTTTTATTCCACATAAGCAAACAAACAGAACTTAATTATGTATTTCCCTTTTACCTGTGCCCACTACTGCCCCCAGGTGTCCACAACCAAAAACTGTTGGAAATAAACCAAAATACTGAAGACCTAGCCTAGTAAACTAGACCCACCCGCCTAGCAGCCAAAAATATTTTTACCTAGCGAATGGGTCTAGCCTCGCACCATGTAAACAAAAACACTCCGGGCATCAAATCGTGCCCGCCAATCACAACGCAAGGTTTTTGTTTGGATTCTTTGGGCGGCCTTTTGCAGGAGTGACGACAAAGCTGGGCGACGCTGGAGAAAGCGCAGCAGGAAAGATGGCTACGGCTAGTGAACAGCGCGCGTTTGACTCCGCTTTGGAATCAGTTTTAGAAGAATTAGACTTGGAGTTTTCGTTGAAACATGAGCAGGAAGAGGCTCTCCGCTCATTCCTTTTCAAGAAGGACGTTTTCGCTGTTTTGCCGACCGGCTATGGCAAAAGTCTGATCTACCAGCTGGCTCCGCTCGTAGCCAAAAGGATGGGGCTAGTTTGTGCAGTACGAAGAATTAATAAACAGCTTTGAAACATTACTTTTTGATTGTTTCTTATTTTCCCGTTATTTTAAATTTAAGGGAAATTATTTCACCAAACACCACTAAATAAAAACTCTCAAAAACAGTTTAAGCAAACCCTTGAAAAACACTTGGAAAAAAAAAAAGAGTGTATGTTATGTATGTGGTACAGACTCCAAACTTGCGGTCATTATCTCCAAACTTCTTAATATCTAGAACCTGTTTATTAATTAATACGCATTTTGAAAAATTATTTATTTCAAGGCCTCCCCCACTGCTTTCTGTCGCTCTGACTACGTCACAGTCACTGTTGCGCTGATTGGTCAGAGCGTTGGCCTATACGCACAGAGACAGTTTGAAAGACAGCGGTTTGTTCCTCCTACCCGCTTCGGAAATGTCTACGGATCGAGGCCAGACTAAATATTCACATTTAGTCTGGCTTGCCAGGCTACTGAAGACCTGCTATATTATGTAAAGCAATTAACTGAACAAATAACTAGCAACAGCGTCATTTTTACTAATTAGAGCAATACAGTTTCAGCGTAGAAGGGCGATTTTTGTCTTGGGTTAGATGTGTGAAGGGCGCCGTTGCTTACAAGCAAAAAGGTCGATTGGATGGTCGAAATGTCCAGGATTTTTGTCAGACACAGGTGGCAACCCTACTCAGAAGGCTAATGGAGGATTAGAAAACCCTTGTACAATCATGTTAGCACAGCTGAAAACAGTTGAGCTCTTTAGAGAAGCTATAAAACTGACCTTCCTTTGAGCAGATTGAGTTTCTGGAGCATCACATTTGTGGGGTCGATTAAATGCTCAAAATGGCCAGAAAAATGTCTCGACTATATTTTCGATTCATTTTACAACTTATGGTGGGAAATAAAAGTGTGACTTTTCATGGAAAACACAAAATTGCCTGGGTGACCCCAAACTTTTGAACGGTAGTGTAGAAACTACATAGCAAGCTGTCGAGCTCCTTCAAGGGAAAGACTGTTGTGTCTCTTTCCTCCTTAACTTCAGCAAGAAATCTTTTGAAAACTTTCATGTCGTACTTATTTTTTAAGGTTTTTTTTTCCTTGTTGTTGTCCTTGTATAAACAAGTGAATTTCTTCACTCAGGAGTGAATTTCTTCGACAATTTCAGCTTGTTCAATGACGTCTGTGTCTGATAAATAATCTGGATAATAAAATTCACTTTCACTGTGTTCAGGCGTGTCACTCATTTTTCAAAGTAACAATTCAGAGCAAAATGAAAACAGCGGAAGCGAGCGAAATGGCTCCGGGGCTGCATACGTCTTTTTCTGGACTGGATTCAAAAATCCATATCTGCACAGTCACGTGACTTTTCCCAATGGTTTTATTCAGAGCGTGTGCGTGGGTCCGTACGGGTCATATGATAATGAACAACAAATCTCTTGCTTAATGACCTCATGCATTACATACACTACCGTTCAAAAGTTTGGGGTCACCCAGACAATTTTGTGTTTTCCATGAAAAGTCACACTTTTATTTACCACCATAAGTTGTAAAATGAATAGAAAATATAGTCGAGACATTTTTCTGGCCATTTTGAGCATTTAATCGACCCCACAAATGTGATGCTCCAGAAACTCAATCTGCTCAAAGGAAGGTCAGTTTTATAGCTTCTCTAAAGAGCTCAACTGTTTTCAGCTGTGCTAACATGATTGTACAAGGCTTTTCTAATCATCCATTAGCCTTCTGAGGCAATGAGCAAACACATTGTACCATTAGAACACTGGAGTGAGAGTTGCTGGAAATGGGCCTCTATACACCTATGGAGATATTGCACCAAAAACCACACATTTGCAGCTAGAATAGTCATTTACCACATTAGCAATGTATAGAGTGTATTTCTGATTAGTTTAAAGTGATCTTCATTGAAAAGAACAGTGCTTTTCTTTCAAAAATAAGGAAATTTCAAAGTGACCCCAAACTTTTGAACGGTAGTGTATATACAAGTGAAGAAAAAAGGAAATTTAGGCTACAAATCTGATACTTGCCCTTCCTTTTTGCGAAGTATTCCAAGAAGTATTCATTGTTTTCCACTGTGTGTTACTTAAAAATGGTCATATATTAAAAATGCTTATTGAGTGAGTTAGGTCGGGCCGGATGGGAAAATATCTGGCTTTTGGTTATTTGTATGGACCTCACGTACAGCATGACCTCGAGCCAAATATTTTCCCGTTCGGCCCGACCTAACTCACTCAATAAGTACATAATATTTATTACACACACGGACCACTTTTTCCATGAAAAAAAACCCCCAAACAAACATCTGTTCTATTTTCTTCTAGCGGGTTTATTGGTAGCATGCAATATTGTTACCATATTACTTATCCTCCATGTATTACACCACTCTCCCCAACAGAGAATGAGTGTGCAATATTGTTATAATACTGCATGTTGTCAAGACAACATGACGTCACACATGAAGATCCAATGACAAAACTTTTCTGCTGCACATGCGCACAATCATTTCTTTGTTGGCCGGGAGAGAGAGAAGACGGGGTTAATTCAGTGCTCGGATTAAGCACTAAATAAATAAACGGAAACTAAAGACGCACTGAACACCTGAAAGGCTCCCAAAACTTCATTATACCATATATTCTTCACACATATTTACAAGAGATAAACATACCAATGGACATCGAAAAACTGGAAAAGCGACATGTCAAATCAAGTTTATTTGTATAGCGCTTTTAACAAACATTGTCGCAAAGCAGCTTTACAGAATTTGAACGACTTAAAACATGAGCTAATTTTATCCCTAATCTATCCCCAATGAGCAAGCCTGTGGTGACGGTGGCAAGGAAAAACTCCCTCAGACGACATGAAGAAACCTTGAGAGGAACCAGACTCAAAAGGGAACCCATCCTCATTTGGGCAACAACAGACAGCATGACTATAACATTAACAGTTTAACATGAAGACAGTTTCATTGATGGAAACTTGAGTGTAGTCCTCAGCCATAAAAGCATTACTGTAGCAACAAAAAGCAGATTAGGTACTCCGGTCAACTAATCACGGGCCCTAGGACCTGGTGCGTATCCTCCATACTAAATACAGTGAGACCTAATCTTCTAAGAAACAAAGCTGTGAAAACAGGACCACCGAACCAATCAGGAAACTAAAGATAAAAAAGGAAAAAAGTCTTCTGGAGGTCTTTTTCCTGAGTCTGTTGTTCTTCGTTCTTCTGCTGGGTTGTCGGAGATGTAAAATTTCCGCGCTAGTGAGTGACTGTGACAGTTTGTTCACAAACATGGCGGCGAGGTTTGCTTCATTAAAAGCAGAAGATTTAAAATGAAAGACATGCTGAACTCCCGAAAGGCTACCAAAACTTCACTGGATTTTCTTCATGCATTTAATCTTCTGCATTAAACATATAGCAAAACTGGAAAAGACACATGTCAGAGATGTAAAACTTCCACGCTGGTGAGTGACTGTGACAGTTTGTAAACAAAAATGGCGGCGAGGTTTGCTTCATTAAAAGTGGAAGATTTAAAGAGACAGATGTGCTGAACACCCGAAAGGCTACAAAAACTTCACTGGATGTTCTTCACGCAAATTTACAAGAGAAAAACAGACCAACGGACACTGAAAAACTGGAAAAGAGGGCAATAGTGGAAATTTTGTCAACGTTCTACTTGGAGGTGAGGAAAAGTGACAGAGACTTTTACAAGAGGACTTCACTTGTGGACTTCGCTCAGCAAAGCCCTTTTGTTTTGAACAACTGCAGTGTAACAATTAACTACGACCAAAAGTAACTTCGAACTTGAACTGTCGACCTGGACATAGCTTGTACTGTATATCAGTTGGGTTGATGTTCAGGCTTTTTGGACTTATACCATTTTTATTGTTAGAACTCTGACTCTGTACAGTACACTGGATTGACAGAATCAGCATTCGATCAGAATCAGCATTCAATATTGGTAAGTTACCGCCCTGTTCTTAGCTTTTTGTAAAATCTATAATTGTTCCATCGAATGTGTATGTATAATAATAATAATAATAATAATAATAATAATGGGCGGCACGGTGGTGTAGTGGTTAGCGCTGTCGCCTCACAGCAAGAAGGTCCTGGGTTCGAGCCCCGGGGCCGGCGAGGGCCTTTCTGTGTGGAGTTTGCATGTTCTCCCCGTGTCCGCGTGGGTTTCCTCCGGGTGCTCCGGTTTCCCCCACAGTCCAAAGACATGCAGGTTAGGTTAACTGGTGACTCTAAATTGACCGTGAGTGTGAATGGTTGTCTGTGTCTATGTGTCAGCCCTGTGATGACCTGGCGACTTGTCCAGGGTGTACCCCGCCTTTCGCCCGTAGTCAGCTGGAATAGGCTCCAGCTTGCCTGTGACCCTGTAGAAGGATAAAGCGGCTAGAGATAATGAGATGAGATGAGATAATAATAATAATAATATTGGCTGGCTTTTTTCATAGTATATCAGATATATTCCATTCAGCTACTCCTCATCTTCATGTTCAATACCATGCTAGCTGAATGGAATATCTCTGATACACTATGAACAAAAGCCAGCCAATATTCTTTAATTACATAAGGAAATTAATACTGGAATGGAGCCCCATACTTAAGCGAAATGCATTGACCTGATTTTTGACGGCTTGACTGTACAACATCTGTATTTCTGAATGTGTCCCACCATCGGAAACCTGATCGTAAGTGCAAGGCAATGCATCTCAAACACTTGACCATCACACAATGAAATTTGTATCTTTAATTACATAAGACAGATGTGTTTTTATCCAGCGCTTATTTTTAATTTGCTTTTTACAAATAATGTGGGATGATTTACCAACACATTTGACATAAAATATTCACAAGAGTTTCATATAAAACTAGCTTGTGGCCGCGAGGGTGTGGTCGGGCGTCGGCTGTGAACAGTGAGGAGTCAGGTTGAACCAGCAAGTAATGTGTGACGAGGTACACTTGTGTCTAATTACTGGCTGTCTATTAATGTGTGTCTCTGTGTGTCTTTCAGATAGCCAGTACCGAGAGAGAGCTGGATCTCCCCCATGTGCGTGTCTGTGTGTGAACGGTTCAATCACTGAGAAGTGTAGAGTAAATAAAAAGCACACCTTGAATTCTGGCATCTGTCTCCAGTTCCTCGTTTCTCACCCTGATAAAGGTGTTATAATTAAAACAGTTTTATTAGTCCGCTCGCTTGCTGGACAGTTGATCGTTTCTGTCATGTAATGGCGATAGATGGATGTAAGTTTCAGAGCTGTTTGGACCACTCTGGAATCTTGCAACATCGGCGAACAAATCAATGAAAAATCGGCTTTTATCAGTAAAATGGAAGCTTTTATTTTTTAATCATTTTTCACTTAAAAGAGATGATTAGTAGTTCAACAGAATAAGGCCTTTATGGAGATTACCGTGAGCTGGCCTAGTGGTTAGCACGTCCAGTTTTTGACCGGTGAAATTGTGAGTTCTACTCACGGTCGGATCATACCAAAGACCATCGTAAAAATGGTACCTACTGCCATCTGGCGAGACACCGCAATACAGATGTGAATGAGTCAAACTCTTGCGGTTACCAGAGGACCAGACCCCCACTATAATCCTGGCTATGTAACAGGCGAGAGGCCGAGGGTTACAGAAACGGAGATCAACGCTGCCCAATGTGCCTTGTGGCATGGGAAGGAATTTTTTATGGAGATTAATATTTGTTGAACAGCTGGTATATACTGTATGGTCGGGTTTTGCAGCACCTGTCCCTATGGAAGCCATATGGCAAGTCATAAAAAAAGAAATAGTTTCGCTGTAGGAGTTTGACTTTTGGAGCCCACTGTCTTAAACTCCAACAAAACTCTTTATGACAATAATGCTGTCGGAGGTGGGGGTGTGGTTTAGTGGAAGTCTGTTTAACAATTAGCTAATTAACATGACAAACCTGACACCTCTCTGTACTCGCTCTATCAATGGTCTGTCTGTCTGTCTCTCTCTCTCTTTCTCTCTGGAGTAGTGAGATGAAGCTGTGTGAGGCAAAAAGAAGTGAAGAGCTGACTGGGCAAAATATAAATCTAATATACCACTCAACGCCAGCCAATATTATTTAATTATTATCCATACAAGACACTTTTTCCATGGAATAAAAACGTGTTCTATTCCCTTCTGGTGAGTTTATTGATGGCATGCAATATTGTTATCATATCGCTTATCCTACATGTATTACGCCACTCTCCCCAATGGAGAATGAGCGTGCAATATTCTGATAATATTGCACGCTGTCAAGATAACACGATGTCGCATTTCGGAGCTCATGCGAAGATCCAGTGACAAAACTTCTGCTGCTCATGCGCACAATCATTTCTTTGTTGGCTGGGAAAGTAGCCTAGTAAACTAGACCCACCCGCCTAGCGGCCAAAAATATTTTTGCCTAGCGAGTGGGTCTAGCCTCGCACCATATAAACAAAAACACCCCGGGCATCAAATCGTGCCCGCCAATCACAACGCAAGGTTTTTGTTTGGATTCTTTGGGCGGGCTTTTGCAGGAGTGACGACAAAGCTGCGCGACGCTGGAGAAAGCGCAACAGGAAAGATGGCTACGGCTAGTGAACAGCGCGCGTTTGACTCCGCTTTGGAATCAGTTTTAGAAGAATTAGACTTGGAGTTTTCGCTGAAACATGAGCAGGAAGAGGCTCTCCGCTCATTCCTTTTCAAGAAGGACGTTTTCGCTGTTTTGCCAACCTGCTATGGCAAAAGTCTGATCTACCAGCTGGCTCCGCTCGTAGCCAAAAGGATGGCCTAGTTTGTGCAGTACGAAGAATTAATAAACAGCTTTGAAACATTACTTTTTGATTGTTTCTTATTTCCCCGTTATTTTAAATTTAAGGGAAATTATTTCACCAAACACCACTAAATAAAAACTCTCAAAAACAGTTTAAGCAAACCCTTGAAAAACACTTGGGAAAAAAAAAATGAGTGTATGTTATGTATGTGGTACAGACTCCAAACTTGTGGTCATTATCTCCAAACTTCTTAATATCTAGAACCTGTTTATTAATTAATACGCATTTTGAAAAATTATTTATTTCAAGGCCTCCCCCACTGCTTTCTGTCGCTCTGACTACGTCACAGTCACTGTTGCGCTGATTGGTCAGAGCGTTGGCCTATACGCACAGTTTGAAAGACAGCGGGTTGTTCCTCCCACCCCCTTCGGAAATGTCTACGGATCGAGGTCAGACTAAATATTCACATTTAGTCTGGCTTGCCAGGCTACTGGGAAAGAGGAGACGGGGTTAATCCAGTGCTAGGTTTAAGCACTAAATAAATAAACTGAAAACTGAAACTAAAGACGCACTGAACACCTGAAAGGCTCCCAAAACTTGATTATATGTTCTTCACACATATTTACAAGCGATAAACATACCAACGGACATCGAAAAACTGGAAAAGCGACACATCGGAGATGTAAAACTTCTGCGCTAATGAGTGACTTGGACAGTTTGTAAAAAAAAAAAAAAATGGCGGCCAGGTTGGCTTCATTAAAAGCGGAAGATTTAAAGTGAAAGACACGCTGAACTCCCGAAAGGCTACCAAAACTTCACTGGATTTTCTTCATGCATTTAATCTTCTGCATTAAACATATAGCAAAAGTGGAAAAGACACACGTCGGAGATGTAAAACTTCCACGCTACTGAGTGACTGTGACAGTTTGTAAACAAAAATGACGGCGAGGTTTGCTTCATTAAAAGTGGAAGATTTAAAGAGACAGATGTGCTGAACACCTGAAAGGCTACAAAAACTTCACTGGACATTCTTCATGCAAATTTACAAGAGAAAAACAGACCAACGGACACTGAAAAACTGGAAAAGAGAGCAATAGTGGAAATTTTGTCAACGTTCTACTTGGAGGTGAGGAAAAGTGACGGAGACTTTTACAAGAAGACTTCACTTGTGGACTTCACTCAGCAAAGCCCTTTTGTTTTGAACAACCGCACTGTAACAGTTAACTACGACCAAAAGTAACTTCGAACTTGAACTGTCTACCTGGATATACACTACCGTTCAAAAGTTTGGGGTCACTTTGAAATGCCCTTATTTTTGAAAGAAAAGCACTGTTCTTTTCAACGAAGATCACTTTAAACTAATCAGAAATCCACTCTATACATTGCTAATGTGGTAAATGACTATTCTAGCTGCAAATGTCTGGTTTTTGGTGCAATATCTCCATAGGTGTATAGAGGCCCATTTCCAGCAACTCTCACTCCAGTGTTCTAATGGTACAATGTGTTTGCTCATTGCCTCAGAAGGCTAATGGATGATTAGAAAACCCTTGTACAATCATGTTAGCACAGCTGAAAACAGTTGAGCTCTTTAGAGAAGCTATAAAACTGACCTTCCTTTGAGCAGATTGAGTTTCTGGAGCATCACATTTGTGGGGTCGATTAAATGCTCAAAATGGCCAGAAAAATGTCTCGACTATATTTTCTATTCATTTTACAACTTATGGTGGTAAATAAAAGTGTGACTTTTCATGGAAAACACAAAATTGTCTGGGTGACCCCAAACTTTTGAACGGTAGTGTAGCTTGTATATCAGTTGGGTTGTTGTTCAGGCTTTTTGGACTTTTGTTCAAGTCAAGTTTGTTTGTACGTATAGCGCGTTTAACAATAGACACTGTCCCAAAGCAGCTTTATAGAATCTGAATGACCCAAGACATATGAGCCAATTTTATCCCTAATCTACCCCAGCGAGCAAGCCTGTGGCGACGGCGGCACGGAAAAATTCCCCCAGACGGCACGAGGAAGAAACCTCGAGAGGAACCAGACTCAAAAGGGAACCCATCCTCACCTGGACAACAACAGGCAACATGACTACAATAACATTAACAGTTTTAACATGAAGTCAGTTTCGTTGATGTTATAAACTCTTCATTGATGGAAACTTGAGTGCAAAACTGTTCATGACAACTGCAGTCCTAAAGTTAGCAAGTCAACTATAGTCCTCAGCCATAAAAGCATTACTGTAAGAGTCCAGAGCGTCCTCCAGGTGTGACTTTCAACTGGCCGTATGGGGCCGTCCTCCACAGTTCCATTTTTATTGTTAGAACTCTGACTCTGTACAGTACATTGGATTGACAGAACATTGAATTACATTCGATCATCATTCAATATTGCTAAGTTACCGTCCTGTTCTTAACTTTTTGTAAAATTTATAATTGTTCCATCGAATGTGTATGTGTAATAATCTCATTCTCATCTCATCTCATTATCTCTAGCCGCTTTATCCTGTTCTACAGGGTCGCAGGCAAGCTGGAGCCTATCCCAGCTGACTACGGGTGAAAGGCGGGGTTCACCCTGGACAAGTCGCCAGGTCATCACAGGGCTGACACATAGACACAGACAACCATTCACACTCACATTCACACCTACGGTCAATTTAGAGTCACCAGTTAACCTAACCTGCATGTCTTTGGACTGTGGGGGAAACCGGAGCACCCGGAGGAAACCCACGCGGACACGGGGAGAACATGCAAACTCCGCACAGAAAGGCCCTCGCCGGCCACGGGGCTCGAACCCGGACCTTCTTGCTGTGAGGCGACAGCGCTAACCACTACACCACCATGCCGCCCCATGTGTAGTAATAATAATAATAATAATAATATTGGCTGGCTTTATTCGTGGTATATCAAAAAAATTCCATTCAGCTACTTGTCTTCAACTCGTTCAATATCATGCTAGCTGAATGGAATATATCTGATATACCACGAATAAAGCCAGCCAATATTATTCCATTACAGTATGTCATGGTTTTGGTTTTCCATGTCCCGGATGGAGCTCGTATGAAAAATACAAGTGGCTTATTTCCCAGTAAAACACGCATGTCCATATATATATATACATATATATATGTAAGAGAAGATATACCAAGCTCCGCCTCCTCTCTATTTCCAAACACAATTGTTTTGGCAAGCTGCTGGAGAGACAGGATGCGTTAAAAGGGAGATGATTAGCAAAGTAACTGAAATAAATGTACTGGTGATGTCAAACAGACTGTCAGCACTGGTGAGACTCCTAATTCAAGCTCAGCTCCAATTACAGAACATAAAGGAGCCTGCACGAACTACTAAACCCACAAACGTAGATGAAGATCTAATGGCACTGCTAATGAGACAGATGTAAGGGTATGAATACGCATCACTGCTTTGTTTTGCTCATGAGGTAGCCGAAAAAGGACAGACCCATCCCTACATCCATTTTACAGCAATTCTTTTTCTTACAGAACAGATATGATTTCAGTGTGTGTGTGTGTGTGTGTACACTCACTCGTAAGGGTCGCTGGGGTCAGGTCCCTGGAGCTCAGGAGGGATAGGGATGCGTTTGTAGTACATCTCCCAGTCAAAGGCTCCTCGCATAGCATCCCCAGCTTGAGCCTCGTATCCAAAGTGGTTGTGGTCGATGACGTCAATCATGGGACACACGATGGTCTTGGAGTTCTGGGCTATCTGGTCTGAGGGATTGACAAAGTGAAAAGAAAGAAGTGAGAGAGAGAGAGAGAGAGAGGGATGCAATGAATCAATGTTAGCCAGGCCCACATGCGTCATCTACATCCCTTGCGTTTCGTCTGCAGCGAAGGAAAAAAACCCAGAGTGACGGTGTTGGTGTGACGACCGTCTAGATGTCTGGGGAGTCTCGGTCCGTTTCTAGCTCGCTTGGCCTCTTTAGCTTGACTCGCCCCAGTGGGAGACTCGGAGAAATTGAAGCTGCCTGGCGATTAGAAACAATTACAGAGCTTCTAAGTGGGTTTGGTCCACAGAGGCACGGACACGAAGACCCCCGGCCTCCAGCGAGTCCGCTGCAGATAAGCTGGCCCAGATTTGTCACCCCGAAACCCTCCCTCGATGCTACTGCTCGACCGTGAGACACGGTGAGATGCGAACACGTGTTCGGATGCGGTGACACACGCTGTACAGCTAGTCAAGTCTCTTGCTTCTCCAAGCACGAAGCTGGAACACGGCAATGAGGGACGCAGAAGCAATTTACACTCGTGTCTTCATGTCCTTCAAGACCAGTATTTGTCTTGAACCAATGTCTGATCAAGACACTGTGTGAATTGTACAAGATATCACGTGAAAAGCTTTCGCTAACCATACAGTTTGATTCATGAATAAAATCTGTTTACTCGGAGCTTGTTTGTGGACACACTGCTACGTGCGTGTGTGTGTGTGTGTGGGCCAGCACAGTATGACGGACAGGAAAGAGGCTTCTCCTGAATAGCTTAAAACACACAAACAGGCTGCTTACTCGCGCCAGTATGGATACATCTATTGATTTTTAACCGTCTTTGGTCTTTACTCTGGCTTTACAAAAAACATTTGTGGTTCCTCGGGCAGATTTTTTTTTTAAATCTCTCTATTTCAGACACGGCTCTTAAACAGTGTTGATGTGGATACTCAGGATGTTTGCGCTGCTGCAGTCAGACGGCAGGAAAAACATTTCCAATTAACGATGAGGAGTGAGGGAAAAAAAAAACAGCAAAATGGGCTCAACGGCCTCATCTCACTGTGTGGGTGGACAACATCGGGTCGAATTGGAGACATGAAGCAATTGTGTGTGTGTGTGTGTGTGTGTGTGTGTGTGTGTGTGTGTGTGTGTGTGTGTGTGTGTGAGTTTATTTTGAGCATGGCTGGAGTGCAGTCTGAGAGGACGAATGCACAATCTGAAACAGATCACCAAAGTCTTGTCCAAGCGATATTTCTTGAGATCAATTAACTAATTAGCGCTTTGTGAGGGATGAGAGTGTCGACACGATGCTTGGCATTTAGCTGTGTAGTAAAAGCGCACTGTAAAGCGCACGCATTCTTCAGTGTGACATTAAACCCCGGACAAGCGGATGCGAAACGTGAATATAAGAGTGTACAGTATGTGGGAACAATTTCATTTGAAAGCATGGAACTGCACAGAAATGTTACGATCCCATGTCCGCGTCTAATTGTCTCAGTAATGGGGAGTAAACAAATGAACATTATCGACCCGTGAGTGATTTCACTCACTCGTAAGCTAGCGTTGGTTTTCAAGAACGCCAAAGGTGATACATTTTTGGTCCCTCCTACTCATCTCATCTCATCTCATTATCTCTAGCCGCTTTATCCTGTTCTACAGGGTCGCAGGCAAGCTGGAGCCTATCCCAGCTGACTACGGGCGAAAGGCGGGGTACACCCTGGACAAGTCGCCAGGTCATCACAGGGCTGACACATAGACACAGACAACCATTCACACTCACATTCACACCTACGGTCAATTTAGAGTCACCAGTTAACCTAACCTGCATGTCTTTGGACTGTGGGGGAAACCACCCGGAGGAAACCCACGCGGACACGGGGAGAACATGCAAACTCCGCACAGAAAGGCCCTCGCCGGCCACGGGGCTCGAACCCGGACCTTCTTGCTGTGAGGCGACAGCGCTAACCACTACACCACCGTGCCGCCGTCCCTCCTACTATAAATCAAAATCTGATTGGTTAATTCATCTGTCACTTCCGACATAAACATACACTGCCATGGCCTTCTGTCCCGTCAATGGTGTCCTAACCAATGAGCGAGCAGCTCTAAACTCTTCTCAGTCTAGAGACAACAAACAAAATAATCTCATTGGATAACTCGATTTTAATGTTTTCAGGACAGTGATTTCTGTCCTTTCATTTCTGAAGCAAATCTGATAGAAAATGAGGCCGAATTAGAATTCAAAGAGAATAATTAGTCATGAAATTATGAAAGAACGAAAGAAATTAAATGTAACATTTGAAATGCTGATCGGTTTGGGCTTCTCTGAAAGCCTAGAAGGCCCTGATGGTTCCCCTCTGCAAAAACCTGGCTAGCTAACACTAGATAAATAGACACTGTTCTTACTGAGAAAGTGCCTATAATGGACATGTTTAGCGAGCTGACACTGGGGGCGGGGGGTGTAAACTTCTGTGAATCATGAGTCTAGATGAGAATATAATTGAAAATGAGCACGGTCTGCCACTGAAGAGCGGGCGCTCGACTTTGTCAGCATCGGTTTAGCAAAGTTCAGGATAATTTAAACCAGTAGGTGGTGTTTTGAGCCGTTTCCAACCCATAAAAAGCTGATTTTTATAAAAATGGTGATTTTGTTAATATCAATATTAACATCAGCACTGAAGTGTTTCATCACAGTACAGACGTATCATTTAGTCTACGGCTCCAAAAACACTTTAAGCATAAAGCGTGTGTGTGTGTGTGTGTGTGTGTGTGTGTGCGCATGATAAAAGGTTTATTTCTTTTTTAAGCTCCATTACAGCACACTGGGACCATATACTCATCTCAACAGGCCACGGAATGGTGTTTTCAGAGCACAGACGTGTGACTGGGGAAGGGGTGTGTTTTGTGTAAGGAGGATGAGAGAGAGAGAGAGGGACAAGAAAGAGATGAGAGAGAGAGAGAGAGAGAGAGAGAGAGAGAGAGAGAGAGAGATGGACAAGAGAGAGACAATAGAGAGAGAGAGATGGAAGGGGACAGACAGAGATGGACAGAGAGAGAAAGAGAAAGGAAGAGGGAGGGAGAGAGAGAGGGAAAGGGAGAGAGAAGGAGGGGGAGAGGGAAAGAAAGGGAGAGAGAGAAAGGGGGGAGAGAGAGAGAGAAAGGGAGAGGGAGAGAGGAAGAGAGAAGGAGAGAGGAAGAGAGAAAGGGAGAGGGAGAGAGAAGGAGGGGAGAGGGAAAGAAAGGAAGAGAGAGAGAAGGAGAGGGAAAGAAAGGGAGGGAGAGAGAGAGACAAGGGAGGGGGGATGGACAAGAGAGAGACAACAGAGAGAGAGAGAGATGGAAGGGGACAGACAGAGAGGGACAGAGAGAGAGAAAGGGAGAGGGAAAGAAAGGGAGGGAGAGCAAGAAAGAGAGAGAAAGGGAGAGGGGGGAAGGGTGAGAGAAGGAAGGGGGAGAGGGGAAAGAAAGGGAGAGAGAGAGAAAGGGAGAGAGGAAGAGAGAAGGAGAGAGGAAGAGAGAAAGGGAGAGGGAGAGAGAAGGAGGGGAGAGGGAAAGAAAGGGAGAGAGAGAGAGAGAGAGAAGGAGAGGGAAAGAAAGGGAGAGAGAGAGAGAGAGAGAGAGAGAGACAAGGGAGGGGGGATGGACAAGAGAGAGACAACAGAGAGACAGAGAGATGGAAGGGGACAGACAGAGAGGGACAGAGAGAGAGAAAGGGAGAGAGAAAGAAAGGGAGGGAGAGCAAGAAAGAGAGAAAGGGAGAGGGAGGGAGGGAGGGAGAGATAAGGAAGGGGGAGAGGGGAAAGAAAGGGAGAGAGGGAGAGGGAAAGAAAGGGAGGGAGAGCGAGAAAGAGAGAGAAAGGGAGAGGGAGGGAGAGGGAAAGGGAGAGAGAAGGAAGGGGGAGAGGGAAAGAAAGGGAGAGAGGGAGAGGGAAAGAAAGGGAGGGAGGGAGAGAGAGAGAGGGAAAGAAAGGGAGAGAGAGAGCGAGAAAGAGAGAGAAAGGGAGAGGGAGGGAGAGGGAAAGGGAGAGAGAAGGAAGGGGGAGAGGGAAAGAAAGGGGGAAAGAGAGAGGGAGAGGGAAAGAAAGGGAGGGAGGGAGAGAGAGAGAGAGGGAAAGAAAGGGAGAGAGAGCGAGAGAGAGAGAGAGAGAATGTGAAAGAGAGAAATGCAGAGAGAAAGGAAAAGGCCACCTCATGATTCTTTTTTTTTTTTTTTTTATCAGCCCGGTGCAGGAGTGGCCAAGAAAGGCATTTGATTTGTGAAACTGGTCGATTTGGAGCAGAGAGATAAGTTCAAGTTTTCGGCAGAGTTTTTTTTTTTAAACGCCACTGCGATTGAAAAGCAGAAAGAAACTGAAATGTGCATGTCATGCTGTGGCGTCATGCTGTGGCGTCCCTCCTCTTTCCCTTCCTGCATTAACAAATAATCAGTGTATCAGTGAGCGTACCGAGCAGAGGGGGCAGCCAGTTGACGTTGGCCTCGCAGTGAGAGTCTAAGAAGGTGAGGACTTCCCCTTTGGCCACAGACGCTCCCAGGAGGCGTGTGCGTATCAAACCCTCGCGCTTCTTTGTGCGCACTATGCGCACTTTCGGAAATCTGGACATGTACTCCTCCAGACGAACGCCCAGGTGCTCTGAGACAGAGAGAGAGAGAGAGAGAGAGAGAGAGAGAGAATGATATTACAGTGCTGTTAATTATGACACGATTCACTTTACTTACTTGGAAGCAGTTTAATTAGTGTGAGCTGTTCAAAGCACTGTTCTCTCACATGCTACCGCGTAAGAGGGAACGGCTCACGTGAGGTTAAGTTCATCAGTGTGTGTGTGTGTGTGTGTGTGTGTGTGGTTTTGAAGTAGCAGCATGTTAATCGAATCTCAGTTTAGTTTCTCCATTCTCCAAGCCCCATTCAAGAGCATTAATGTTTAACGTCCCTTAAGATCCCCCCGCTGTTAACACTTAATTGAATTGTTGAATTGGCCCGTGTTTCTTGAATATTAACCAGTCGAAGCTGAAACTCCACCCGGGCCTCTATTTACAGCACGGCCTTCTTTCGCTTTCGCACTCCCTTTGCAGTTGCAATATAGGCTAAATGAATAATGCAACCTGCAAATCCAATTAGAAATTATTTAATAACACGGCGAGGCCTGCTGTGAGTTAACGGAGCTGAAACACGGCATTAAAAACAACACGTTTTATGTGGTGCAGTTCAATGACTGGAGGAAGAGGAAAGAAATATCCTCCACTGATGGTGTGAAAGAATTCATTAAACAAAAAAAAAAGAGGAAAATGAAATGGAGTCATGGAGGCTGTGGCGACTCGTTTAAGATCAGATTGTATGAATTTGATCTTGTATTCGAAATGATCCGTGAAAGAGGATTTATAAAATCTGAAACTGATGGAAATGTTCATGATGAGTACAAGCTCTTTCTATGATAAGGGGTTTTCTTTGTGACATGCCAATCAAAATTTACAAGAGCGCTCTGAGAGCACGATATCCCCCACTGGCAACTCGGCCATAACGCTGGTGAAATGCGACCGAATTTAACAAAATTACAATATGCGCATTACCGACATATACCAAAGAATCCTGCCAAGTTTGGCGAAATTCCTCCAAAAATTGTGAGAGGAGTTGATTTCAGAAGGTGAGCAGCCTTCCCGGGACGGACGGACATTGCCACGACATAATCCCCCTTTGGGGCTTTTGGCCAGCGGGGGATAAAAATTGTGAGGGAAGTTGATTTCAGAAAGCAAGGACACCTTGATGAAATCACTAAAGTACAAGTTTGTTAATAATCAAAGCCATAACTCTGGGAAAATTTGTCCAAATTAAACGTAATTTCAATCTGCGTATCACTGTCATATAACAAAGCCTTTTGCCAAGTTTGGTGAAATTCCTCCACTAATTGAGAGAGGAGTTGATTTCAGAAGAACGTACACCCTCATGAAATTGTCAAAGTACAAGTTATTTGATCAAAGGTCAAAACTCTGGGAAAATTTTCACAAACGATATTAAATCACAATCTGCGTATTACCATCATATAGCAAGACCTTTTACCAAGCTTCGAGAAATTTGTCCAGAAATTGTGAAAGTTGTTGATTTCAGAAGGAAAATATGCTCTCATGAAATTGTCAAAGTATAATTTTGTTAATCAAGTGCTGTAAATCTGGTAAAATGTGACCGAATTGAACGAAATTACAATATGCATACCACTGACATATAACAAAGAATCCTGCCAAGTTTGGCGAAATTCCTTCAAAAATTGTGAGAGGAGTTGATTTCAGAAGGTGAGTACCCTTCCCGGGACGGACGGACATCGCCACGACATAATCCCCCTTTGGGGCTTTCAGCCAGCGGGGGATAAAAATTGCGAGGGAAGTTGATTTCAGAAAGCAAGGACACCTTGATGAAATCACTAAAGTACAAGTTTGTTAATAATCAAGGGCATAACTCTGGCAAAATTTGTCCAAATTAAACGTAATTTCAATCTGCGTATCACTGTCATATAACAAAGCCTTTTGCCAAGTTTGGTGAAATTCCTTCACTAATTGTGAGAGGAGTTGATTTCAGAAGAACGTACACCCTCATGAAATTGTCAAAGTACACGTTATTTAATCAAGTTTCAAAACTCTGGGAAAATTTTCACAAACGATATTAAATCACAATCTGCATATTACCGTCATATAGCAAGACCTTTTACCAAGCTTCGAGAAATTCGTCCAAAAATTGTGAAAGTTGTTGATTTCAGAAGGAAAATATGCTCTCATGAAATTGTCAAAGTATAATTTTGTTAATCAAGCGCTGTAAATCTGGTAAAATGTGACCAAATTGAACGAAATTACAATATGCTTACCACCGACATATAACAAAGAATCCTGCCAAGTTTGGCTAAATTCCTCCAAAAATTGTGAGAGGAGTTGATTTCAGAAGGTGAGTACCCTTCCCGGGACGGACGGACATCGCCACGACATAATCCCCCTTTGGGGCTTTCGGACAGCGGGGGATAAAAATTGCGAGGGAAGTTGATTTCAGAAAGCAAGGACACCTTGATGAAATCACTAAAGTACAAGTTTGTTAATAATCAAGGCCATAACTCTGGGAAAATTTGTCCAAATTAAATGAAATTTCAATATGTGTATAACTGTCATATAACAAAGCCTTTTGCCAAGTTTGGTGAAATTCCTCCACAAATTGTGAGAGGAGTTGATTTCAGAAGAACGTACACCCTCATGAAATTGTCAAAGTACACGTTATTTAATCAAAGGTCAAAACTCTGGGAAAATTTTCACAAACAATATTAAATCACAATCTGCGTATTACCGTCATATAACAAAGCCTTTTACAGTACCAAGCTTCGAGAAATTCGTCCACAAATTGTGAGAGGAGTTGATGTCAGAAGGAAAACACACCTTCATGAAATTGTCAAAGTACAAGGTTGTTAATCATGGGCTGTAACTCTGGTAAAATGCGACCGAATTGAACGAAATTACAATATGCGTACCACCGACATATAACAAAGAATCCTGCCAAGTTTGGTGAAATTCCTCCAAAAATTGTGAAAGTTGTTGATTTCAGAAGGAAAATATGCTCTCATGAAATTGTTAAAGTATAATTTTGTTAATCAAGGGCTGTAAATCTGGTCAAATGCGACCCAATTGAACGAAATTATAATCTGCGCATTACCGACATATAACAAAGAATCCTGCCAAGTTTGGCGAAATTCCACCAAAAATTGTGAGAGGAGTTGATTTCAGAAGGTGAGCACCCTTCCCGGGATTTTTAAACGGATGGACAGAAGTCGCCACGACATAATCCCACTTCGGGCCTTTCGGCCAGCAGGAGATAAAAACTGCAAGGAGAGCTTTAAACATGGGTGATAATGAATAGTTATACCAGTCCCCTGGTATATACACCATAAGGCGGAGATAACTCTCCTACTGTGCTGTGCAGGCGACCACAGTGAAAACCGTGAAAATCTGGCCTCACGTGTGTAACCTGGCCAAAAGATTTACAAACATAGTCATAGTCATGAGTTCTCATTGGGAAATAATAATATAAGAACTCTTCTTAATAGAGAAAGAAAAGAATTTCAAATATCATGCAGAAAAACTTCGACTTCAAGCCTTTCCATCAGTTGTCCGCCAGCTTTGTTGTGACGTGAGAGGACAAAGGGCGTATCTGACGTAGGCCTTAGATTTTTATTGAGGCTGATGGATAATGGTCACGGGGAGAAACACAGTGCTTCTTATACCTGTTTAACTAACTTTTGTTACCAGTTTTTCATTCACGGTAAATTCTTTTGCTAATTTACAACAACTTTTAATTCATCTTTTGTGCTGCAAATGAACCAAATCAGTTATTTTTGTAACTTTATCAAGGAGCGTGTGTTCTAATCCAGGGCTTTTCAAAGTGTGGGGCGCGCCTTCCCAGGGGGCGCCAGAGTTCTTCAGGGGGGGTGCAACGTGAGGAAAAATAAACCAGAATAAGTTACTATTGCGGATATTTAGCGAACTTCAGCTAGCCTTTGCCAGAGACAAAATGGATCGATTTTTAGTACCTAAAGCTACAGTGAGTGAGGAGACAGAGTCTGGGCCAAGCAAAAAAAGAAGGAAGTATGACCACGATTATTTAAAGTTTGGATTTTCATGGACTGGATCTGAAGATGCTTCACTGCCACAGTGTGTTGTCTGCCAAGAAGTGCTAGCTAACGATGCTATGAGATGTTTAAAACATGTAAAACAAGATGGTTTTTTTAAAAAAGCACAGATGTTTAAAATGTGTAAAAAAAGAGGTTTTAAAAAAAGCACAGATGTTTAAAATGTGTAAAAAAGATATTTTAAAAAAGCACAAATGTTTAAAATGTGTAAAAAAAGAGGTTTTAAAAAAGCACAAATGTTTAAAATGTGTAAAAAAAAAGATGTTTTAAAAAAGCACAGATGTTTAAAATGTGTAAAAAAAGAGGTTTTAAAAAAGCACAAATGTTTAAAATGTGTAAAAAAAAAGATGTTTTAAAAAAGCACAGATGTTTAAAATGTGTAAAAAAAAAGATGTTTTAAAAAAGCACAAATGTTTAAAATGTGTAAAACAAGATGTTTTAAAAAAGCACAGATGTTTAAAATGTGTAAAAAAGAGGTTTTAAAAAAGCACAGATGTTTAAAATGTGTAAAACAAGATGTTTTAAAAAAGCACAGATGTTTAAAATGTGTAAAAAAAGATGTTTTAAAAAAGCACAGATGTTTAAAATGTGTAAAAAAAAAGATGTTTTAAAAAAGCACAAATGTTTAAAATGTGTAAAACAAGATGTTTTAAAAAAGCACAGATGTTTAAAATGTGTAAAAAAGAGGTTTTAAAAAAGCACAGATGTTTAAAATGTGTAAAACAAGATGTTTTAAAAAAGCACAGATGTTTAAAATGTGTAAAAAAAGATGTTTTAAAAAAGCACAGATGTTTAAAATGTGTAAAACAAGATGTTTTTAAAAAAGCAGATGTTTAAAATGTGTAAAAAAAAGAGGTTTTAAAAAAGCACAGATGTTTAAAATGTGTAAAAAAGAGGTTTTAAAAAAGCACAGATGTTTAAAATGTGTAAAAAAAAAGGGGTTTTAAAAAAGCACAGATGTTTAAAATGTGTAAAACAAGATGTTTTAAAAAAGCACAGATGTTTAAAATGTGTAAAAAAAAGATGTTTTAAAAAAGCACAAATGTTTAAAATGTGTAAAACAAGATGTTTTAAAAAAGCACAGATGTTTAAAATGTGTAAAAAAGAGGTTTTAAAAAAGCACAGATGTTTAAAATGTGTAAAAAAAGATGTTTTAAAAAAGCACAGATGTTTAAAATGTGTAAAACAAGATGTTTTTAAAAAAGCAGATGTTTAAAATGTGTAAAAAAAAGAGGTTTTAAAAAAGCACAGATGTTTAAAATGTGTAAAAAAGATATTTTAAAAAAGCACAAATGTTTAAAATGTGTAAAAAAAGAGGTTTTAAAAAAGCACAGATGTTTAAAATGTGTAAAAAAAAGGGGTTTTAAAAAAGCACAGATGTTTAAAATGTGTAAAACAAGATGTTTTAAAAAAGCACAGATGTTTAAAATGTGTAAAAAAAGATGTTTTAAAAAAGCACAGATGTTTAAAATGTGTAAAAAAAGGTTTTAAAAAAGCACAGATGTTTAAAATGTGTAAAACAAGATGTTTAAAAAAAGCACAGATGTTTAAAATGTGTAAAAAAGATGTTTTAAAAACCACAAATGTTTAAAATGTGTAAAAAAAGATGTTTTAAAAAAGCACAGATGTTTAAAATGTGTAAAACAAGATGTTTTTAAAAAAAGCACAGATGTTTAAAATGTGTAAAAAAAAAAAAGAGGTTTTAAAAAAAAGCACAGATGTTTAAAATGTGTAAAATAAAAAAATAAAAATGTGTACAACAACCATTTTTTTTTAAATACGAATGGAACATTAAGTATAGCAACAACAAAAATTGTAAGGGGGGCGCTATTGTTTATTTGCTCTCTGAGGTGGGGCTGACTCTCCCACACTTTGAAAACCCCTGCTCTAATCCATCCTGGCTTCAACATTTTTCACGGATTTTGGAATTATGGAACAAATTGACCTGTATGTGATTTTTTTTTTTCTCCAGCCAGCAAAACAGACTTTTTATTTCTAAAAGCCGTGATTTGTAGCCAGATGAATCCTCTGATATCCAGATCGAGTCTGTGGTCAGTAATGACTCCGTAATGACTCCGATGTGTTTCAGACGCGTGACCTCAGCAGCACTGCTCCAATGTAAACATGCCTCTTAATATACGTTTGTATTTTTTCATTTCCGAGGAGGTGGGAGTCCAGAATGTGTTTGCGCGATATTCAGATGCAGATCATTAATACTTGAGCCAGCTGTATCGCCTCCTTGCAGGCATACTGTCTGTCTGTGTGTGTGTGTGTGTGTGTGTGTGTGTGTGTGTGTGTGTGTGTGTGATTAGACTCAGTGCAGGCTCTAGATTACACATAATAACACAAATGTGCTGAAGGGCTTTAAAAGCAAACATGCTGCCATGGGGATGTGCTGTAATGTACATAGCTGAGCTACATGTAGCTTTCAGCAGCACAGAGGAGAAACCAAGGACACAAACAGAGCAGCCACACAACAATATTCTGCTCCACTAGAGGCCACAGTGCTGTGAAACATCGTGTTAATCTGCTCCAACACACCTGCTGAACGGCTCTGTAGCGCATCAGTGAGTCAGGAAACACTGCAGTTTGAAAAGCTGCGACTAAACTTTCTCACTCGGGTTTAGAAAACTCTGGCCTGGGGGTCACTTTTCACCTGGTCACGTTCTACTCTACGGTCTTTCCTGAACTGAACTGGCTCTTTTGTATGTTGTGGAACAAGTAAAACACTCAGAGAAGCAAGGAAAATAATCAGTAATTGGGTTACTTTGTTTTAGTATAAATACGGAGGTGATAATAGGAAATCGCACGTGCTGACTGGTCAAGGAATTCGGACTATTCGTCAATAATCATCTCAAACGACTCGGCAAAATGGCAGCCAATCGCTTTGTCACTGTCAAAGTCCTTCCCACGCCATGTGGCACACAGGGTGGCGCCGATCTCCGTTTCCATAGTCCTCGGCCTCTCACCTATTACATAGCTAGGGTTACAGTGTGGGGCGGGTCCTCTGGTTTGACTCGCCACTCGCATCTGTATTGCAGCGTGCCTTGCCAGACGGCAGCAGGTACCATTTTTATGATGGTCTTTGGTATGACCCGACCGTGAGTAGAACTCAACCGTGAGTAGAAGCGGACACGTTAACCACTAGGCCAACTCGCGGATCTTGTCACTTGCGGATCTTGCCACTGTCAGTGAGGAAGAATTACAAATGATGAAAGAAAATGCTGTTCCTAAACTAAACTAAAAGCACTAAAGATACTCCGAAGTTTGGTTTACAACTATTCAAAAGTGAGGTGGGATTGTGATTTATTTTATCGATTTCAAAATAAAGTATTTTATATGACTCGGCGTAGATAAGCGACCCAAGTCTGCGGTGCACCGCGATTACATTTACATGCTGCTTTTGAAGATTGAAATAAATTATTTTTTAATACATTTTTAAAATAATCACCTGTGGATTTATACAAAAACAATGATCCGCCTCAGGCTCAGTGAATATCAGTCATTAATTACCTTGACTTTGTCTCACTTATTATTCACCAATTTTCACTTCACCTTCGGCGAATAATTGTTAAATAACAGTACATCCCAAAGTGCTTTATTCCTCTTATACAGGGCCAATATTTCCAACTCGAACAAACTAGTTTTAATTAATAAAGAACACTGTAGTTGTAGTCCATTTATAGTTATGTTCAATATTGTGAAACTTCCATAAAACAAGTCAGCTCGTCCTGTTTTCACTTTATAGTAGTGGTATAAACAGGCATTTCTATGACAGTGTAATAAGTGTATATATATATATATATATATATATATATATATATATATATATATATATATATATGTGTGTGTATGTACACACACACACACACACACACGCGCTTGTCTCACTATCCTTGTGAGGATCTTCCGTTGCCATAATTAGTACTGCAGTTAATTAATGCTGTGCCTACACCTAACCCTAACCTCGGTCATGAAAAGGAAATTTTGGGCTCTTTTTTTTGTTTTTGTTAAAAAAGCCCCACAACAACAGCAATTTCCTTGTGAGGAACATCCAGATGTCCCCACAAGGATGAAATTGTCAGATTTTACTATCCTTATAGGTACATTTGGTCCTCAGTAGTATATAAACACACACACACACACACACACACACACACACACACACACACACACACACACAAAACAACTCAGAATTTCCAAGATTAAGAAAAATTACAAAAAAAAAAGAAAACTTGGATATTCTTTGAGGTTATACAGTCATAAATTTGCAAGAAAAAAAGCCCTCAAAAAATTCTGAGATTAAAAAAAATTCACAAAAAAACCCCAAAACTAGGATATTCTCTGAGACAACAAGCACATGCTTCCTGGCTGCAGTGCATTCTAGGAAATGTAGTTAGAAATATCTTAGCTTTTTAATTATTATTGTTATTATTTTTAAATTGCACGATTGATTGATTGATTGATTGATTGATTGATTGATTGATTGATTGATTGCTTCCGAAAAGTAAATAAGATATATAAAAAAAAAATTTTTTAAAAATGCAATCATCAAAACATCATCATAAACAGAATAGCGTAGCCACAAGGCAATAACATAATAATGTTCGGAAAGGATTAGGAAGAAGTAAATAACTTATCAAATCCTAACCCTCTATACCACCACTAATCAAACGTCACTTTCCACCATAATAAACTATATATACAAAAGAAAGCAAAATCAACAACAACAAAAAAAAACATACCAACATACCAAGACATACCAACATGGTATAATATCGCCCAAATCAAATCATATATATACAAATACTTATGTTATGCATATACAGTATACAATACATATATACAGTACATACATATACACATACCTATAACTATACACATCCATACGTACACAGACACCCATATCATAATGCATATTATGCTTGTATATTATATACAATATATAAATACTCACTTCCTATATAATATATCCGTATGTACCCATACCCACATACTGTATATTCACTTATATTATCAATAGAATGTTATTGTAATTCCTCCTCCCTATACCTCATAAAGATCTGTTCCTTATACCTTTTTCTGAACTGGTTTATAGCCCCCCTCTCTATCCGAGAACATTGTTTGGATATTCCTTGGTACTTTATAATTCCTTACTTTGTACATTATTAAGGCAGTTTTATATTCTATAATATCCCTGAATTTTAAACATTTTGAATTTAAGAATAGTGAATTAGTACGATCTCGGTAACCAGCACTATGAATTATTCTTATAGCTCTTTTTTGAAGTATAGTTATTGCATGAAGTGGACATTTATACGCATTTCCCCACACAACTGAGCAGTAATTTAAGTACGGTAAAACCAGGGAACAGTAAAGAATGCGGAGTGAATTGTAGTCCAGGATGTGCTTAGCTTTACTCAACACAGATATGCTTCTTGATAGTTTCATTAGTATGTATTTTATATGTGATTTCCAAGTAATTCTATCATCTATCATTACCCCAAGAAATTTATTATTAGAAACTCTTTCAATATCAACACCATCTACCTGTACATTTATTGCCCTATTTATTTTATAATTATTAAATAACATGATTTTTGTTTTAGACAGATTTAATGATAATTTATTTCGGTCAAACCAACTTTTTAACCTGCACAATTCTGAAGAGATTGTTTTCTAACTCATGTAAATTTGTTCCAGAACAAAACATATTCGTGTCATCTGCAAAAATACCATTTTAAATATCTTTGATACATTGCACATATCATTTATATAAAGAATAAACAGTTTAGGACCCAATACTGACCCCTGAGGGACACCACAATCAATATTCAAACAAGTTGAGACAAAGTCACCCAACTTCACAAATTGTGTCCTGTTGCTCAAATAACTTTTTATCCAATTTAATACAACTCCCCTTATCCCATATTGTTCCATCTTATCAATTAATATATCATGATTACTGATTTCTTCAATTGATTCCATTAGTGCCATCTCTGTTGATCTATTTGCTCTAAATCCATATTGACTATCACTGAGTAGTTTGTATTTTTCAGTGAATTTATCTAATCTGTTATTGAATAGTTTTTCAAGAATTTTGGAGAATGGAGGAAGTAAAGAAACAGGTCTGTAATTTGTGAAGTTGTGTTTGTCCCCAGATTTATACAATGGAATTACTTTTGCTATTTTCATATTGCTTGGAAATGTACCGGTTTGAAATGACAAGTTACAGATGTATGTTAATGGTTTAGAAATCCCCCCAATAATAGTTTTCACTAGTTTCATATCAATATCATTACAATCTGTGGATATGTTATTACTACATTTATTAACTATATCAATAATTTCCTTCTCATCTACTGGTGTAAGAAACATAGAACAAGAATTCCTCTTTATAATATTATCTATACAATCATCATTTGTTACCGGATCAGAGATATTTTGAGCTAATCTTGGTGCAACATTAACAAAAAAATATTAAAACTATTAGCAACTACATCCATGTTATAATTTTCGATACCTTTGTCATTCAAGTATTTAGGGTAATGCATTTGTCCAGAACCATCTTTAATAACACTATTTAATATATTCCATATTCCTTTAATATTATTTTTGTTATTATATATTAATTTACCATAATAATCCTTCCTACATCTCCTTATGATACTCGTTAACTTGTTTTTATATTTTTTATATTTATTTTCTGCCTCTTTGGTTCTTAATTTAATAAATTCTCTATATAGAGTGTTTTTCTTCTTACAGGCATTTTGTAATCCCTTAATAATCCAAGGTTGGTCATTATAGTTTTGTTTTGTACTATATTGCTTCATTGGGCAATTTTTATCATATAATAATTTGAATAGACTTAAAAAGTTATCATATGCTCTATCAATGCTATTCTCTATATAAACTGATTCCCAGTCCTGTATTAATAAATCATTATTTAATGCAAACATGGCTTACTTAAGTTTATGGTCTGTCACATTTCTCTTATGATTACAGTCATAAATTGTAAAAACTGGTAGATGATCACTAATATCATTGATTAATATTCTACTTATAATGTTATTATCTATGTCATTGGTAAATATATTATCTATTAAGGTAGCACTATGGTCAGTAATTCTGGTGGGTCTGGTAATTTTTGGGTGGAGACTCATACTGTACAGTGGTGCTTGAAAGTTTGTGAACCCTTTAGAATTTTCTATATTTCTGCATAAATATGACCTAAAACATCATCAGATTTTCACACAAGTCCTAAAAGTAGATAAAGAGAACCCAGTTAAACAAATGAGACAAAAATATTATACTTGGTCATTTATTTATTGAGGAAAATGATCCAATATTACATATCTATGAGTGGCAAAAGTATGTGAACCTTTACTTTCAGTATCTGGTGTGACCCCCTTGTGCAGCAATAACTGCAACTAAACGTTTGCGGTAACTGTTGATCAGTCCTGCACACCGGCTTGGAGGAATTTTAGCCCATTCCTCCGTACAGAACAGCTTCAGCTCTGGAATGTTGGTGGGTTTCCTCACATGAACTGCTCGCTTCAGGTCCTTCCACAACATTTCCATTGGATTAAGGTCAGGACTTTGACTTGGCCATTCCAAAACATTAACTTTATTCTTCTTTAACCATTCTTTGGTAGAACGACTTGTGTGCTTAGGGTTGTTGTCTTGCTGCATGACCCACCTTCTCTTGAGATTCAGTTCATGGACAGATGTCCTGACATTTTCCTTTAGAATTCGCTGGTATAATTCAGAATTCATTGTTCCATCAATGATGGCAAGCCGTCCTGGCCCAGGTGCAGCAAAACAGGCCCAAACCATGATACTACCACCACCATGTTTCACAGATGGGATAAGGTTCTTATGCTGGAATGCAGTGTTTTCCTTTCTCCAAACATAACGCTTCTCATTTAAACCAAAAAGTTCTATTTGGGTATCATCTGTCCACAAAACATTTGTCCAATAGCCTTCTGGCTTGTCCACGTGATCTTTAGCAAACTGCAGATGAGCAGCAATGTTCTTTTTGGAGAGCAGTGGCTTTCTCCTTGCAACCCTGCCATGCACACCATCATTGTTCAGTGTTCTCCTGATGGTGGACTCATGAACATTAACATTAGCCAATGTGAGAGAGGCCTTCAGTTGCTTAGAAGTTACCCTGGGGTCCTTTGTGACCTCGCCGACTATTAGACGCCTTGCTCTCGGAGTGATCTTTGTTGGTCGACCACTCCTGGGGAGGGTAACAATGGTCTTGAATTTCCTCCATTTGTACACAGTCTGTCTGACTGTGGATTGGTGGAGTCCAAACTCTTTAGAGATGGTTTTGTAACCTTTTCCAGCCTGATGAGCATCAACAACGCTTTTTCTGAGGTGCTCAGAAATCTCCTTTGTTCGTGCCATGATACACTTCCACAAACATGTGTTGTGAAGATCAGACTTTGATAGATCCCTGTTCTTTAAATAAAACAGGGTGCCCACTCACACCTGATTGTCATCCCATTGATCGAAAACACCTGACTTGAATTTCACCTTCAAATTAACTGCTAATCCTAGAGGTTCACATACTTTTGCCACTCACAGATGTGTAATATTGGATCATTTTCCTCAATAAATAAATGACCGAGTATAACATTTTTGTCTCATTTGATTAACTGGGTTCTCTTTATCTACTTTTAGGACTTGTGTGAAAATCTGATGTTGTTTTAGGTCATATTTATGCAGAAATATAGAAAATTCTAAAGGGTTCACAAACTTTCAAGCACCACTGTACATGGTATTAATAAATTCCTCAGTCATACTGTGCTTATTAGGGTTCAACAGATCAATATTAGATCAATATTATATTCCCCACAAATCAAGATAACTTTTTTATTATCTACTGTGTAGGGACAGTCCCGACCCGTCTAAGAACTACAAATCCCATCAACTAACTTCCGCGATGGCCTACGTCACGGCTGGGCGGGATCACCTACGTCACTTCCTCCATGACTCTATAAGTGACTCATCTCTTTTGGCGCTGTGAACTCATCACACAGACACAAAGAGACATCCTGCTCATCAGAACAGCCGAGATAAAGACGTCTGACTTGCAAGTAAAGAAACTCAGCGCATTTTCATTTACCACTGGCCAGGGTAAAACTACTTAAATCGCGCCATCTCACTCAGATTGAGTTACAACCGTTTTTTTATTTGTTCATTATAAGTAACATTACAACTGCAGCCCAAAGCAGTTTAATTAAAAGTTAGAAGCGACCGGATTCCTTCTGACTTAATCGCTGTGCACATTGTTGATCAGAGACTTTTCCTCACGAACGCTGAAGTTCGGACCAAGAAATTCTCTGCGCTTTCACGGAAGCCTCCACGACCTCTGTGAACTCCAGAAGTTTCGGAACATCTCTGCATTCTTGCATAGAAGCAAGATACTGGAATTAAGACTGGCATTTTGGGCAAAACTAGTCTTAGGAATTAGCTTTATGAAGTAGTGTGAATTTAAACTCAGGAACTGTTTAATTATGCATACTGATCTTGTGTTCTATATTGTTCTCTCAGTTGTTTAATGGATAGGCTGTTGCATGCTTTTTGCTATCCTTTCTAACACCTTTAATTTCATTATTACACATATTTTGACCTCATCAAGATTTCAGTGGATTTAGTAATGTTATCAGCTAGTGGAATTAGCTACCACGGCTAATTCCTTTGTCTCATTAGCAACCAAGGCTAATCCTTTTGTCTCAAGCCACGTGGTGACCCCCCTTTTTGTCCTTAGGCCACGAGGCGATACACACACACACGCTCTCACACACACACATGCTACCACACACACACATACACACACACGCTCTCACACACATACCTCACTGTTTTTGCTGCTGACTTATTTTAATTTTGGAAATTCTGAGGAATATGACCCCTCCCTCCCTCAGCTCCATGTTTCTTTTTTTCCCCCGCTACCATCGCCCTAATACGCCATCATCCATTTCCTCACCAGCCTCTCTTTTTCCTCTTTAGCTGAGAACTCAGCCGAGGTCATGGGGCGTCTGATGGGTTTTCACACACTGCCTCACATTCACCCTCTGAGCCCATTGGGTAAAAATTATGCAGGTGAAAATATATTTGTTTTTCGCCTGAGGTGGCGTGTGATGTCTCAGGTCACTTATGTAATGGACAGTTTTCCACACAACATCATTTAAATCATCAAACCACATCAAAAACTGCCCCCTCAATGTAAGAATGGTCGTTCTGTAAAGGACAAAGAGACACTTTCAGACAGGTGAGGATCCTGGACCAGTGCTGTTTCTCAGAATCTCAGTGTCGTTGGGTCTCTGGAGACTTTCAGCAATCGTACTTTGTCATATAAACAGGCATCACTCAGTTCCACAGTGAAACTGCGCTATTAACATCAGGGACACGGCTGATTTAATTAAGTCTCGTCACATCTCAATTTGAAGTGACGCTTCATCTGAGTACAGCATCTGACGGTCTGAAGGGAAATCCTTGAGCAGTGAAACTCAACTCATCTACCACTATAATCTCATTGCTGGTCAAAAAACCTCCAACAAACTTGAACTTTAACTGAGCAAACTGTGACAAAAGTTCATGTCAGCCCCAGAGTGGATGAGACAGAAAAATGCTGCACAGACACTTTTTTTTTTCTGGAGACAGCACTATAATAAATCTTTGCAGCGACAATCATTCCAGCTCGGATTCTGGAGTCCACAGAGCCAGCGGAGCATCCGACAGACAGACAGAGCGGGAGAGCGTGCGGGAGTTATTCCTCCGCTCACTGTCACATAAAGGTGGAACCACAAGAAACAGAAGACATATGACTGTGTGTGTGTGTGTGTGTGTGTGTGTGGGTGGGGGGGGGTTAGACAGCAGAATCATCACAGGATGCTAAACCTTCGCAGAATTACTCGTCAAGCCGAAAGTCTGGTAAAACTCAGTCTGTGCATGACTTGCACCGAGCGCGCCGTGCACTGGGAAAAGACGTCAGGTGGAAAAAAGATCAGTGCTACTGTTAGAGTAAGTGCTAGAGTTATCAAACACAGCTGGTTCAAGGTTTTAGGGTGGTTTTTTTACAGTATAAGCAGCAGTGTGGGTGTGTGTCGCATCGAAGTAGCACAAGTGAGCTCCTGTGAAAGTGAGCTCATGTTTAAAAAAAAAAAAAAAGAGTTCCTGTAAAAATGAGCTCCTGTAAAAAAAAAGAAAAAAAAGAAAGTGAGCTCATAAAAAAAGGTCCTGTAAAAGTGAGCTCCTGTATACATACAGTACCAGTCAAAAGTTTGGAAACACCTTCAAATTCAATGTTTTTTCTTTATTTTAATTAACTAAAAGACACTTTGTGTCTGAAAGTAATGACTGACTGTTATTTCTCTTTACTTAGTTGAGTGGTTCTTGACATAATATGGATTACTACAGTTGTCGAACAGGGCTATTTACTGTATTTTTATTATTTACTCTTTACTGGTTGATGGTGTCAAATGCATTAAGAAGGCAAGAAATTCCATTTTTGACAAGACACGCATGTTAATTGAGAAGCATTCCAGGCGACTACCTCATGAAGCTGGTTCAGATAATGCCAACAGTGTGCAAAGCTCTTATCAAGGTAAATAGTGATGACTTTGAAGAATCTAAAAGATGAAACGTTTTTTTAACACTTTTTTGTTTACCATATAATTCCATATGTTCCATATGTTATTTCATATTTTTGATGAGTTCAGTATTATTCTACAATGTAGGAAAAAAATTAAAAAATAAAAACATCGAATTTGAAGTTGTTTCCAAACTTTTGATTGGTAAAATATATATATATATATATATATATATATATATATATATATATATATATATATATATATATAAATAAAAGTGACCTCATGTAAAAAAAAAAGTTCCTATAAAAAAGGGAGCTCCTGTAAAAGCGAGCTCCTATAAAATAAATAAATAAATAAATAAATAAGTGAGCTTATGAAAAACAGTGAGCTACTGTAAAGAAATAGCTCCTGTTAAAGTGAACCCCTGTAAAAAAAAAAGTGAGCTCCTGTAAAAAAAACAAGCTCCTATGAAAGTGAGCTCCTGTAAAAAAACGAGCTCCTATGAAAGTGAGCTCCTGTAAAAAAAAACAAGCTCCTATGAACGTGAGCTCCTGTAAAAGAGAACTCCTGTAAAAAACGTGAGCTCTTATAAAAGTGAGCCCCTGTAAAAGTGAACTCCTGTGAAAAAAAGGAGAGCTCCTGTAAAAAGAGAGCGCCTGTAAAAAAAAGTGAGCCCCTGTAAAAGTGAACTCCTGTAAAAGTGAGCACTTGTAAAAATGTGAGCCCCTGTAAATGTGAGCTCCTGTAAAAAAGTGAGTTCTTGTAAAAAAAGTGAGCTCCTGTAAAAGTGAGCCCCTGTAAATGTGAGCTCCTGGAAAACAAAGTGAGTTCTTGTAAAAAAAAAAAAAGTGAGCCCCTGTAAAAAAAAGTGAGCTCTTGTAAAAGTAAGCCCCTGTAAAAGTGAATGCCTATGAAAGGCCAAGTTTACATTAGACCGTATCTGTCTCATTTTCTTCGCGGATGCACTGTCCGTTCACATTAAAACGCTGGGAAACGCCGGGAAACGGGAATCCGCCAGGGCCTACGTATTCAACCCAGTTCGTATCTGATCCGGTGCTGTGTAAACATTGAGATACGAGGATACGCTGTGCTGAGCTCTAGCTGACGTCGTCATTGGACAACGTCACTGTGACATCCACCTTCCTGATTCGCTGGCGTTGGTCATGTGACGCGACTGCTGAAAAACGGCACGGACTTCCGCCTTGTATCACCTTTCATTAAAGAGTATAAAAGTATGAAAATACTGCAAATACTGATGCAAATACTGCCCATTGTGTAGTTATGATTGTCTTTAGGCTTGCCATCCTTCCACTTGCAAGTGGTAAGTGACTTGCGCATGCCCGATATGCACTGGGATCACACACACAGCGGCTCAGTCCCGAATCACTGCTCGTGCGCTTCACTCACGCGCTCTGTGAGCTGCGCAGGGCCGGGGAGTGCGCACCCTCCAGAGGCCTGCGGAGCCGAGCCGCTGAGGAGAAATTTACACATTACATTTCAACTTACGTGCCGTCTAATTAGTCATGTGATTAGCGTATCCGTGTATTGGCGTTGCTGTGTGCATGCGAATCGTGTATTGGCGTTGCTGTGTGCACGCTAATCGTTTTTAAAAACGTTAATCTGATGATCCGCTGATACGGTCTAATGTAAACCCCACCAAAGTGAGGTCCTGTAAAAAAGTGAGGTCCTGTAAAAAAGTGAGGTCCTGTAAAAAAAAAAAAAGAGCTCATACCGTATAAAAAAAAGAGAGCTCCTGTAAAAGTGAGCTCCTGTAAAAAAAAAAAAAGTGAGCTCTTGTAAAAGTGAGCCCCTGTAAAAGTGAACTCCTATGAAAGTGAGGTCCTGTAAAAAAAAAAAAAGAGCTCCCAACAACTCCCAACAAGCACCACACTGCCCTCCCTCTCCCGAATTCTGATTACTTCTGCTCCTGCTCCTCATTGCCCTTCAATCTATACACACTACTTAAAGGTTCTGGGAATTCTGGGTAAAATGTTCTAGTTCTTTTGCTGTTGGAGTTTTGAGATGTAATCGCTGCTCCACACACACACAGTGTATCCTGTGTGTAAATGTTTTGCCAAAATAAAAAGCGTCCCGTGTTTTATGATTCCGAAGATCGCCAAAGCAAGCAAGCAACAATATCACATGACCACCGTGGGGCGTGTCTGACCTATTTTTAACAAAAACAAGTCAGCATGGATGAACATGGCGGACTAGGCTCTCCCTCCAGCTAAAAGCCGGCTGAAAAGGAAAGCCTGCCGAGTGAGTGCAACTGCAAGATAGAGCAAAGTTAGATGACGTGTCATTTTTCTGGACAGATAACTAAATCATTCTAGCTAGCGATTAGCTATCTTAGCCTTAGAATGCACGGGCTCGGCTCCACAGTGGCGAGTATGGAGTTACACACCGAATGTTTTGATCTTACAGAGAAAGAAACGAGAACACAAAAGCAGGAACGGATTAAAGATATAAATATTCGTCTTTTGTTTCATGGATCTATTCGTGAATATCTCGTCTTGTCTCGTCTTCATCCGCTTATCCTGGGCCGGGTCGCGGAGGCAACAGTCTGAACATGGAAGCCCAAACTTCCCTTTCCCCAGACACCTCGGCCAGCTCCTCGGGAAGAACACCGAGGCGTTCCCAGGCCAGCCGAGAGACATAGTCCCTCCAGCGTGTCCTGGGTCTTCCCCGGGGCCTCCTCCTGGGGGGACATGCCTGGAACACCTCCCCAGGGAGGCGTCCAGGAGGCATCCAAAAGAGATGCCCGAGCCACCTCAGCTGATTCCTCTCGATGTGGAGAGGAACTGCCACTTCTCTGGAGTCGCCCATGGTGAGCGGCAGCGGGCTGGTGTGGGCTTGCTTATAGCTCCCCAGCTCAGCCGCCATGTGTTGGAGTTTACCCCAGTGAATGAGAGGATCACCTCTCTGCGCCTTCGGATTGGGGAGAGGGCTCTTGCTGTTGTTTGTGCCTACGGGCCGAATAGCAGTATAGAGTATCCGGCCTTCTTGGAGTCCCTGGGAGAGGTACTGAGAGGTGCTCAGACTGGGGACTCCATTGTTCTACTGGGGGACTTCAATGCTCACGTGGGCAACGACAGTGACACCTGGAGGGGCGTGGTTGGGAGGAACGGCCTCCCTGATCTGAACCCGAGTGGTGTTTTGTTATTGGACTTCTGTGCTAGTCACGGTTTGTCCATAACGAACACCATGTTCGAGCATAGGGGTGTCCATAAGTGCATGTGGCACCAGGACACCTTAGGTCGGAGGTCGATGATAGACTTTGTTGTCGTTTCATCTGATCTCCGGCCCTATGTCTTGGACACTCGGGTGAAGAGAGGGGCTGAGCTGTCAACTGATCACCACCTGGTGGTGAGTTGGATCTGCTGGCAGAGGAGGAAGCCAGACAGACCTGGCAGGCCCAAACGTATGGTGAGGGTCTGCTGGGAACGTCTGGCCAAGCACTCTGTTGGGGGGGGGTCTTTAACTCCCACCTCCGGGAGAGCTTTTCCCAGCTTCCGAGGGAGGCGGGGGACATTGAGTCTGAGTGGACCATGTTCTCTACCTCCATTGTAGACGCAGCTGTTCGGAACTGTGGCCGCAAGGTCTCCAGTGCCTGTCGTGGCGGCAATCCCCAAACCCGGTGGTGGACACCAGAAGTAAGGGATGCCGTCAAGCTGAAGAAGGAGTCCTATCGGGCCATGTTGACCTCCGGGACTCCTGAGGCAGCTGATGGGTATCAGCAGGCCAGGCGTGCCGCAGCTCGGGCAGTTGCGGAGGCAAAAACTCGGAACTGGGAGGAGTTCGGGGAGGCCATGGAGAAGGACTATCGGTCGGCCTCGAAGAAATTCTGGCAAACCGTCCGGCACCTCAGGAGGGGGAGCAGTACTCTGCCAACACTGTTTACAGTGCAGGTGGGGAGCTGTTGACCTTGACTGGGGACACTGTCAGGCGGTGGAAGGAATATTTTGAGGATCTCCTCAATCCCACCATCATGTCTTCCATTGAGGAGACTGAGGCTGATGACTCAGAGGTGGACTCATCAATTACCCAAGCCGAAGTCACTGAGGTGGTTTGCAAGCTCCTCGGTGGCAAGGCACCGGGGGTGGATGAGATCCGCCCTGAGTATCTCAAGTCTCTGGATGTTGTGGGGCTGTCTTCGTTGACATGCCTCTGCAACATCATGTGGCGGTCAGGGACAGTGCCTCTGGAGTGGCAGACTGGGGTGGTGGTCCCTCTTTTTAAGAAAGGGGACCGGAGAGTGTGCTCCAATTATAGGGGAATCACACTTCTCAGCCTCCCAGGGAAGGTTTACTCCAGGGTACTGGAGAGGAGAATTCGACCAATAGCCGAACCTCGGATCCAGGAGGAACAATGCGGTTTTCATCCTGGTCGCGGAACACTGGACCAACTCTATACCCGTCATAGGGTGCTCGAGGGTTCATGGGAGTTTGCCCAACCAGTCCACATGTGCTTTGTGGATCTGGAGAAGGCATTCGACCGTGTCCCTCGTGGTATTCTGTGGGGGGTGCTTCAGGAGTATGGGGTTCGGGGCTCTTTGCTAAGGGCTGTCCGGTTCCTGTATGAACGGAGCAGGAGTCTGGTTCGCATTGCCGGCAGTAAGTCAGACATGTTCCCAGTGCATGTTGGACTCCGGCAGGGCTGCCCTTTGTCACCGGTTCTGTTCATAATTTTTATGGACAGAATTTCTAGGCGCAGTCAGGGGCCGGAAGGAATCCTGTTTTGGGAACCACAGGATTTCATCTCTGCTTTTTGTGGATGATGATGTCCTGTTGGCTTCTTCAAACCAGGACCTTCAGCATGCACTGGGGCGGTTTGCAGTCGAGTGTGAAGCGGCTGGGATGAGATTGAGAATCAGCACCTCCACGTCTGAGGCCATGGTTCTCGACCGGAAAAGGGTGGCTTGCCCTCTCCAGGTTGGTGAAGTCGTCCTGCCTCAAGTGGAGGAGTTTAAGTATCTCGGGATCTTGTTCACGAGTGAGGGAAGGATAGAGCGTGAGGTCGACAGGCGGATTGGTGCAGCCTCCGCAGTGATGCGGTCGCTTTACTGGTCCGTCGTGGTGAAGAAGGAGCTGAGCCAAAAGGCGAAGCTCTCGATTTACCGGTCGATCTACATTCCGACTCTCACCTATGGTCATGAGCTTTGGGTAATGACCGAAAGAACAAGATCGCGGATATAAGCGGCCGAAATGAGTTTCCTTCGCAGGGTGGCTGGGCACTCCCTTAGAGATAGGGTGAGAAGCACAGTCACTCGGGAGGAGCTCGGAGTAGAGCCGCTGCTCCTCCACATCGAGAGGCTATTCGCAAATATCAAAAACAAATTACATCCCTGTGACTCAAAACTCTCCGAGGTTGAATCAGAGTCACGATGTTTTCTGCGTGTTGCCATCTTGGTGTGACACAGTTCCATAGTTATGCTTATTAGTTAAAGCTCCTGGGCTGTTTCCTGTTTCCGTAGGGTTGTACTGTTGACCTCAAGAGGGAGGCAAACGGTCCCCAAATGGAGAAAAGCGACCCTCAGGATATCAAAATGATCACATCTCGTCTGCATGATACTGTTCTTGCGAGACACAGGAAAATGCCATGCACGATTAAAAAAAAAAAGAACATTTCAGATGACTTTGCAGTCAGCACCTTTAAGAACATTCCCTCTGTGTGCTCATTGCGAAGTATTGCTCAGTGTGCAAGAACATACCAAGCCTTGTTATTCCACGCTGACTTACCCTGACTTGTTTACTGTTCTGCCTTTGACACTCTGACTGTACTCGCTCGATCCCTTGCTTTCCCCCGGACTACGATTTGGATTACAACTCGGATTTGTTTACCAGTTTGTGACACACCCACTCTCCCGTGATTATACCCATAAGCTGCCTGCTAACACTATCTCCCTTTGGGTTCATTTTTTTTTTTTTTGTGGCTAAGGTCCAAACTCGTTACTTCTGAACTGTTAGATAATTCGGACATGAAAATTGATCATTATCTCCTTATAGATGAGAACACAAGAAAACTATTGAAATAGTAATAAATTATGAGAATATTTAGTTTGCTTCATTGGACAGGTATCGTCAACATCCTTACATACTTATCTAAAGTGATAAAACTTCCTAATCCTGTTCAGTAGCTTAGCGATAACGTTACAGGACCTGAGCAGGAATTAATGAGGACGACTACAGTGGCTACTAATGAATTATGGGTAATTAGTGAGTAAGTAGTTCATTATGAATGAAGTACTAATTACTCATTTATTGTTTGAGCTGCGTAACAATTACTGAGTGAAAATTAAATTAAAAAAATTATTATACAAATTAAAAAAAAAACAAAAAATAAATAAAAACAAAAACCCTTGGAAAACAGTTTCGTTCACTGATGAGAAAACCTGATGGAGGTAAAAAAAAAAGCAAAAACAAAAAAACAATTAAAAAAATTAACTTTGTGAAGTGTATAGTAAATAGAATTCAAAATAAATTAATAAAAAAAAAAACAGCACTAAATCCATGACTATATAATTACAGTAGATGAATATCCAGTTTAAAGCATTCTGTGCATCACGTCTAGTGTTTATCTCCTCTTTGCTTGCTGATC